>NC_092759.1:85474381-85790631 GCF_047496795.1 Chiloscyllium punctatum | reverse complement strand
CGCTAATATGCGATATGGTAGAAATTCCCAACAGAGAAAAATTTTGAAAAGTCCCAAGGAAAGCCTCCTCTCCTTTGGTTTAATTATCCAGTCCATTATTCTCAGATTCAGATCTGTCCTCTCCACGTCTGTGCAGCTGCTGGTCTTTGTTATTGTTGGAGCTGATGCATCTGCACCTACACTGGGATAGTATGCACTGAGTGAAGTCCCTCACCAATAGGAGAGGGATACCCTCCAGTGACACAATTACAATGCATGCAGACTGACATCAATCACAGTCACTGAACAAACAGTTCTAGCTTTCAAAACAGCACATTCAGTTCATAATATATCTGGACTGGACTGGATGCTGACATCGCTGGCTATTGGTCACATCTCCCATCACTAATTGCTCCAGTGAAGTCAGTTGTGAGGGAGAATGATGGATGTTTTCTTTTCGCAGGCTAGATGACTCTGCTCTGTTGTACGTTTGCAATGCTGTAACCATCTTACCCCGAATTTTCACCGCTCCACAAAAAAAGAAACACAATCAGGATGTTGTTACTGTGCTGATCTCTCCTCCACGGGAAGAAACGCCAGCCAACACACTGTCACTGGGTGCAGTTGCTCTGCACTTAGACAGGAAGTGTGGACTTCTCCGAATGTTCCTCTCCCTGCACTAATAAAGAAATGTTGGACCTTCCATTCATAATATGCTTGAGTAATTAATTTATACAAATGGACAAACATTTTAATGCAGTTTTATTTGCTATAAAGCAGTAATTTTTACGCTTTTTCTCCTCAGTCCCAAACCAAAAGTGAACTTATTCATTAAGAATTTTGAATTGATGAGTCACGTTTGGCTGGGAGATAGGGCGGAATGGGGGCAGTGGCTGTGGAGACTGCATGGAGAGTACAATGATATTCCACATGTCATCAACACTCTTAACGTCAGATAGAATTAAATATAGTTCACAACAAAGATATTTTATATTTTATATACACACCATTTAATCATTGGGAATACAGATTGAGTAGGGTAACCGCACCTGAAGCATTAACATTGATTTCGCTTCATAGCTACTGCCAGACCTGCTGAGCTTTCCCTCCAACGTCTATTTTTGTTTGAGGTTGATCATATTGTTCATATCTTGCAGGATGCTTACAATTAAAAACAGATACTAATAACAAAATGTGCAGGGCTATGGGGACAATACAGGAGAATAATTGTCGAGATATCGCTCATTCCAAACTGGAAGAGACAATGGGCTAAGCGTTCACCACCTTTGTTGTAATAATTCTATTTTATGCATTGAAAGCATTTGTAGAGTGGGGAGACAAGCTTGTTTAATGAAGGACACAGAGTGTTCCATCATCAATAATCTATCCGTATTTTTTCATGAAGTTCAGCTGCCTGTAAAATATATATTTAACACATAGATCTCCTGAGATTTATAGGATGTTCAGAATTGTTTTTACTTTCTATCTTAAAGAAGAAGCAGATTTCGGTTGTAATTCAGGTGTCACAGGAATACCAACAGTAATACCACGAGAAATGACCACATTGTCCAAATATTACCAAGTTCAACGTGTAGACCTGTCAAGAAACATGAAATATAGAGATAATGGAAACATGAAATATAAACAGAAATTGCTGGAGAAACGAAAAAGATGAGGAAGTATAAGCAGAGAGCAACAGAATTAACATATGTCATATGATGTGACACTGTTCTGAAAAGTCATATTAAAATCAAAGGTCAATTTTTTGCATCTCTGCTCAGATGTTGCTAGATCCACTGAGTTTCGCTCCAGCTCTTTTGATTTCTTTCTTCTTTCTGAACTGTGACAAAGTGTCTGATCTGAATGATAATAACAAAGTTGTTATCTCAGTTGAATCTTGAGTAATTTGTTATGGAAATTAAATGATAATTTACAAAGTTCCTATGTTTGACAGGGCTCTAAATATCGATGACGTATTGTATCATGAGAACTTGCGATGAAAATGTTGAAACAAAACAGAACTTGCTGCAACTGCTCAGTAGGTCTGGGAGCATCTGTGCAGAGAAATCAGAGTTAACGTTTCAGGTCCAGTGCCCCTTCCTCAGAACTGATGGGAATACGGAAAATGTTGGTTTAAATGCAGAAAAGACTGGATGATAAGCTTGGATGAAAAACCATCGCTATTCAAGAAAATCGGGATCTGGAATTCATTCAAAATTAAGAAAGGATTTCTTGTACTCTCTCTTCTATCGCTTGGTCCTTGTTCAGGTTGTACATGTACTATATGTTTCTAAATCTCCATCAAGTGCAGATGACATGTTTTTTTTCCCCCAACGTGGTGTTTCAATATTTTTGATTATTTTCCAGTATGTATTCGCTTCCAATTCAAGGTGGATATGAGAATATGGCTTGACCTTCTGCAGTTTGCCCATAATATAGAATTTAATTGAATATCTATCCCCATCACACACGTTGAATTAAACAAACAATGCATGAGTCCACGTCCATCCTGCAGATGAAACATTTCATCAGCTCTGGCTATTGCAGGGAATATTACAAAGAACAGTGCCACACAAAATGCTAATGTTCCAGCGCAAGATGCCAAACCCAGTTTATCCTAATTTATAAATAAAACATGCAGAGGGGCGGAGTGTAAAAAGTGAATTCAACTCTGTGTCGAAGATGCTATTTGTGGCTCCCTCATAAAATGTGTTAATTACATCAGTCGTAAATTCACCAAAATAGGGAAAGCAAGAAACTGGAATTGTCAAATAATCCTCTGAGTAACATCTGGAGAACAGGAAGGAAATCACTGGTTGTTTGTGATATTCAGAAATGACGATTGTGAGAATGTGGAGGTGGGGAGCAGTGAAATGGTGATCAATGTTGTGGATGACACAAAGATGGGCTGGGGGTGGGTCACTGTCAGGAGGGAAGGGTTAGGCTGCAGGAGGATATAAACAAATTATTCAGATAGCCAGATCAATGGCCTGATGAAATTTAACACCGATAAATTGGGAAGATGCAAGTCAGAAATAACAAGACAAGTAAGTACTCAAAAGTGAGTATGAAAGAGGAGGGCTAAATTTGCTTGTTTTTTCTTTGCAGCAGGGAAGGTTCAGCAGGGAATCTGGTACAGGTATACAAGAGCATAAGGGGTATGGAGAGGATGAACAGACAACAGCTGTTTTCCTTAGTCAAAGGATCAAAAACAAAGGGACTCACTTTTAAAGAGAAAGGGAGGGGTTTGAGAGAGAATGTGTGGAATGTATTTCGAACTGAGAGGGTAGCCTGAATCTGGAATGCGTTGCCTAGGAAGGTGGTTGAGGCAGGTAAACTCACAAACGTTTAAAAAGCCTTTGGATGTGCACTTGCTCGCACAGGCATGATGAGCATGTTTTTCATTGCATGATTCTTTGTAGTGACAGCTATGAACACTCTGGTATATTCTGAAACAATAAGCAATGGCATTTGCTGCTTTGTTCCTTTGATGGTACTCAGTAAGGTTCTGTATTTCAAAGTAGCAGCATCTCGTGCAGCTTCAGCACTTACTCAACCAAAGTCAGCACAGCCATCTCTGGGAACATCCAGGGTAATTCACATGGTCTGTGCAAGCATTGGCCAACGACAGCACTGATATTATTCTAGCTGTTTGCCACCATTATTATCGTTACAGCCATAATTTGAACTCAGATTTTCCTCCATTATAATAAACACCTCTAGCAATAAGGATGTTATTTAGCTGGAGCATAATAAATTCACTTTGACAAACAGCAAGTTTTCCTGTGTTTTTTCTGCGAGTTGTTTCTCACAGAACTCCCCACCCCACCCTCTTTCCACTTTATCATTTTCTTGTGCACTGTCTCTCTGCTCTCACGCACCTCACTCCCTCACATCCCCTACATTCTCCATCCTTATTTATTAATCCCTGAAAAACTTGCGCCTAATCTCTATAATTTTATCAACACCCAACTTACTGTTTTAATTCCTTCTCTCGGCATGGTCATTAGACTGGCCGTGCCTGATGTTCTATTCACCTCGACCTTCTACTCAGTTCCTGATCTGCTGCTTTGGTTCTCACTCTCCTGGTTTATTCAAATCCATCTGACTTGCACTAGCAAACCTCTCCACAAGGATGCTGGTGCTCGTCCAGTTAATATACAACCTGTATTCTTTGTACAGTTCCTCGCCTGTCTTGGAAGAGATCGCAATGATCCAACAATCTGAAACACCAACCCTTGAACGAGCTTTTTAACAACGTGTTAAGCTATACTGCCTTCCTCATCCATCCCTCTTTTCCACATGGCACGGGGAGTAATCCAGAGATTATAGAGGATTGTTTTATCTCTCTGTCTCTGCCTCCCTCTCCGTCTGTCTCTCTCGCCCTCTCTCTCTCTCGCACCCACCCCTCCCAAAAAAAACACACACACATTCAGAAGACAGACAGTCAGGCAGACAGACAGACACCAAATTACTTTGCAGAAGAATACAAATAACCTTAAAATAATCGGAATGAAAACTGTAATGAAGGATTTAGTTAAAGGGAGGATGAGAGAAATTGCGCTTCTTCTGGATGTCAGTTTGCTCGCTGAGTTGGAGAGTTCATTTTCAGATGGTTCATCACTGTACTAGGGAACATTATCAGTGACCCTCTGGTGAAGTGCTGGTGTTATGTCCCACTTGTTATTTAAGTGTTTAGGTTTCCTTGAGTCAGTGATATAATTTCCAGTATTGGTGATTTTATGTCTGGTTCTTTTTCTCAGAGAGTGTTCGATGGAATCAAAATCGATGTGTTTGTTGATAGAGTTCCGGTTGAAATGCTCTGCTTCTAGGAATTTTCGTTCGTGTCTCTGATTTGTCCTAGATGGACCCAGTCGAAATGGTGTACTTCCTCATCTGTATGTAAGGATACTAGTGACACTGGGTCATGTCTTTTTTTTCTGGATAGCTGTTGTTCATGTATCCAGGTGGCTAGTTTTCTGCCTGTTTTTCCAATGTAGTGCTTGTTACAGTTCTTGTAAGCCTTATTCTTCCTGGAGGAGAACAGACAAATATGTGAACTTATTGTGGTGCTCAAAAGTATGAAATAAAGTTGGAGAGTAAAACAGGAATACTCTGTTTCCATTAGTTGGCATTACAGCATCAAGGAGTTCTAATTCCAAGATTGTTAACAAAAGAACCAGGTTTGAGATAAGGAAAAACTTCTTTATTGAGAGAGTTGTTAGGATTTGGAATGGACTGCCTGGGAGAGTTATGGATGAAGATCAAAAAGAGATCTGGATATGTATTTGGAAATATGAATTTAACAGGCTGCAGAGATAAGGCTAGCAAATAGGAGGGGCTTTGGAGACATTCCTGGAGCTGATGCACACACTCTATCATGTGTCTGATGTGAATAAAAGTCAGTATACGATTATTTCCCATTGTAAATGCTCGCACATATCTGATTATTTAGTGCAACATAAGCATTTAAAATGCAAGTATTGCAAGTCCATCTTCATTATATAGTCCAATTATTGCTCATAACATTAATATTTTAAATGTTGAAACCCAATTACGAAAACAAATCGGTCATTGCTTTGGCACAAGTCTCTTTGAAAAGGTCTGATTTTTCACTCACACGATAATATGTTTATCGTTTTTGTTCACGGTCTGCATTTCAAATTAAACAACATTTTTTCTAAAAATTAAACGTTTTCAAATTATTGTTTCACTAAAGTTTGATAACACAAATCATTTATTTAGTTGAATATTCACAGTGCATGTTCAATTATAGCCATTTGTAATTCGCTGGCAAATAGCTGAAGCTTGTACATTTCAGTGAGAAATTAAACTGATTGATTATGTATAAATATATAAGAACACTAATTATATTTGATTATTCAATCGTTTGCTCACCCTGCACATGTAATCATTCAGAAGCCAACCGCTTTCAAAATGTTGGAGTGACAATGCATTGTTTTGAATCCTGACATTGTGTGTGTAATTCTGATCGCCAAAAGAGTTACATCCATGTTGTATGTTCGATACAAAATAAAATGTACATTCTTTATTTCTGTGTTAGAAAATCTTGACAGAAGTTTATATTTTTGATCCATAAATATAGAATCAACCTAATTCTTTTCAGAGATTATAGTTCAGTTGAAAAATCATAGTTGATGTCTTATTTTTGCCTAACTCACTCAACTTAGCAAACATCTGATTAATACATGGGTCACCCAACAGATTGTATCTGAAGAAAAGAGCAGCAAATGACAAGTCAAGAATCACGTTAATAACTGAACTTGGCGGAGCCTGCCTGATGTAGGACACCATACACACTGGCATACAGGTGAATGAAACAATGAACAACATAACTGGAAGTTTTGGGCTAACGCCCCTCCCCAGCTTCCTGATCTTACACAAACCAGTCAACATCCTGATTTGGAAATATATCGCAGTTCCTTCCCTGTTGCTGGTTCAAAACACTGGAATTCCCTTCTTAATCACTAGTGGGTCAACGCACAGCACGTAAATTGCACCAGTTCGAGAAGGTATCTCACCACCACCTTCTCAAGGGCAACTCGGGACGGGCAAGAAATGCTGGGCCCATCCAGTGATGCCCACATCCAAAAAATATTTTTAAAAATAAATAGTTCCAAGTTGAGCATCTCGATGGGACAGATTATCTGATTTGAACACGAACAGGAAAACAGTGTTTCTAATAGTGAATATTTTAGACTTTTTCTGTTATTGGGAAGGTGTTCCGTATTCGATGACATATTGTTGCTGAGTGCTGTGATAAATTGCACCTTTTTAGTTAAAATCAACAATACTGGTGTAACAGGCTCAATCCTTCAAAATGACCAGATTACAAATGACAATCATAATGGAGACAATGTACACCCGCCAAGTAAGACTCACAGATAGTAGCTTACATTCAACAGATTAATGGACTACTGGCTACACTGAATCCTCCCACCGTCTATATCACAGGGGTTACCACTGACCAGAACGTGAAGTCAAATCAACTTATAAATACAAGAGCAGATCAGAGACTTACAGTTCTGCACTGTGCTGGTTTAGCATTGTCTCTCTGTCTAGTGGAAATATGTTCTACACACTGACTGTATCAATCTTTGCTGTAATCGATCAGTTTCAATCAGATGCCCCCCCCCCGCTCCCCGCCATTCTTCAAAGTTCCATCGAGTACACACACTGCCGCTCACATGACAAGCCGTCATCCCTAGCAGTTCACAATATGCCAGATGCCGTCTGACCATTGCCCATTACATTCTCAACAGTATGTCTCCTCTCTTGTTTTCTTGTTCTCTTGAAATGAACGTGAACATTGAACTGCCAACTGAACCTGCACATTAACCATAAGAAAGGACGAGTGCTTCAAAATCCTTTTGTGCTTCAGATTTAATGGATCCTATTAGAACATAGTGTCTGCATCTATTCCGCCTATCAAAGTGCATAATCTCACACGATTCCATAGCGTGTTCCATCAGCCACATGTTTTCCCACAGTCCAAAACTGTCCAAGTCTTTCTGCAGCCTCCCCACTTCCTCAATATCATCTTCCCAACAAACCATCACTGCATCATCTTCAAACTTAGCAAAACTGCCCTCAGCTCCTTTGTCCAATTTGTCCAGATATAATACATTTCCTGGCTCCCTAAGGACTGTCCACCATCTACAAGGCTCAACACTCAAGGTGCTTGACTCCATTCATGTTGAAGCAATGGCTTGAGTGGAATTACACCTGCAAAATCTTCACTCCCTGCTCCACTGACTCTCAGTAGAAGCACACCCTGCCCCGTTTTGTGGTGAGTTTACTTCATTATTGTGCACAATCCCAGTCTATTGATAGCATTCTGTCTGGACAAACTGTCTGTTGATGATGATGGAGGGAGGTTGGGGAAGGAATGTCTGTGATGAATGATTGTGTGACTGCCAGGCTGAAACCTGCCCCGACAGCCCCGGATATATCTGTGCCCGCTGTCACCGCTGCAGACATGATCAGTACAGTAGGGGGCTGAGAGTCAAGGCAAGGGAAGCGACGGGCCTGGACGATGTTCCCGGCTGTGTAATCAGAGCCTATGAGGACCAACTGGTAGAGGTATTCATATACAACTACAGCTTCTCCCTCTTACAACCCGAAGTCCCAACCCGCTTCGAGAAGACCACCATCATCCTCGTAAGTGAGAAAGCACATGTAACGTGCCTTAATGACTACCGCCCAGTGGCTCTGACCTCAATAAACATGGAGTGATTTGAAAGGCTGGTTATGGCCCACATCAGCTCCAGTCTCCCAGCCTGATCTGATCCCTTATAATTTGCCTACTGATGTAACAGGTCCAGAACGGATGCCATACCCTGATCCCTGCACTCATCCCTGGGACATCGAGACAACAAGGACACTTACACCAGACTCCTACTCACTGACTAGAGCTCCACCTTCAACATCGTTATCCCCTACAGACTGATCTCAAAATTCCGTGACATTAGTCTCGGCTCCACCCTCTGAAACTTGATCCCCCGGTTTCTGACCCACAGATCACAATCTGTGAAGAGAGGTATCTGCACCACGACCACAATCACACTCAACACTGGATACCCCAAGGATGTGTCCTCAGCCCCCTACTGTACTCCCTGTCCACACACGGCTGTGTTGCTCAGCCCCATACTGTACTCCCTGTACACACACAGCTGTGTCCCTCAGCCCCCTACTGTACTCCCTGTCCACACACGGCTGTGTCCCTCAGCCCCCTACTGTACTCCCTGTCCACACACGGCTGTGTCCCTCAGTCCCCCTACTGTACTCCCTGTCCACACAGGGCTGTGTCCTCAGCCCCCTACTGTACGCCCTGTACACACATGGCTGTGTCCTCAGCCCCCTAATGCACGCCCTGTACACACACGGCTGTGTCCTCAGCCCCCTACTGTACTTCCTGTCCACACACGGCTGTGTCCCTCAGCCCCCTACTGTACTCCCTCTCCACACACAGCTGTGTCCTCAGCCCCCTACTGTACTCCCTGTCCACACAGGGCTGTGACCTCAGTCCCCTACTGTACTCCCTGTCCACACAGGGCTGTGTCCTCATTCCCCTAATGTACTCCCTGTCCACACAGGGCTGTGTCCTAAGCCCGCTACTGTACTCCCTGTACGCACACGGCTGTGCCCTCAGCCCCCGACTGTATTCCCTGTCCACACGCGGCTGTGTCCCTCAGCCCCCTACTGTACTCCCTGTACACACATGGCTGTGTCCCTCAGCCCCCTACTGTACTCCCTGTACACACACGGCTGTGTCCTCAGCCCCCTACTGTACTCCCTGTACACACACAGCTGTGCCCTCAGCCCCCTACTGTACTCCCTGTACACATACGGCTGTGTCCCTCAGCCCCCTACTGTACTCCCTGTACACACACGGCTTTGTCCCTCAGCCCCCTACTGTACTCCCTGTACACACACGGCTGTGTCCCTCAGCCGCCTACTGTACTCCCTGTACACACACGGCTGTGCCCTCAGCCCCCTACTGTACTCCCTGTCCATACACGGCAGTGTACTCAGCCCCCTACTGTACTCCCTGTAATCCCACGGCTGTGTCCCTCAGCCCCCTACTGTACTCCCTGTCCACACACGGCTGTGTCCTCAGCCTCCTACTGTACTCCCTGTACACACATGGCTGTGTCCTCAGCCCCCTACTGTACTCCCTGTACACACACACGGCTGTGTCCCTCAGACCCCTACTGTACTCACTGTAATCCCACAGCTGTGTCCCTCTGCCCCGTACTGTACTCCCTGTCCACACACGGCTGTGTCCTCAGTCCCCCTACTGTACTCCCTGTACACACATGGCTGTGTCCTCAGCCCCCTACTGTACTCCCTGTACACACACGGCTGTGTCCTCAGCCCCCTACTGTACTCCCTGTACACACACGGCTGTGTCCTCAGCCCCCTACTGTACTCCCTGTACACACACGGCTGTGTCCCTCAGACCCTTACTGTACTCCCTGTACACACACGGCTGTGTCCTCAGACCCCTACTGTACTCCCTGTAATCCCACGGCTGTGTCCCTCAGCCCGCTACTGTACTCCCTGTCCACACACGGCTGTGTCCTTCAGCCCCCTACTGTACACCCTGTCCACACACGGCTGTGTCCTCAGCCCCCTACTGTACTCCCTGTACACACATGGCTGTGTCCTCAGCCCCCTACTGTACTCCCTGTACACACACGGCTGTGTCCTCAGCCCCCTACTGTACTCCCTGTCCACACACGGCTGTGTCCTTCAGCCCCCTACTGTACACCCTGTCCACACACGGCTGTGTCCTCAGCCCCCTACTGTACTCCCTGTACACACATGGCTGTGTCCTCAGCCCCCTACTGTACTCCCTGTACACACACGGCTGTGTCCTCAGCCCCCTACTGTACTCCCTGTACACACACGGCTGTGTCCCTCAGACCCTTACTGTACTCCCTGTACACACACGGCTGTGTCCTCAGACCCCTACTGTACTCCCTGTAATCCCACGGCTGTGTCCCTCAGCCCCCTACTGTACTCCCTGTACACACATGGCTGTGTCCTCAGCCCCCTACTGTACACCCTGTCCACACACGGCTGTGTCCTCAGCCCCCTACTGTACTCCCTGTACACCCACGGCTGTGTCCTCAGCCCCCTACTGTACTCCCTGTACACACACGGCTGTGTCCCTCAGACCCCTACTGTACTACCTGTACACACACGGCTGTGTCCTCAGCCCCCTACTGTACTCCCTGTACACACACGGCTGTGTCCCTCAGACCCCTACTGTACTCCCTGTAATCCCACGGCTGTGTCCCTCAGCCCCCTCCTGTACTACCTGAAATCCCACGGCTGTGTCCATCAGCCCCTTACTGTACTCCCTGTACACACACGGCTGTGTCCTCAGTCCCCTACTGTACTCCCTGTACACACAGCGCTGTGTCCTCAGTCCCCTACTGTACTCCCTGTACACACACGGCTGTGTCCCTCAGCCCCCTACTGTACTCCCTGTACATCCATGGCTGTGTCCCCAGCCCCTACTGTACTCCCTGTACACACACGGCTGTGTCCCTTAGCCCCCTACTGTACTCTCAGTAATCCCACGGCTGTGTCCGTCAGCCCCCTACTGTACTCCCTGTACACACATGGCTGTGTCCTCAGCCCCCTACTGTACTCCCTCTCCACACACGGCTGTGTCCCTCAGTCCCCTACTGTACTCCCTGTCCACACACGGCTGTGTCCTCAGCCCCCTACTGTACTCCCTGTACACACACGGCTGTGTCCTCACACCTCTACTGTACTCCCTCTCCACACACGGCCGTGTCCTCAGTCCCCTGCTGTACTCCCTGTCCTCACACGGCTGTGTCCCTCCGCCCTCTACTGTACTCCCTGTCCACACACGGCTGTGTCCCTCAGCCCCCTACTGTACTCCCTGTACACACACGGCTGTGTCCGTCAGCCCCCTACTGTACTCCCTGTACACACACGGCTGTGTCCCTCAGCCCCCTTCTGTACTCCCTGTATACACACGGCTTTGTCCCTCAGTCCCCCTACTGTACTCCCTGTCCACACACGGCTGTGTCCCTCAGGCCCCCTACTGTACTCCCTGTCCACACGCGGCTGTGTACCTCAGCCCCCTACTGTACTCCCTGTACACACACGGCTGTGTCCCTCAGCCCCGTACTGTACTCCCTCTCCACACACTGCTGTGTCCCTCCGCCCCCTATTGTACTCCCTGTACACTCACGGCTGTGTCCCTCAGCCCCCTACTGTACTCCCTCTACACACACGGCTGTGTCCCTCAGCCCCCTACTGTACTCCCTGTCCACACGCGGCTGTGTCCCTCAGCCCCCTACTGTACTCCCTGTACACACATGGCTGTGTCCCTCAGCCCCCTACTGTACTCCCTGTACACACACGGCTGTGTCCTCAGCCCCCTACTGTACTCCCTGTACACACACAGCTGTGCCCTCAGCCCCCTACTGTACTCCCTGTACACATACGGCTGTGTCCCTCAGCCCCCTACTGTACTCCCTGTACACACACGGCTTTGTCCCTCAGCCCCCTACTGTACTCCCTGTACACACACGGCTGATTCCCTCAGCCGCCTACTGTACTCCCTGTACACACACGGCTGTGCCCTCAGACCCCTACTGTACTCCCTGTCCATACACGGCAGTGTACTCAGCCCCCTACTGTACTCCCTGTAATCCCACGGCTGTGTCCCTCAGCCCCCTACTGTACTCCCTGTCCACACACGGCTGTGTCCTCAGCCTCCTACTGTACTCCCTGTACACACATGGCTGTGTCCTCAGCCCCCTACTGTACTCCCTGTACACACACACGGCTGTGTCCCTCAGACCCCTACTGTACTCACTGTAATCCCACAGCTGTGTCCCTCTGCCCCGTACTGTACTCCCTGTCCACACACGGCTGTGTCCTCAGTCCCCCTACTGTACTCCCTGTACACACATGGCTGTGTCCTCAGCCCCCTACTGTACTCCCTGTACACACACGGCTGTGTCCTCAGCCCCCTACTGTACTCCCTGTACACACACGGCTGTGTCCCTCAGACCCTTACTGTACTCCCTGTACACACACGGCTGTGTCCTCAGACCCCTACTGTACTCCCTGTAATCCCACGGCTGTGTCCCTCAGCCCGCTACTGTACTCCCTGTCCACACACGGCTGTGTCCCTCAGCCCCCTACTGTACTCCCTGTCCACACACGGCTGTGTCCTCAGTCCCCCTACTGTACTCCCTGTCCACACATGGCTGTGTCCTCAGCCCCCTACTGTACTCCCTGTACACCCACGGCTGTGTCCTCAGCCCCCTACTGTACTCCCTGTACACACACGGCTGTGTCCCTCAGACCCCTACTGTACTACCTGTACACACACGGCTGTGTCCTCAGCCCCCTACTGTACTCCCTGTACACACACGGCTGTGTCCCTCAGACCCCTACTGTACTCCCTGTAATCCCACGGCTGTGTCCCTCAGCCCCCTCCTGTACTACCTGAAATCCCACGGCTGTGTCCATCAGCCCCTTACTGTACTCCCTGTACACACACGGCTGTGTCCTCAGTCCCCTACTGTACTCCCTGTACACACAGGGCTGTGTCCTCAGTCCCCTACTGTACTCCCTGTACACACACGGCTGTGTCCCTCAGCCCCCTACTGTACTCCCTGTACACCCATGGCTGTGTCCCCAGCCCCTACTGTACTCCCTGTACACACACGGCTGTGTCCCTTAGCCCCCTACTGTACTCCCAGTAATCCCACGGCTGTGTCCGTCAGCCCCCTACTGTACTCCCTGTACACACATGGCTGTGTCCTCAGCCCCCTACTGTACTCCCTCTCCACACACGGCTGTGTCCCTCAGTCCCCTACTGTACTCCCTGTCCACACACGGCTGTGTCCTCAGCCCCCTACTGTACTCCCTGTACACACACGGCTGTGTCCTCACACCTCTACTGTACTCCCTCTCCACACACGGCCGTGTCCTCAGTCCCCTGCTGTACTCCCTGTCCTCACACGGCTGTGTCCCTCCGCCCTCTACTGTACTCCCTGTCCACACACGGCTGTGTCCCTCAGCCCCCTACTGTACTCCCTGTACACACAGGGCTGTGTCCCTCAGCCCCCTACTGTACTCCCTGTACACACACGGCTGTGTCCGTCAGCCCCCTACTGTACTCCCTGTACACACACGGCTGTGTCCCTCAGCCCCCTTCTGTACTCCCTGTATACACACGGCTTTGTCCCTCAGTCCCCCTACTGTACTCCCTGTCCACACACGGCTGTGTCCCTCAGTCCCCCTACTGTACTCCCTGTCCACACGCGGCTGTGTTCCTCAGCCCCCTACTGTACTCCCTGTACACACACGGCTGTGTCCCTCAGCCCCGTACTGTACTCCCTCTCCACACACTGCTGTGTCCCTCCGCCCCCTATTGTACTCCCTGTACACTCACGGCTGTGTCCCTCAGCCCCCTACTGTACTCCCTCTACACACACGGCTGTGTCCCTCAGCCCCCTACTGTACTCCCTGTCCACACGCGGCTGTGTCCCTCAGCCCCCTACTGTACTCCCTGTACACACATGGCTGTGTCCCTCAGCCCCCTACTGTACTCCCTGTACACACAGAGCTGTGTCCCTCCGTCCCCTAATGTACTCCCTGTACACACAGAGCTGTGTCCCTCAGCCCCCTACTGTACTCCCTGTCCACACGCGGCTGTGTTGCCAAATTCCAAACAACGCTAGATGCAAGTTCGCTGATGACATGCCCATGTAAATCCTGCTTTTCAAAAGTTCGCTTTTCCCCGCTTCCCTTTCCAAATGACCTACATGAGGACCTGTTTTCGCTAATCAAAACAAATCCAAAGAGGATTTTCACTTTTACGAAGATTGCCGAAATTTTTCCCATACAAATTAATGTTTCTTCACTTTACACCATATCGGCTTATGAAAGGAACACTGTACTTAAAATCACAGAGCAGTTACCATGTCACACGAATAGAATGCTTTCAGTTGCCAGTATACAGAATAACAGTAAGAGATACAGCTCATTCTAAGCTGGAAGAGACAATGGGTTGAGTTTCCTCAACCTTTGCTGTAATAATTCTGTGATATGGATTGAAAGCCTATGGAGGGTGGCGGGGGGGTGTTGTGGAGACAAGCTTGTTCAATGAAGGGAAACCTGTATATGTTTAAGACAATGTTTAAAGTGATTTTATCTCCCTGTCTCTCTGCCCTGAACGGTGGTCATCTTCTTATATTCGTTAATAGGATATGGGTATCACTGGCTGGGCCAGCATTACTTCACTTTTCTAGCTGCTCTTGAGAAGACAGTGAGCCACTGTCGTCCACGTGTTTTATTTTATTTGATTTGATTTATTTTAGTCAAATGTACAATGGAAAGCTTTGTTTTGTGAGTAGTGCAGGAACATGATAGTAGACAAAAAAACACGGCTCATGAGGTACTTCAACCGAGTGAGGCATATAAGGTTACAGCTGCACAGGAGATGTGCAAAACAAGATTGCTATTAGCAAGACTAGTATTATTTGAAGTTAGAGATGTCAATTCGTCAGTCTAATTACGGTAGGGAAGAAAGTGTTCCTGAGTATGCTGGTCCATGTTTTCAAGCCTCTCTATCTTCATCCTGTTGGAAGAGGTTGTCGGAGATCATTACCAGTTTGGGAGAGTTTTTTTATGTTATCAGCTTTTCAGTGACAATAAGAAGTATAAATGGATGGAAGATTGCCTTCCGTGATGATCTGTGCTGTGCACACAACCGTCTGTAGTTTCTTATGGTCCTGGGCAGAGCAGTTACCATATCACAAGAATAGAATGCTTTCAGTTGCCAGTATGCAGAATAACGGTAGAGATACAGCTCATTCTAAGCTGGAAGAGACAATGGGTTGTGTTTCCTCAACCTTTGCTGTAATAATTCTGTGATATGTATTGAAAGCCTATTGGGGGTGGGGAGTAAGACAAGCTTGTTCAATAAATGACACAAACTGTTCCATCAACAAAAATCGATTCTTATTATATCATGGAGTTCAGTTGCAATGAAAAGTGTTTTAATACAGTGGTTTTGTGAGATTTACAGGATATTCAGAAACATGATTTTTTTCTCTTTGAATCTTATACAAGAAACAGATTTCAGCCTTAAGACACGTGTCACAGACACACCAACTGTAATAGGACCACAGTGTCCAAATATAACCAAGGTCAGCATATGGACCTGTCAAGAAACATGAGATATAATGATATGCAAATATGAAATACAAACTGAAAATGGTGGAGAAACGAAATAAAAACATGAAGAAGTATCTGCAGAGAGAAACAGAGTTAACATATTGATTATGATGTGACATTTCTGAAAAGTCAAAGGTGAATTCTATGCATCTCTGCTCAAATTCTGCCAAATGTGCTGAGTTTTGCTCCAGCTCTTTCGATTTCTTTTTCTTTCTGGACTGCGGCAAATTGTCTGAACTGAACGATAACAGCAAAACCCCTGTCTCACTTGGATCTCGAGTAATTTGTTATAGACATTAAATGAGAAATTACAAAGTTCCTATGTTTGACAAGGCTCCAAATATTGATGACGTATTGGATTGTGAAAACGTGTCATGAAAATGTTGAAACAAATACAGAAGTTGCTTCTAAAGCTCAGTAGGTCTGGCAGCATCCGTAAAGAGAAATCACAGTTAACGTTTCAGGTTCAGTGACGCTTCATCAGAACTGATGGGAGCTAGAAAAATGTTGGTTGATATGCAGAAGGGGCTGGACAGCTGTTAATGGAGATTGTTAGTGGCTAAACATAGAGGGTGTGTCATGGAAGGCGATGTGAGAACTAGGCCTGGTGTATTATTGGTCGGGGGCGAGGACATTGGGGAGTTCAGAGCCGAAAATAATTGAACTTGATTTTGAGTCTGAAGGGCTGTAGGGTCCTCATACGGTAAATGAGATGTTGTTCTTCCAGTTTGCATAGACTTTTCGTGGAACACTGCAGCAAGCCTGACATAGAGATATTGGCCAGGGAACAGGATGCGGTATTAAACTGGCAGGCTACTGGAAGCTCAGGATCATTTGTATCGATACACTTTGGATGTTCAGAGAAGCGGTCACCCAGGCTACCGTTAGTTTCCCCAATGTAGAGGAGACCACATTGTGAGAAGCGAATTGAGTAGACCAATTGTGGGAAATGTCGGTAAGGTGCTGCTTCATCGGACGGTGTGCTTGGGCCCTTGGATAGTGAGAAAGGAGGACAGAAGTGCGAACATGTTACACTTTCAGCAGGGGCAAGTGAAGTGGGCCTGTGGTGGGGGTGAGGGTGGGGTCATGGGAGTGAATAAAGAGTGAACCAGGGTGTCCTCGTCCCTCCAGAAGGCAGACAACTTTGAGGAGGAAAATATGTATCTGGTGATGGCACCTTGCTGGTGGTGGGGGAAATGCAGCTGTTGATCCAGTTCATGCTGGTGGGATGGTAGGCCAGGACAAGAGGATTTCTCTTGCTGTTGCAGGAGGGTAGAGAGATGGTGAAATAGAAATGTAAGACGTAGGTCAGACCTGGTTGAGGGCCCTCTCGAGAACTGTGCTGGCAAATTCTCAGTTGAGGAAGAAAGTGGAAATTTTGGAAATTGACATCATCAGAAGCAATGCGGTGGAGACAGAAAAATTGGTGGAATGGAATGGAGTATTCGCAAGAAACAGGTTGTAAGGGTGTATACTCCAGGTAGTTGTGGGAGTCGGTTGGTTAATACTGGATATTAGTGGCCTGTCGATCCCCAGAAATGGAAACAGAGATGCCAAGGAAAGGAAGAGATGAATCAGATAAAGATGAGGTGAAAGTGAGGGAGGGATGTAAATTGGAAGTGAAATCGATGTTGTTTTTTCAAATTCAGGACAAGCAGAATCGATGGTACAATCTATGCATTGGAGAAAGGGTTGTGGATGGGTCTGGAGCAGAAGTGGAACAGGGAATTGTCTATGTACCCCTTGAAGAAACAGGTATGACTGGAGCCCACGTGTGTATCCATGCACCCTCTCTATGTGGCAGGAGTAGGCTGAAGCAATGGGTCTGCCCAGGCAGTTCTGATTGTGGATTTTCAGGAGGAGATAGAAGTGAGCTCTGCTATCAGAGGACCATCAGCTTGGGGACCGTTAGGTGGGGGTAAGTATGGTGTGAATGACCAGATGAAATGTGGTCAATTATCATCGTTGATACAATGGCCTGATTTGCCATGGTCGGTTCATGGTCCAGCAGGTGATATGAGGAGATAACTGAGAGCTGTCCCTCAGTCTCTGCAATGTAGAGGTCAGTCCACCAGACTACAGCAGCATCACCCTTACCAGCACAGGCTGAATAACAAAGTCAGGGTTGGATCAAAGCACACGGCGTACAGCCTGTTCAGAGGGTGATTTGTTGGATTGGGTGAGGGGATGCAGACAAATTATGACAATCAATGTCACATCGAACATTCTCAATGAACAGATTGAGTTCAAGCAATCAGCAGAGTGAGAGGTCCAGGTGGACGAAGAGTATTGGAGCTAGGCGAAGAGTCTGTGGAACAGGGAACAGAATGTTTTCCCAAAGAAATGGGCACCGAGAAGATGGTGGGAGAAGAGTTCAACGTCATGCCGTACCCGAAATCCATTAAAGTCGGGGCATATTGGGATAACGCTGAGACCATTGTTAAGTACAGAACATTCAACATCAGAGTGTGGAAGGGTAGGAGGGAAGGTGAAGATACAACAGGAGGTGCATTTGGGGGAGGGGATGCAGTCAGAGTGCAGGGCACGGGTGGGGAGTCTGGTTCCAAGGGGTCATAGACATCTCTGTGTTATTGCATCTTGTGCGCCTCATATATCTGATGAGCATGGCCAATGAGCGGAGAAAGAAATAGAATTGGGGAGTAGTGCAGCCTTGAGCCAATGAGATGTGATGCTTTTGCACAGATAAAATGTTGATATCACTGGCACTGCAATCACATGATCAGTCCTCAGGACGTAACTGAATGAAAATGAACGTAATCTTATTGTAATGCCCTGATTTCATTGGAGTGACACTCAGTCAGCAAAGTCTTACTTTTCTGAGATTTTAGACAAAACTGTGAAAACATGATAAATGTTGATGCTATCAACTGGACAAAGTCATCCATGGTTTTGGCAGGTATTAGCAAAGGCAGAGTTTATTTGTCATTCTCAAAAGCTCTGGGGAAGGTATCATCGTTCAGTGAGGAAATTATCAGGACAGAATTTCCTCCGATTCCCATTGACCCCTGTTTACTCAGGGTCTCAATCTCAACATTTGCTGATGATCAACAGCAGAACAGAAGCCAGCGGCTCCCATCATCCCAGTTGGAAAGCAAAAAGGGAATGCGATGGTCAGATGAAGTGGGAGTAATTGGGGAATTGGTGTAACTTACAGTGGGAGTGACAGAAGGAGGGTGTAAAGGGAAATCATCAGTGGAAGAGCATGTAACAGCAGAAGGGGTAGTGCAAGTGAAGTAAGAATGTGAGGAAAGAGTAGAGCGAAGGAGGAAGAATGATGGATGAAGTTTTAATGACAAGGAAAAACTTGTTTTTGGGGAAGCGGGATTGGGTGCGAAAACATCACTGTTCAGGAAAATCGAGATCAGGTTTCCATTCAAAATTAAGAAAATATTTCATGTTCTTTCTTTTCTCACACTTGATTCTTGTTAAGATGATACATGTACTCTATCTTTCCGTATCAAGTGCAGAGGATTATTTTTTCTTGTCTTGTGTGGTGTTTCAACATTTTTGATTTTTCTTTACAGTATGTATTTGCTTCCAATTCAAGGTAGACATGAGAATATGATATGATCTCCTTCAGTTTGTCCATAACATAGAATTTAATTGAGTATTTATCCTCATCACACTAGCTGATTTAAACAAACAATGAATTCGTCTGTTTCCATCCTGCAGATGAAAAATGTCTCCAGCTCTGGCTATTGCAGTGCCTCCAAAAGGTTAATGTTCCAGCGCAAGATGCCAAACCCTGGTTCATCCTAAATTATTTACAAGCTTTATGAATAAAACATGCAAAGTGTAAAAGATGAATTCAACTCTTTGTCAAAACTGTGATTTCTGGCTTCCTCATAAAAGATGTTAACCAAATCACTCTGTAAATTAACAAAAATAAGAAAAAACAGAGACTGGAATTCTCAAATCTTCCTCTGAATAACATCTGGGAAACAGGAAGGAAATCACAATTTGTTTGTGATATTCAAAAATGACGATGGTGAGCATGTGGAAAATGGGGAGGGGGGGGGCAGTGGAATGCTGACCAATGTTGTGGATGACACAAAGCTGAGCTGAGTGGATCACAATCAGGAGAATATAAATAGATTATTCAGATAGCCAGATCAATGGCCGATGAAATGTAACACTAATAAATGTGGGATGATGCATGTCAGAAGTAATAAGACAAGTGAGTACTCAAACTACGAATGGGAAGGGCTAAATTTGCTCGTTTTTTTCTTTGCAGCAGGGAAGGTTGAGGAGGCAACCTGCTACAGGTATACTGGAGTATAGGGATATGGAGAAGATGAATAAACAGAAGCTGTTTCCCTTAGTGAAAGGGTCAAAACAAAGGAACACATTTTCAAAATGAAAGGCAGGGATTTGAGAAAGGATTTATGGAATGTGTTTCGCACTGAGAGGGTGGTATGAATCTGGAATGCATTGTCTAGGAGGGTCCTTGAGGGAGGTAACCTCACAAACGTTGACAAAGCCTTTGGATGTGCACTTGCTGGCACAGATGTGATAGGCCTTTAATTCGTTTCATGATTCTATGCGTTGGCAGCCATGAATGCTCTGATATATTCTGAAGCAATAAGCAATGGCAGTTGCTGGTTTGTTCCTTTGACTGTACTCAGTAAGTGGCAAGATTACAAACCAGAATTATCTCATGGAGTTTCAGCCCTTTCTCCATCTACAGCATCCAAGCCATCTCTGGGAAAATCCAGTTATTCACATGCTCAGTGCAGCATTGTCGAACAACAGCACGAGCATTTTTCCAGCTGTTTACCACCATTATTATAGCTACAGCGGTGTCATGGACACAGATTTTCCATCAATATAATGCAGTCTTCTAGCTATGACGGTGCTATTTCTCTGAAGCATAATAAATCACTTCCCAGATATTCACTTTGACAAACAGCACGTTTTCCTGTGTTTTGCTGCCAGTTATTTATCACAGAATTCCCCACTCTACTCTACCCCTTCAATATTTACCCTTTAATATTTTCTTGTGCACTGTCTTCCTGATCTCTCACACCTCAATCCCTCACATCCCCCACACTCTCCATCCTCATTTGTGAATCCCTGATAAACCTGAGCCTCATCTCTATCATTTATTCCAACTTCCATCTCACAATGTGAACTGATAGGATTCCTTCCCTCAGCATGGTCATTAAACTGGCCATGCCTGATGTACTATTCATCTCGACCTTCTACTCAGTTTCTGACCCGCTGCTTTGGTTACCAAACTCCTGGTTTATTCGTTTAAATCCATTCGACATGCAATAGCAAAGCTCCCCAAAAGGATTTTGTTGCTCCTCCAGTTAAGATGCAATCTGTCTTTTTTGTACAGGTCCCACCTGTCCTGGAAGAATTCCCAATAATCCAAAAATCTGAAAACAGCAACCCTGAACTAAATTTTTACAACATGTTAAGCTATACTGCCATCCTAATCCTTACCTCTTTTCCATGTGGCACAGGGAGTAATTCCGAGATTACAGACGATTGTTCTGTCTCTCTCTCTCTCTCTCTCTCTCTCTCTCTCTCTCTCTCTCTCTCACACACACACACACACACACACACACACACATTCACACACACAATCAGACCGACACTACATTACTTTGCAGAGGAATACCAATAACCTTCTAAATAGTCAGAATGTTAACTTGAATGAAGGATTTAGTTAAAGATAGGACGAGAGAAATTATATTTCTTCTGGATGTCAGTTTGCTCGCTGAGTTTGAGACTTCATTTTCCGATGGTTCATCACTATCCTAGTGAACATTATCGTGAGACTCCGGTGAAATGCTAGTTTATGTCCCACTTTCTATTTAAGTATTTAGGTTTCCTTGATTCAGTGACATAATTTCCAGTATTGGTGATTTCATGCCTGGTCCGTTTCCTCAGAGAGTGTTAGATGGAATCAAAATCGATGTGTTTGTTGATAGAGGTCCGGTTGGATTGCCATGCTTCTAGGAATTCTCGTGCGTGTCTCTGTTTGGCTTGTCCTAGATGGATGTGCAGACCCAGTCAAAATGATATACTTCCTCATCCGTATGTAAGGATCTAGTGATAGTGGGTCATGTCTTTTTTCTGGCTAGTTGTTTTTCATGCATCCAGGTGGCTAGTTTTCTGCCTGTTTATCCAATGTAGTGTTTGTTACAGTACTTGCAAGGCTTATTCTTCCTGGAGCAGAACAGACAAAGATGTGAACTTATCGCGGTGCTCAAAAGTATTAATAAAGCTGCAGAGTAAAACAGGAAAACTCTGTTTCCGTTTGGTAGCATTACAGCATCAAGGAGTTCTAATTTCAAAATGGTCAGCAAAAGAGCTGGGGCTGAGATACATAAATACTTCTTTATTGAGAGAGTTGTTAGGATTTGGATTAGACTGCCTGGGAGAGTTGTAGATGACGATTCAATAAAGAATTGGACATATATAATTGGAAATTATGAATTTAATGGGCTACAGAGATAGGGCTGGCAAATGGAAGGTGCTTGGGAAACGTTACTGGAGCTGGTGCACACACAGTGGCCAATGGCCTCCTCCTGTACTTTAAAGGCTTATACTCTATCATGTGTCTGATGCAAATAAAAATCAGTTTCGGATTATTTCCTGTTTTAATTGCTCGCAAATATCTGATTACTTGGGCAGGATAAACATTTAAAATGCAAATATTGCAAGGTCAGTCTCATTATGTAGTCTATTTATTACTCAGAACATGAATATTTTAAATGTTATGTTCTGATAACGAAAACAAATATATCACTGTTTTGGCACAAATCTATTTGAAAAGCTCTGACTTTCCCTTCACACCATAATATGTCCTTTTCTTTCACTGTCCACATTTCATATTAAGTATCATTCTTTCTAAAAGTCGGCAGTTTTCAAATTATTCTTCGCTAAAATTTGATAACATAAATCATTCACAGTGCATGTTGAATCATTGCCATTTCTAAATTGCTGGCTATTAGCTGAAGCTCGTACATTTCACTGAGAAATTTAACTGATTGTTTATATATAAATGTATAAGAAGGCTAATTCTATTTGATTGTCCAATCGTTTACTCACTCCGATCATGTAAACATTCAGTAGCCTACCATTTCCAAAATGTTGGAGTGGCAATGCATTGTTTTGAATCCTGACATTGAATATATAATTCTGATCATAACAGTTAGGTACCATGTTCTTTATTCGATATAAAATAAAATGTGCATTCTTTATTTTTGTGTTACAAAAATTGAAAGGGGCTTATACTTTACTCTCATAAATATAGAATCGACCTAATTGTTTTCAGAGATTATAGTTCAGTTGAATAATCATACTTCATATCTCATTTTTGCCCAATTCACGAAACATAGCTCACAGTTGATTATTGTTCGGGTCAGTAAACTCAACACCTTGCAATGAGCTACGCTAAAAATGGCTTCCAAAAGATTTTGAATCATTTACAGTGTTACTGGAATTCACAGTTGCATGTGATGCTGAGTGACACACTGACCTGCTCCTAAATCTGTGCAAAGAGTTTCTAACCTGGGTCAGGGCAGTCAGTCAAACATTTCTTCACAACAAATAATTTCGAATCCACCCTGGGAAAGGTGGGAGCTCGCTAACAGACTATCACTGGTCTCAGTGTAGCTACAAATAATGTCCAAATCAATGGCTGACCAGCAACAAAGTTTTAAAAAACCATCTTCAGTCAGAGCCTGGCCCAGTGGGCAGATGTGTCGACATGCAATGTCAGAATCACACCGCACAACTTACTGATGGTGCTGACACCTGGCCTGT
Organism: Chiloscyllium punctatum; assembly: GCF_047496795.1. NCBI lineage: Eukaryota > Metazoa > Chordata > Chondrichthyes > Orectolobiformes > Hemiscylliidae > Chiloscyllium > Chiloscyllium punctatum. The sequence goes on along the minus strand of NC_092759.1, from coordinate 85,767,090 downwards.
CTCCCAGACTGCATACATCTGCACCCTGGACCGGATACTGGGAAAAGACTTTAAAAATTTGGCAGTCTGATGCACTATCTTGAGTCTCACAAAGAAACCTCTAAAACCATACCCAATAAATGTCACCTTCATTATCACCAGTATCAAAATGAAATTTTACATCTCTGTGGATGGCCAGAGATTAATACATGGTTCACCAAACAGAATATATCTGAAGAAAACAGCAGCAAACGGCAGGCCAAGAAGCACGTTAATAACTGAACTTGGCGGATTCTGTTTGGTGTGTGGTGACCTACACATATTGTACTGGCACTCAGGTGACTGTAACAATGCACAACGTAAATGTAAGTTTCGACCTAACACCTCGTCAAAGCTTCCTGATCTCACACACATCACACCCTCACACACTCAAGAATTGATGAGAACCTACAAGCTTGGTGAAACAGGAATCATAGTACAGGCCCTTCAGCCCTTGACGTCCTGTCGACATTTTATCCTGTTCTAAGATCAGACTAACCTACATACCTTTCATTATGCGATCATTCATGTGCCTATCCACACACCCACACTCTCTGTGTAAAGAACCTACCTCGGACATCTCCCATAAATATTCCTCCAATTACCATAAAATCATGCCCCCTCATCATAGCCATTTCCATCCTGGGTGATAGTTTCTGGCTATCCACTCTATCTATGCCTCTAATCATCTTGTCCACCTCTATCAAGTCAAGTTCCATTCTTTTTCGTTCCAATGAGAAAAAAAACCTAGTTCCCTGAATTTTCTTTGCAAGACCTGCCCTCCAGTCCAAGCAGCGACCTAATAAATTTCCTCAGTGCATTCACCAATGCTTCAACATCTTTCATGTAATGAGGCGACCAGTACAGAACACAGCATTCGAAGTGTGATCTCACCAGGGTTCCATAGAGCTGCAGCATAACCTCACTGCTTAAACTCAACCCCCATGCTAATGAAAACATCATCCGGTTTCTTAAGAACCTTATCAACCTGGGTGGAACTTTGTGGGAGCTATGACATGGATCATCAGATCCCACTGTTACTCTACAACGTATGAATACTACAAACTGAATCGCTTCACAATTTTCCAGTTTGAACTCCAACTGTCCCTTATCAGCCCAGTTCAGCATCCTGTCAATGTCCTGTGCAAACTACAATAGCCCTTCACACTACCCACAATTCCACCATACTTTGTTAATTTGAAAAACTTCCTAATCCACCTACCCTCTTCCGCATCGAAGTCATTTATAAATATCACAAACAGCAGAGGCCCCAGAACCGATCCCAATGGATCACCAATGGTCACCGAGCACCAGACAGAATACTTGCCATTTACCACCCACCCCTGTCTTCTATGGGCCAGTCAATTCTGCGTCCAGACAGGCCAGTGTCCCTGTATCTGATGCGTCCTTACTTTCTGAATGAACCTGCCATGGGGAAATTTATCAAACGCCTGGTTAAAAACCATTTACTCCACGTCCACTACTCTCGCTTCTTCAATGTGTTTGATCCCATCCTCAAAGAATTCAGTAAGGTTTGTGAGGCATGACCTGCCCCTCACAAAGCCATGCTGACTATTTCTAACCAAACTATGATTTACAAGTAATCATAAATTCTGTTTCTCAGAATCCTCTCCAAATCTTTGCCCAATGCTGATGTAAACTGACTGGTCTGTAATTCTCAGGATTATCCCTTTTCCATTTCCTGAACAAGGGAGTAACATTTGCCTCCCTCCAATCATCTGGCACGACGCCAATGGAGAGTGAGGACGCAAAGATCATCTCCAAAGGTGCAGTAATCTCTTCGCTCGCTTCCTGTAGTAAGCCAGGGTGGATCCTGTCTCGCCTAGGAGATTTATCTATCCCTATGTTTGTATTTCAATCAGTCTGTACTTCACCTCACCATGTCTACTCACTTTCCAACTATCTGATTGACTGCTTTCCATTTCAGGGCTCTATACAGTGCTGCTTTCCTGAACACATATGGTTCCCTATAACCTGTTAATCATGAAATGGAAAACATGGGAAGGCACCAATGCCTTCCCGATGAAAGGCTGATGCCCAAAGCTTTGACTCTCCTGCTCCTCAAATGCACCTGATATGTTGTGCTTTTCCAGCGCCACACTTTTCGACTCTGATCACCAGCATCTCCAGATCTCACTCCCTTCATTACAAAGGGCTGTCCCCTCTGCACACTAAGCAGGCAATTAATCAGCAGAAACTCGCTGTATTTAGAGCTGACCGTTCAGTTCTGAAAAGTTGCATTTGATGAATACATTTACTGAAAACGAAATTACTATTCAACAAATATTCATTAAGTCCCAGAGTTACAGTTTTGATTCATGAATTAGGCAGCTTGATAACGAGCAGTCAATGACTGAAGAACTCCGAGCTACAGAATATTCCAGGTAATATATTCCAGGGTGGATGTGCTTTCCCTTAATGTTGGGTATATTATCGGACAGACAGATGTGATAAGGGAACGCGGTGACAAGTGGAATTGTGACATTTTTGCTATTACAGAGATGTGCTTGAGGGAGGTCAGGGCTGACAACTCAATATTCTGCGGTGCAAGAACTATAGGCAGCACAGGAGAGGGGTAAAAGAGGAGGTGGTGATACATTATTAGTCATAATGGAGTCAGTTACTGCAGTAAGAAGGGAATTAAATCGGAAAGAGAAGCTTAAAGCAGGTACAAATTGAGCAGGTCAATGGAGGCAACTACCATATGTGTAGGGCTAAACTTAAAACGGAAGTAGAAGCGTAAATATGAGGCGTGATAAAACATTAGCGGGTAGTATGAGCGGGTGAGAGAGATAGGGAGGAGTATATGATTTGGGAGGGGCTTACAGATATAGGGAGGGGTGTAGGGTTTGGAGTGGATTAGAGGGATAGGGAGGCGTGCAGGGTTTGAGAGAATTATGGAGTAGTATAGGGTTTGAAGGAGGTTGGAGAGATAGAGAAGGGTTACGGATTGGAGGGGGTTAGACGGATAGGGAAATGTGTAGGTTTGGAGGGGTTAGAGAGATAGGGAGCGTGCAGGGTTTGAGAGAGATACGGAGTAGCATAGGGTTTGGAACAGGTTAGTGAGATAGGGAAGGGTGGAGGGATTGGAAGTGATTAGACAGACAGGGAAAGGGTTTGGTAGGGTTGAGTAAGTAGGGAGAAGTATAGGGTTTAGAGGGTTCAGAAAGATAGGAAGGAGAGCAGGGTTTAGAATGTGTTAAGGAGATAGAGTGTGGTGCAGGGTCTAGAGTAGGTTGAAGAAATAGGGAAGGGAGTAGTGATTGGAGGAGTTTAGAGAGCTAGGAACTGGTGCAGTACTTGGAAAGGGTTAAGGAGATAGGGAGGGGTGTCGGGTTTGGAGGAAGTTAGAGAGATATACAAGGGGTACAGTGCGTGGAGGGTGTGTTAGAGAGAGCAAAGGCAGTAGGGGCTGGAGGAAGTTATATACATCGGATGGGTGGAAGGTTTGGAGGAGGTTATAGAGATAGAGAGGAATGTAGGGTTTGGGGAAGGAGAGAGAGATAGCGAAGGGGGTAGGTTTGGAGGAGGTTTGAAGCTCGTTATGTCAGATCAAACACTGACACAGAAACCTCCTGCTGACCCCCCCCTCCCTCAGCCTCACGGTGTCAGATCAAACACTGACACAGAAACCTCCTGCTGACCCCCCCCCCTCCCTCAGCCTCACGGTGTCAGATCAAACACTGACACAGAAACCTCCTGCTGACCCCCCCCCCCTCCCTCAGCCTCACGGTGTCAGATCAAACACTGACACAGAAACCTCCTGCTGACCCCCCCCTCCCTCAGCCTCACGGTGTCGGATCAAACACTGACACAGAAACCTCCTGCTGACCCCCCCCCTCCCTCAGCCTCACGGTGTCAGATCAAACACTGACACAGAAACCTCCTGCTGACTCCCCTGCCTGAGCTGGTGGATCAGTGTCCCTCTACATTGAGCAACACTTGGAGGAAGCACAGAGACTGACAGAGCTGGCGGATGTATCCTGGGTGGGCCATTTCAAAACCACCACCAAGAGGAGCTCAGCAGCAGCGTTGCTGATCGAGGTGGTTGAGTTTAAAAGGACACAACTGCTTCACTGCGTCTGCATCGGGTCGGGGGGAACGACTGATAGGGAGAAACATCACCATCCCCCTCACCATCATCAACCTACTGGCTGCAGACACATTGTTCAATGACCGTATTGGGAATGGTGACTACCGCACACAGTATTTATGGAGACATTTTCCACTTTTACATCGTGAACACTCCCTGTGTATATGTGACACCATCACTGTGTTCAACAGGGCAGATTTCCAATAGATTTTGGAATTTTGCACTGGCCTGTGTGAGGCGGTTCGGGTCATTACCAACAGCAGCAGAATTGTACTCCAGTATAATTTTCACTATCACTGCCTGGCATATACTCCACTTTATCCTGGCCATCAAGCCAGGGATACATCCTTGTTAAATGGAGAATACAGGAGGGCCTGCCTATAGTAGCATCAAAAACACCTCAGAATGAGATGAAGTTACTAAACTGGGCCACTTACTCACCACATGGTATAAACAGCAAACGAGACACAGATGTTATCAGTGCATCAGACCTAATCTCTACAATCCGGGTGAGTGGTGGTGGACAATCACACAACTCACTGGAGGAGAAGAATACACCAATACCACCTTCCTGAATGATGGAAGGGCTTAGCACAACAATAGAAATCTAAGGCTGAAACATTCACGGCAATGTTCAGACAGAAATATAGATGGGATGATCTATTTTACTCTCCTCCAGATGGCAGTCTTCAGCTAATCCGACTCACTTTGTGTGGTATCTACAAACAGCTGGAGGGATTGGAGAATGCAAAGGCTGTGGGCCATGATAACATTCCATTCCGGCTGTTCCTGCTGGGATACAGCACTGGAACCTACCTGACAATGTGGGAAACTATCCGGGTGCGTTCTGTACACACACAGACAAAACATCGGACAATCAGTGACTACCCCATTGCTCTAATCCCTGTCATTAATAAAGGGATGGCAGATGTTATCTACAGTGGGATCAAGCAGCACTTCCTCAGTACTAACCTGCTCGGTTAGTACTAAAGCTCAGTTTGGGCTCTCATCCCTTGGGATCATTGAAGCCTTGGTTTAATGATATACAACAAGAGAACATAACTTAATTCGAGAGGTGAGGTGACAGTTACTGCACTTTTTACATGATCATAACTGCATTTGACCAAATGTCATATCCAGGATTAACGGCAAACCTGGAGCAAATAGGAATCGTCTGCACTGGCATGAGTTATACCTGGTACAAAGGAAGGTGGCTGGGGTTGGTGGAGAGCAGCCATCTCAGCTTCACCGCAGTTCCCCAGGGACGGGGTTTCTGGGTAAGCCTGTAGATCAGAAATGTAAAGGTAGGACACCATACTCCTACAGGATGATAGAGACAACTGGCGGCAGTTGAACTGGACAGTTATCATACCTCAAGTAAGGGAGAGATTGAGTAGGACAGTCCTTTGTTCAGTCCAAGGAATTGAACCCACACTGTTGGCATTAATCTGCATTATAAACCAACCATCCAACTGATTGAGCTAACCAAATCCTCACGCAGCTCTGTGTGATAGATATTGTAATATTATTCCATTAAGATATGTTGGTAAACACCTTTGGAGCAGGTGGAACGAGAAGCAAGCTTCCTAGCTCAGAGAGAGGGACAGTATTAGTGGGACAGTATTATAAGAGTGCTCTCTGCTCTAGGCCCTATAATTTTCAGCTGCTTCATAAATGACTGTAAAATCACAAGTGAGGATGTTTGCCAATGATTGGACAGCATTCAACACCATTCATGATTTACTCAGATACTGAAGCAGTCCTTGTCCAAATGTAACAGAAACTGGAGATATGCAGGTTTGTGCTTAACAGTGACAATCCCATTTCTATTACACATGTGCCAGACAACAATTACTGATATCAATGGAAAATTGAACCACATCCTCTAACGTTCAATTCCACCACCATCACTGAACACACACCAAACAATATCGTGGGGATTATCGTTAACCTGAACTGGACTGACCATATGATTTCATTACCTATTCCTGTGAAGGGCTTATGCTAAAACATTGACTTCTCCTGTACCTCAGATGCTGCCTGACCTGTTTTGATTTTCCAACGCCACTTTTTGACGCACATGACTTCATTGGCTACAAGAATATGTCAGGGACTAGAAATTCTGCAGGAATAACTCACCTCAAAATTTCCGAAAGCCTGTCACCTATTGCTAAGACACATGTTGAACGTGTGTGTGTGATTAAATACTTCCATTTGCCTGTGTGAGTGCAGCTTCACCCCTCATCCACTGACACTCAGTAGCAGCAATAACTGCCATCTACACGGTGCTCTGCAGAAATTTACCAAGGCTCCTTACAATGGGCCTCTGAAACCCCCGACCATCGAGAAGGACAAGGGAAGCAGATACACGGGACCCCCACCATGTTCGCGTTCTGTCCCAAGCCATCTACCATCCTTATTGGGAAGTATATTGCCGATCCTTCAGTGTCACTGTTTTAAGTTCCCTATCTATCAATAAATGCCGTACAAATCACATTTCATGAATAAATTAACAGAAACCTTTTGACTCAACCTGTTCATTACTGGACACTGTGTTTTGGGTTTTGTGAGCTCAGGCTAGTTGGTCCAGGCAGTACATTGCATGTTGTGAACAGCTGAAGGGATATGCTGTTTGAAACAATCTGTCAGTCTCTCAGAGGCATGGCCTACATACCGAACATCACACAGACACTGGCATTCTCATCCCACATTACTGAGCTTTGAGATAGACAGAAGCAACTGAAAACGTACTCATATCTGACTGGAACTGTTTAAACACACAGTGATATTGTTGCCACCAAAATTATTATGAGTGAATATTAGCAGGGAGAAAGTGAGGACTGCAGATGCTGGAGATCAGAGTCAAAAAGTGTGATCCTGAAAAAAAAACTCAGACGTTCAGGCAGCATCTGAGGAGCAGGAGAATCGACTATTAGTTAACAATATTAATACAAGGGAAAATAATCGTATATTTTCAAAGTTCCTGTACTTAATTATAATTTGTTCTTGGGTGTGGCAATGAGACTCATCATTTCAATGCTGCTTACTGTGAGTTTTCATCATATTGTTGTTATAACAGTGTCCTGAATAAATGGGTGGATTTTGTGCTTGTTGGACAAACTATAAGTTGGTATTATGAAAGGATATCGGACCTTTAGTAAAGAGACTTTGCTGTTAATGTTTAGAACAATGGTGCAAACATTTACACAGAGATTTCCAGCTCAAGTCACACACAAGGTTGTTGGGCTGGGATCACGCTGGCCATCAATGGAGCTGCACAATTCTGTTTAGACACTGACACTGTGGGGTTAACATACACTGGATATGGTTTATGAGGGATTCAATGTAAGATGCCATGTGCTGCAGGAGCCCATCACCTTTATAACACCTTCATTCAGGATCGGGTCCAAGGTGCAGAATTACAGAATTTAGGTGGCACGCAAGAAGAGATATGCTTGCAAGATATGGCTGTTATCGTGATCATTGTTATAAATATTGAACTGCATCTGGACCAGTACCATGTGCTAGTCCATTGACCAGTCTGAACCACACACATCTCCCTGTTGTTCAGGTGTACCTTTAACCAGTCTATTCTGAGGGAGTGTGTGTGCAACTGCCCAGCTCCAGTTTGGACGCTCTTTGTCAGATTTTGGAGATGGCCAGTGTTTTGGAGGTCCTGGTGATACCCAGTAACACTGTATCTGAATTCAGGTTTTTCATCAAAGACATTTCAACAGCTTTGCTGCTTGCAAGATAGTGCGTTCACTGATCTGTACATGAATCGGCTGTTTACTATAGTTACTGAATTGTGTAATAGTTAGGTGTGCGCTCTGGTAATTCAATTATTGTTCACTTCAATTGTTTTCAACTGAAAAACAATGATGGTTGGTTTATTTTAAAATATGTAAGAAATAAAGTGATATTAACTCTTCATTACAGAAAATATGAAAGAGACCAGGTATATATTTCCCATGGACTAATCAAGCAACAGTCAGATATTGTCTGTAAAGCAGGATTCTGTGAACAGGACTATGTCCCAGGCAACATCACCACCCTCTCTGGTAGGTTCTGTCCCACTGACAGGAGACAGCCAGGCAAAGGGGGGACTGCTCATTGGTATATAGTCAATATAGTGTGGCGTGGTGGCTCAGTGGCTAGCACTGCTGCCTCACACCATCAGGGTCCCAGGTTCGATTCCAGCCTCGGGCAAATGCCTGTGTGGAGTTTGCAAATTCTCCCTCTGTCTGCGTGGGTTTCATCCCACAGTCCAAAGATGTGCAGCTCTGGTGAATTGGTCATAATGTTCAGTGCATTAGTCAGAGACTCCTGCTCCTTTGGAAGGTCGGTGTGGATTGGTTGAGCTGAAAGGCCTGTTCCCATCCTGAAAGGGATCAAATCTGATGATAGTGCTGGATCCTGTGTTTGCTAGACTGCTCTGCAGCAGGTTATGGTGGAATCAATAAAAGGGAAACATATAATTGATCACATCATCACCGATCAGCCTGCTGCAGATACACCTCTCCATCTCAAATATCAGTCAGAATGGTCACTGCACAATAGGGAGCAAGGGGTACCTTCACATTTTGCAGACCCTCCTCACCATGATATGTAGCCCCTTGAGTACTGAATGGGACCGAATTTAAACAGATTGAATAATTAATGATGATGCGGCCATCAGCAGCAGCAGAATCATACTCCGTACAGCGCATACAGTATGCAACTTCACAGCCAGACATACCTCCCACTGTACAGTAACCATCATGGTCCGACATACCTCCAACTGAACAGTAACCATCACGGTCCGACATACCTCCCACTGTACAGTAACCATCACGGCCCGACATACCTCCCACTGTACAGTAACCATCACACCCCGACATACCTCCCACTGTACAGTAACCATCACGGTCCGACATACCTCCCACTGTACAGTAACCATCACACCCCGACATACCTCCCACTGTACAGTAACCATCATGGCCCAACATACCTCCCACTGTACAGTAACCATCACACCCCGACATACGTCACACTCTACAGTTACCATCACCGACCGACACACCTCCCACTGACAGCTGCAATCTTGGACAGAGAAAATACAGATGTAACTTTATCTGGGCAGTTGCGATGTGATGTGTTTTAGAAGGTCTAATGCAGGAGAGAAGTATAAAGTGGATGGGAAAACTACTGGCTGCATCAACATCGGAAGGGATCTAGGTGTACAGTTCGACAGTTCCCTGAAAGTGGTAACACGGGTCGATAGGGTGATCAAGACGACTGACTGCAAACTTGCAGACAGGCATCAGAGCATGCAGTATGAAAATTAGCAGGTCATATTGCAGCTGTAGAGAAACTTAGTTCAGGCACATTGAGAATATTGTGTACAGTACAGGTTGCCACACCAGCAGAACGATGTGGAAGTGTTGGAGAGGGTATGGAAACGTTTAACCAGAACGTTGTCTGGTTTGGAGGGTATTAGTTAGAAGGAGAAATTGAACAAACGTGGTTTGTGTGCACCTGGGCATCATTGGCTATGGGGCTACCTGATAGATATTTACACAATTTTCAGAGGCATAGATAGAAGGAGAGTTCCCCACCCCCCTCCCCTCCCAGAGTAGGAATGTCAATTACTCAGGACCGTAGGTTTTAGGTAAAAAGGAGAAAGTTCAGGAGATATGATAGGTTTTTTTTTTGCTGTTCCAGACAGAATGTGAAAGTGCTTGGAATGCACTGATAGAGGGGAAGAAGTCAATATAGCAAGGTTTAAGAGGGATCTTGACACAAGTATGAGTAAGTAGGGAATAGAATGACATAGAGGTATTTGAGCAAAAACTTTTGTTTTAACTTTAGAACGGCATCATGTGTTAGTGCGGGCCTGCTGGGCTGAAGGGCCTGTTCCTGTGTTGGACCGTTCCTTTTGTAAAGATTTGAGCCCGGGGGTGGCGAGATGCTCACTGAATGATTACTGATTACCAACAGCCATATTATTGTGGATCCCTCCCCTCATCAACTTGTAGCTTCATATCCTTCCCCACCGTGGGGAAACTCAATATTGAGAATTTAACATGAATGTCTGAGCTGGTACCTGGTGACGCCATCTTGACCCTCGCTCCTGCGTCATTCTATCTTGGATACCAACGTCTCGGGGGAAACTGCACTGACAGAAGCTGCATGTACTCCACACCCACCAATGCTGGCATCTGACACATGCCAGCCTCACCATGCCATTCCAGCACATCTCTGACCCACTGACGCCACGCTTCTGTAATTCAATGCTGCAGCTCAGGGCGCGCTGACAACTCACATTGCAATGCTGCTGCAAGGACACTGTGCGCAGGGACCCACACCCAGCTCATGGACTGTCCCTCTGGTCTGCTCACTCCGTGTTTGTACACACTCACTTTGAACTGACTTCAATGCTCACAAAATTATTGCCTTGCCTTACCCTGCCTTTCGCAGCGTTTCCCCTCAGCCAGAGCTACCAGGCTCATCTGTCTGCTGTATTGTCTTGGTGTTTAGCAGAGACAAATCAGGAAGCTTGATATCATTGTCCACAATCAGTCACTGTGCCCAGCACAGGGAGTCAGGGGGAGTCTCAGGTCCCAGTTCGGGAGCTTGGACACGGTCTGTCAGCCTCTCATGGTTGCTGGGGTCAGGATTCTTCCCCTGTGAGGGGGTGAGGAGATGAATGTTAGGCTGCCCCATATCCCTCTTAGCTCTTAGTGCCCTAGTGTGGCATAGTTCCTTCCGGAATGTGAGAATTACCAAGTAGGATTAGTGAAATGGAAGTGGTTGGTACAGCTGTTAGTGCTGGGACAGCTGGGGGGCAAGGTGTCGAGGTGTTCTGACTGAGGGAGTTGGCAGCACAGACACCAGGCAGAGTTGGGCAGAGGGGCAGAGAAGAGATTAGAGAGAGACTGAGAGAAGGTGCTGCATTCACGGAGGGTGGGAGAAGTGGAGATGATGCCACTTACCCTGGTAGAGGGGAAAAGGTTACTGACCTCCTTCCTACACTGCTGGGCATTCACCCAGAAGGCTGGAATCACACTGACCCAGGGGTCAGCCTCGGACCAAACTGGAAGGGTCTGGTGTCATAGCTTCCCCTGCCAGCCCTGGAGGAAGATAATGTCCCTCTCATGCATCATGTCATACACCAGGACCAGGGGCTTGTCCACAATGGGGACCACCAGTTTTAACGCCTCTGCCATGTCCAGGCCAGTTTCAGATTCACAATTCAAGAGTAAAATGACTTTTTAAAGATGGCTCCTGGAAACAGGGAGGCCAGTGCATTCTGGGATATCCAGTCAAAGGGCAGCTGTTATGACGAAGGGGAAAAATCATTGTGTTAGTATCAGATGAGAGGAAGACCACGCGGGCAGGGTGGTTAATGAGGCAGATTGGGGATCGTATCATGAGAAAATGCACTTCACCTGGTGGAGAGTAACCCTCCATGAAACCAGATTAAAATGATACTTGACCATATCATAAGATGGTTTAGGCCTCTGTCTGTCTGAATCAAAACAGGGATGAAATTTGGGAGCAACAAACTTGGAGTGGAGAATTATACAGTAGATTAAAATCCTCAAAAAAGGGGTAACACAATGTTCCAGACTGTTAAAAGGAGCAGGGAAAATCCCCTGCCTTATATTTACCTACATTATCCAATCCTCACTGGATGCAGCAATGATGCAGGAGGACAGGAAAATGGCTAATACCGCAACTTTGTTTCCTGTGGAGCACGGGACTGAGTGAATAGGTCGAGGCTGGAACTCTGAGAATGAATAAACGGTCACTGAGGAAGTCCCAGGGACTCCAGGACAGTCGGTCTGGATTTGGTCAAGGAAGATCGTGTGTAATTAATCTGACTGTCGGTCTGAGGCACTAACCTGTAACTGCATGTGAATTACTTGGATTTGACGAGAGATCCCATGGCAGACTGTTTAAAAAGAGAAATTACGGGGTCCAGGTGAATGAAGCAAACAACCCAGAAAAGTGTAAGGCAAGGCATTTAGAGACATCAGCAATAGAGGAGAATGTGCAATAAATGAGAACGTGGTCAGTGTGGGCAGATAAATGAAGGTAGCTGGAAACACCAAACATCTCGTTAATGGAGCAAATGGCATCATTTCCTCTGTAAGCCAAAGTGCAGAATTTCAGAGCAGGAAGCTTATGCAGGAACTGTATGAAGAATGAGTTCAGTCAGAGCTTGGGGACTGTGTGCAGGTCTGGTCACCCCATCACATGGAAGGATGGGATTGGACTGGAGAGGGTACAGAGGAGATTCTTCACCCTGTGACAGTGGAAGTGCAGTTATGAGTAAAGATTGGAACGGAGGGTGCTGATAGGAGATTAGATTGGGGTGCACATATTGTCAGGTGCCTGGGTAGAAAGGGAGAGAATACCTTGCTCCTGTTGGAGAGCTCAGTTATCAGTGGCAATTATTTAATGTAATTGGTTGAAATATTAGAGAATTGATGAGGAAAGTTGTTATTTAACGCAGTTTATGGTCGGGATCTGGGAGTCACACATGTAAGTGGCATAGAGGCAGAAACTCTCAAACCATTTTAAAAAGGTGCCGGGATCTGCACCTGAAGTCCTACACTGTCTGGGGAGAAAGAACTAGGGCTTTAAAAAACAACATTACATCTTGTCCAATGCAGACAGTGGACAGAGTGATCTCCTCTATACTGTGCTATTTTCTGAAGTTTGCAAAGGTTACCAATATCTGATAGGATTAGTACGCAGGCATGAGGGGTGAGGGCAGGGAGGAGCAGTGTGTGAATTGATTAGCATCACAATAATACTGATCCCATCATTCACACACAATGCTACTTCACTGTGTTGTCCTGTTTATCCTTCCTGTAGAAATGGGGAAAATGTTTTGATTATCCAGGTCTGTCTTGGTCACACTGCAGCCATATCTCCATAATCCCAGCTCAATCTGACCTGGTTCACACTATTTAACGCTACCATTTCACTGGCCTTGTTCAAAATTTCCCAGCTTCATTCTTGCCCCATTGAAGCCTGCTCTCAATCAACTAATGTTTCTCAGTCACAATTATTGCATGTCATTCTCTACAACATCCTGAACTTTACAATAAAATGATCGCTGTGCCCCAAAACCATCCCCTACCGACACTGGATCCACTTGCCCCACCTCTTTCCCAAGGACCAGATCCAATAGTACATGCTCTCTTGGGCTGGATACATACTCCTGCAGTGAGCTCTCCTCCATGTAATCCAGGAACACTTGCACCTCGTGACCATGCACCACCAGTATCTCTGTCTATATCTGGAAACATTACGTTTCTCAGTATAACCGATCTGTAGTATTGTCATCGCTCTCAAATGACGCTGCATATTTATTCTCTCCATCATTTCTTTGGTAGCTGGCCGACAGACTGTACGTCACAGTGTAAGTGTACACTTTTTGTTGTGTAGCTCCAGCCAAATTCATTCTGTCCTTGGACGGATCCTCTTTCTCTTGGACCTCTTAACTAACACTAATCAAAACAAATACTTCTACCTTCATCTTTACCCTTCACTTCTATAATTTCAGAATCCCTTATACCCAGCACTATTTAACACCCAGTCCTGCCATTCCTGGAGCCAGCTGTCGATGATCAGTACATCAGATTTCCACACACCAATCTGCATCTGGAACTCCCCACACTGAGTATTCACGTCCATGCAGAGTACCTCAGATTAAGGCTTTCTTTCTTACTCCATCTTCCACTGATAAACATGTTGTAAGTTAGTACCAACTGTATCTCACATTATTTTGAGAATTCTGGTAGTCTCCTCTTCTATTCCATTTTGGATCCTAAGCACACACCAAGTTATTTTCAATCCCTCCCAAACACCGCACAAGGAGCTCAGTTCCAGCTCTGTCACGTGAGCACTTGTACAGCTGCTGCCTTCCCCAGAACCAGTCCCAATGTCCCAGGAATCTGAAGCCCTTCCTGCTGAATCATCGTTACAGTCACACTCTCATCTACCTAAAACCACGAGTCCTGTTCTCACTTGGACACGGCACTTGGAGTATTTCAGGGATTGCTGCATTTGCGGACCGGCTTGCTAACCATCCACCTTGCTCCCTAATTTCTGACTCCCAGACCACTTCGCCCTTCCTACCCAGGTCATTCGTACCAACATGAACATGTTGCTTTGACTGCTCACTGTCCCCCAGACGAATGTCCTGCAGACACAGTGACATTCTTAACCCCACTATCCTGGAATTACAGACACGCTGACACCTTCTTCATTTTCCTGTCTCCCCTGTGACTATTACTCCTCCTTCCTTCTCCCTCCCCACCTGTACAGTCAGGCTGCTTGTGGTGCCACAGACATGGCTCTGATTGCCCGCCCTTGAGCAGCCTACAATGTAATCAGCTTCCAAACTGGGAAACTGAATTGGGAGGGAGATACCAGGATTTTCTTGTTTTCCCTCATTGTTTCTCTCTGGTTGCCTCATCCCCCAGACCCTTCCTTCTTCCAGGCTGTCATGTCGGCAGGGTAATCTGCTGTGTGTGTGTGCTATCCACCTAACTCTTAGCATCACAGATGTCCCATAGAGTTTCTAGTCACTGGCTGAACTCCATGACCAAGTGCCCATCTAGGACACAAGCAGGGGCTATGACTTCCCAATGTAACAGAACACATTTTCCATCTGACAAACAAGTCTTGCCATGTCTTAAAATGCAATATGTCTGGAGTAACTTAATTAAATACTTAGAATGAAGTTAGCATTTGGAAATAACAATACGGTTAAGTCCCTTATTCAACTGGTCATACTGAAGTTAATTTATTATATTGGCTCACATTTTCAGTTCACCCTCTTATTTCTGTGTTCAACCGTTATTTCAGAAGTTGAAAAAAAATTATAGGAATTAACTGACAGTCGCTAATAGCGGTGTATTTATCAGCCAATGAAATTACAGCCTTTTCTGCGATGGCTCTTGCACTTCTTTCAAACTCAGTGCAGGCAGGTCCCAGCAGCAGAAGTTATCTCTGTGACTCCCAGGGACGTGTAATCCTCCAGCCCCCACTCCACTTTGCTCCCTCACAGGGTCACCGTCTCTGTGACTCCCAGGGACTTGTAATCCTCCTGCTCCCACTCCACTTTGCTCCCTCACAGGGTCACCGTCTCTGTGACTCCCAGGCACAATTAGGCCATGAACCTCAGTGTTGATTTATATCCTCCCACTTAGCTGCCTCTGTAACTCCCAGGTGTGAGTGAGCCTCATGCCCCTGCTCCAGGTTGCTCCGTAACATGGTCACTCCCTCTGTGACTCGGTGTTGATTTCGAGACTCCTGCTCTGCTGCTTCTGCAACTCCAAGTCCTCGTCGGCCACGATCCTCGCTACTGATTAATATTCTCCCGCTCTGTGCTGCTCTCTCTCAGGTTCCCTCCCTTTCTGACTCCCAGGTAATGATAGGCCTCAAGCCTCAGCTGAAATTTATAACATTCCATTCCGTATTGCTCTCTTATAGGATCGCCGTTGTGCCTGGAAAAACATTAGAAAAGGCAGGACTAGACAAAGCAGAGAGTGTTACATTGATTGAGCGTGGTATATGGGATGGAACAGGTTTTCTGGGGAGCTAGGCAAACCTGCATCAACTCAAGAACGTTACTGGAAGATACAGTGAGAGTTTCAGACATTGAATAAGGCAAGGGA
The DNA here is from genome assembly GCF_047496795.1 of Chiloscyllium punctatum. Taxonomy (NCBI): domain Eukaryota; kingdom Metazoa; phylum Chordata; class Chondrichthyes; order Orectolobiformes; family Hemiscylliidae; genus Chiloscyllium; species Chiloscyllium punctatum. The sequence continues at coordinate 85,751,280 of NC_092759.1, read as the reverse complement.
AAAAGAGAGATGGTGGCTTGTGCATGACGGAGCTTTGTAGAGTCGAAATTACTTTTTCTGAGCTGCTTACAGAGATGTGTAGACTTCAACAAATGCAAATTGAGAGCCAGCAAGTGTTGTCTGGTCCTGGAGATTTGGATGGAGACTTGGATGTGTCAGACTTGGATGTGACAGAGTGAGAAGACTTGCAGTAACTGGGGGGAATATAAACCTTTGGGGCACTGGTAATTTTCAAGGACCACCAGGACTTGAGGAGGTGTAGAAATTGGGAGCATTCCAAATAGTGGGATTGTAGGGGTTGGAAGTCCTGAGATGGATAGGGAGGAAGAAAAGTGCCATTTAGCACACGCAAACATTGTAATTAGAGATTTAGGAAGGGAACCTGTGCTATCATTGATTGCAGTTATATGGAGCGTAACAGAAACTGAAGGGGTTACAAATTTAAAATGGGAAAGATTCTGGATGATCAGAAGTTTAAACAAGAATAAAGTAATTTTAGTGATCTCTAGCACAGATGGGAATGGAGGAGGTGAGATATTGTGAGGAACTGTCAGATTTATATGGCGGGGAGGATGTGAGATATAAAAGGGAGAGGTGCATTATCTGTTTGCAGTTACAGACATGAGGAGTGTTGTAGCGCCTGCTGGAGGGTACACGGATAACAACAGTTCCAACGGCTGGTGCAGTGGCTGAGGAAGGCAGCTCACTACCACCTTCTCAGGGACAACTCCATATCACCAATAAATGCTGGCTCAGCCAACAAAGCTCATCTTCATGAATAAATGAAGGAATGAAAGATCTACAAGTAGCACTGAGGTCACTCAGGAAGGCCCTTTCAACAGCACTTCGTAAAGCCGGAACCACTATACCCTGGAAAGAGAGGAACTCCAAGTGCACGGAAACACCAGCATTTCCAAGATGCCTTCCAAGCCACGCTCCATCCTCCCAGCACTGTGTCTGTCCCTACACCCAAAGGACTGCAGTGGGTCAGGAAGGCAGCTCCCCACCACCTTCTCCAGGGAATTACAGATGGGAAGGTAATGGGGAAACTCTGCTGTTTACAGCCAGACAGAAAAATAAATCCAGCAGTGGGTGTGAAATGACATTTCCGTTTCAGAACAACATGCAGAACATGGATAGAGGATTTGTCTGATTGGCACAAGACAGAGAGTGTGATGAAAGGGCGATGTTTCACGATGGGAACTGGTGATGGGGGAGCTCCGCAGCGGTCAGTGTTGGGACTACACTCAACACGTTATTCATTAAGAGTCGGACCAAAGGATGTGAAGGGGTACGAGAAATGGGTTTCCAAGAAAGATCGCAGGGATGAGATTTGTGTCATATGAGGAGCAAGTGAAGTCTCTGGGTCTGCACTTGATCAAGTTTCAGAGGCGGCGGCAGAATCTCATTCAATCTTACAGAATACTGAGGGGCATGGATGGAGTGGACGTGGGCAAGATGTTTCAATGAGCAGGAGAGACTAGGGGCCAAGGGCACAGCTTCAGAGTGAAGGGACGACCCTTTAGAATAGAGATGTGGAGGAATTTATTCAGTCACAGGGTGATGGATCTGTGGAACTCACTGCCTCATGGGGCTGTGGATGCTAAGTGATTCAGTGTATCTTACTCAGAGATAAGCAGGTTCTGGAGGAATAAGGAGATCAAGGGTTACAGGGAGTGAGAGAATGGGATTGAGAAACAATTCATACACAATCGAATAGTGGAATAGACCTGATGGATTGAATGGTCTAATTCTACCCCTATATATGATGGTCTTATGGACTGCGCTTATTCCATAAGTTTCTAAGTGTGCAGTTAGTATTTCTGGCATATCGTTTAACATACATTCCAGCACTTGCGTGATTATTGCTGTCAGCTCTTGGTTTCAGATCAACTGCAGAAAGCTACGCTATGGTATAACGTGGGAATCCTGGTGTATAAATCTCAGAAAGGTAGCATTCAGGGCCAGCAGGACATAGAGAAGGTAAATGGAATGCTGGCATTGATTTCAAAGGGAATGGAGAATAAAAATAGGGAAGGCTTGTACTAAATATAGAGGACTCCAGTCAGCCCGCACTGAGAATACTGTGAACAGGTTTGGTCCCCTATCTGGAGGGAAAATGTCCTTTCGTTGGAGGCAGCCCAGAGAAGGTTCACCAGGCTGGTCTTCAAAATGGAGGGATATTGATGAGAAGAGGTGGAGAGGTTGAACTTGCCGTCGTTAAAATTTTGAAAATGAGGCAAATTTATTGATACACCAAAGATTCTTGTGTTCTGACAGATTCGGTACTGAGACATTGTTTCACTGAGCAAGAATCTGTAACCGGAGATGAAGGGGAATATAGTTACCAGACAAGCTAAGAGAGAAAAGCTGAGCTGTAGAGACTGGAGGATGTTACAGAGTTCGGTGGTTTGAGATCACTGTTGGTGGATCGAGATCAGGTGGTTGTCGGGCTGAAAGATGTCAAGTAGAGTTACATGATTATCAGTTCTGAAGGATTTACAAAGACCGGGAGGAATATAGGGACTAGAGATTACACATTAGTAGTTGGAGCTACAGAAGTATTTAGAGAAAAGGAGTGTTATAGGCACTGGAGAGTAGACAGATGGGGTGGTATTGGAGCTACAGGAGTTTAGAGAGAAAGGGAGGATTGGAGGGACTGGAGAGTACACAGGTAGGGATGGTAGTTGGAGCTGCAGGAGTTTATAGAGACCGGGAGGATTGTTGGTGCTGGGAATTACACTGACATGGACAAGAGTTGGAGCTGCAGGAGTGAGTAAGATAGGGAGGTTTGAAGGGGCTGGATCAGTTCACACAGCCAGGGAGAAGTGTAGGGATTGGAGGAGCCAGAGATACTGAGGGTTGTAGGGCTGCATAAGTTACTAAGGACTGTGAAGGCAGGTTTACCGCATTCCCATCAGTTACACTGAGATGTGGAGTGCTGTTCTGGAGGAGGTTACAGAAATCAACTGGGTTGCAGATACTGGAAGATATTACAAAGACAGTGAGCTGTAATATTTGAGGAGGTTATAGGGACAGGGTGCGTTGAGGAGTTGACGGCTGCTATAGGTGTTAAACATGCTGCAAAGGATCAAAACCTTACATCGATCGGGGGATTGGAAGCTCTGGAGATAAAGAATGAGAATTGCAGTAACTAAAGAATATCACAGAGATGGGGAGTAACATATGAGTTAGAGGAGTTATAACATGAGATGGGCTGTATTCAACGCAGCCAGGGAAGATATAGGGAGATCTGAAGAGACTACAGGTGATCAAAAAGACAGTGAGGCTTCTCACTGTCGGATTGGGTCAGTTTACACAGGCAGGGGGTATTTTATGGAATTGTGTTACTTACAGAGATTAAGAGAGTTGTATAGAATTGAGGAAAGAACAGAGATATGGAAGGCTGTAGATAATGAACACTTTTGTTGATGTCAGATGCTGAGGTTCTGGAAAGAATATGGACCGGCAAGCTGTACAATCTGTCAGAGCTTACAGAGACAGGAACAGCAATAGATCCTGGAGACACAAACACAGATAGGGAGTATTGCAGACACTGGAGGAGGTTTCTGCTTTAGGGATGGTTGTTGGGGAGTGTAACGTTTACACAGATAGGGGTCTAAGAGCTGGAGAAGATTATGGAGATGATTAGATTGATGGGGGGACTGGAGGAGCTTGCATTGACAGGGCGGGTTATAGCGATGGGAGAATGTTACATAGATAGGAAGTCTTGTAGAAACTGGTCGGGAGAGTCACAAGCATTGGAGCTGGTTCCACAGATCGGGGGTTTTACAGGGTCCTGAGAGGATTACCCAGATAGGGAGGTTTGTAGGATGTCCACATTTTCAGAGTGTTTCAGGAATGGAAAAGGTTACCCAGTTAAGGAGGGATGTTGGAGCTGTGGGAGTTCACAGAGACTCGGAGGGTTGAAGGGGTTGGGGCTGATTATGGACAGATGGATATATTTAGGGGCAGTAATATGGAACGCAGAGGGAGAGTTTAGATTAGATTCCCTACAGCATGAGAACAGGTACTTCGGCACAACAAGTCCACACCAACTCTCCAAAGAGTAATCCACCCAGTCCCACTTCTGTCTAACAATGCACCTGACACTATGGGCAATTTAGCATGGCTGATTCACCTGACCTGCACATCTTTGGACTGTGGGAGGAAACTGGAACATCTGGAGGAAACCCACACAGACACAGGGGGAAGGTGCAAACTCCACATAGACAGACAGTCACCTAACGCTGGAATCGAACCTGGGTCCCTGGTACTGTAAGGCACCATCGCTCACCACTGAGCCCCCGTGCTGCCCAAATTGCAGAATTACAGAAAGGGAGAGTGTTTGAGGTGCTGGGAGGACTGTAGGGAGTGGACGAGCAAAAAGTGATGTGGATTGCTGCTGTGGCTTGAAAAAGGTCTGGAGGTGTTCATATCGGTAAGGAGGTGGGTAGGGTTGGGAGAAGGTTACTGTGGTCGTGTGGTGCTATAGGCCAGGAGGCAGGAGTGTGATCGGACCTGCAGAAGGTTACAGTGATATCGTGTTTTCTTGGGGCTTGAGCAAAGTACACAGGTGGGTATTTTGCTTCAGGCTGGAGGATTTTACAGAGACGGGGTTACTGTAAGTATTGTGCAAAACTACAGAAATGGGAATTATTGTACTGAGTGCAGGATGAGATTATTGAGATTGGGCATGTTATCGACATTGGAGCAATTTACATACAGGGAGAGTCATCAGCATCGGAGTAGGTTTCAAATATACAGTGGGAATTTGGGAGGGGTGGTGGTTACAGAAATAGGAAAACTTCTGGGAATTACAAGCATTCAAGACATTGGCACAAACAAGTTAGACCGAAAGGCATGTTTCCTTACTGTCTGACTATCACATGACAAGAGACAGCGTGGGGAGGGAAGATAGAACAGAAAGATCCCATGTTTCAATACCATCTCCTTGAGGGAGGCCTGCTTTCCCCTCTGTTGAACTGATCCTCACTAAGACAGCACAGGCCTGGATTGATAACTGTCAACCTACTGTATTGACACAGGAAGGCTCAGTACAGCAGAGATGTAAATTAACAAGTGGTGGGGATTGAGCCTGGGACCATCATGCTCTGTGTTTACCCTTCAACACTGTATCTGTGTCATGTCTTCTGGACCAAAGTTCGATCCCTTAAATACACTCTGCTCTGTTCACTGTGAGTGATCTTACCAATCTGCAGGATTTACTGAAGGCTCCAGCTCTCACTCTCCATCTCTCTGGCTAACCAACCGTCTTCAGTGTCATGATGGACGAGACAAGAATTGGGAATTCTGTTGAGTCAAGAGCATCCTGAGTACCTACAGGAGATAGAGAAACAGACAGAATGGGAAATTAGACTGATGCAGTGAGGGTTACATATGGAGAATGGCACTGAGTCCAATAGAGATCTGGAAAATCCCAGTCTCCATCCCTGGTCTGTGTTGCCTCATCTCCCTGGAGTGGAGAATTCTGTTGGCTTAGGATCTGGAGTAGCTGCAAAAGGTGCAGTCACCGGCCTCAATTAGACCCTCACAGTGACAGATACTACATGGAGAGAGACTGTGTGATAGCACCAGAGGGCAGGAAGGTATCAGGATCAAATTACGGTCAGGCAGTAGGTGCTCTGGGATCAGTACTCAGGGATGAGGGAGCTATCAGTAGACCAGGCAATGACCTCGTGTTACTCTCACTAGACTGTTCATCCCGAATTTAACGTCGACCAGATATGCTTTCCTAATTTAATGCCAGAGTCAGGGATACACATCTAACTGCTTAATAATAATACCCTTTCAGTAAGCAAATCTGTTATAGGCTGCCAGTCTGGCCTACATATGAATCCAGACCCAGGGCAATGGGATTGACGCTCAAATGCCACTGTAATGATCTGGCAAGCCACTCAGCTCTAAGGCTGGTCAGGGTGGACATGCGATGCTGGCCAGCCAGAGACAGCAACATCCCATGAGTGATTTAAAATCAACACTGGTGGGATCAGTGTCCTGGCCAATCATGTCGGTAGGTTTATGGACAGGGTTTTAAGCTGACAGAGAGGATGCAGGGACATAGTTCAGATGAAAGGAGCTTTCCAAATCCAAAGAGAAAATGTGAAGCCTCGGAACAGCATGGGAATGTGGCTGAAGATAAGCAGAAAAGGAAGGGACAGAGTTTAACTAAAACTGTACATCAATGAATTGGTTTGTGACAGGACATTGTGGGGAAGAGTAAATTATAATGTTGTTTTGATTTGGAATGGACAAAGTATCTACAATACGGTAATAGACTTGGGACACAGAGATAAATGAGACTTAGTCACCAGACAGACGTGATTACAGGGTGAACAAAAGATGGAACATAAATATTCAACCGTAAACAACCTTACAGGATCTCAGGCAGAATGGAAAAGCAAGATGGGACCCCTGACACTAATGGATAACAAAGGCATTACAGAGAAAGCATTTGGCCTCAGATTATGCAGCTGAATCAGCCCGAATACAAATTCTGGGTGCTATGTGTCAAAAACACAAGCAGGAGAACAGTTTTTATGCTGCCTTGCAGTATTTCATTGCTCATCCCTGCATTAAACAGGAATTCATTAGAAATTGTAGCCAAGGTGGTGTGATAATTTTTGGAGACTTCAATCTTTGTATAATCTGGGACAGACACATTGGCAAGAGTGATATTATCCGAGATCCTCCTTGAATGATTTTGTCAGTGTTTCTTTGAATAACACATTGTGCAACTAGCTAGGGATGTATCTATCTCAGATCGACCATTGGGTGATGAAGCTGAGTGAATGAGTAATATCACACCGAGATATTCCAAGAAATTATACCGGAATTCAAAGAGATTATGACATTTTAAAGTGACCATAAAGCACACCAGAGCATCACTAACAAAGCCCATTATATGATTTTGAGAGAGAACTGACCAAGGTAAACAGGGGAAACAGACTGAAATATCAGGCTGTAAATGAACAGTGGAACACATTTACAGCCAGAGAGACCTAGAGACGTACAGCACATAAACGGACCCTTCGGTCCAACTCGGCCACGCCAACCAGATATCCTTTCCTAATCTCGTCCCATCTGCCAGCACTTGGCCTATATCCCAATAAACCGGTTTTATTCATATACCAATCCAGATGCTTTTTGAATGCTGCAATTGTACCAGACTCCACCACTTCCTCTGGCAGTACATTCCATACACAACCACACTCTGCGTGAAAAGGTTGCCCCTTAGGTCCCTTTTAAATCATTCATCTCTCACCTTAAACCTACTCCCGCCATTTCTGGTCTCCACTACCCCAGGGAAAAGAACTTGTCTGTTTGTCCTATCCATGCCCCTCATGATTTTATAAACCTCAAGAACGTCACCCCTTAGCCTCTGACACTCCAGGGAAAACAGTCTCAGACTTTTCAGCCTCTCCCAATAGCACAAATCCTCCAATCCTGGCAACATCCATGTAAAACTTTTCTAAACACTTTCAAGTTTTACAACATCCTTCCAATAGGAAAAAGACGAGAACTGCATGCAATATCCCAAAAGTCCCCGAACCAGTGAGCTCTACAGCTACAACATGACCTCCAAACTCCTATAATCAATGTTCTGAACAATAAAGAAAAGCAAACCAAACACCTTCTTCACTATCCGCTTACCTAGGTAACACTTACGGGGGCATGGGTGTGGACATGGATTCGACGGTGGGTGTGGTGGGCGGGGGGGCAGTGTTGAATGGGTTTGGGGACGGGCTGAGGGTGATGTAGGATGTGTCTGGGAGGTGGGGGCAGGCGGCGGGTGGAGAGTGGTGTCAGACGGTTTTGGGGGCAGGATTCACTGTTGGGTCGGTTTGGGGGGGTGACGTTGAGAGGCGGGTGGGGGCGGTGTTGGATGGGTTTGGAGGCGAGCGGGGTGTGTTTTTGGGGTTTGGCAGGGTGTGGGGGCTCGACCATGGCTTGCTGCTGCCTAGTCACCTGAACAGGGAGCAGACTGGACTGAAAACTCCGAGCCCCAGAGGAAAGGTATTGAATCGATTAACCGAATAATCAATTATCCGAACGAAATAGTGCCCGCCCATCTCGTTCAGATAATCGGGGTTCCTCTGTAAACCATCTCTACTATACGCTAGTGTTGTGTGAGTTTTACCTTCACTCAATCAACTCCTGCTCGATCCTGCTGAATGGCCCCAATATTGGCCCAGTTCCAGTTTAAGACCTAAATCTGTCAACCTGTCTGATCTTTTTCCACAACTATGTTAAAACAAAGACAGTTGTGGTGACTGGACGCAATGTGCTCTCCGACTGACGCTTCACTCACTTGCCTGACCTCGTTTTAGATTAGATTACTTACAGTGTGGAAACAGGCCCTTCGGCCCAACAAGTCCACACCGACCCTCTGAACAGCAACCGACTCAGACCCATTCCCCTACACCTAACTCTAAGGGCAATTTAGCATGGCCAATTCACCTGACCTGCACATCTTTGGACTGTGGGAGGAAACCGGAGCACCCGGAGGAAACCCACGCAGACACGGGGACAAATGTGCAAACTCCACACAGTCAGTCGCCTGAGGCGGGAATTGAACCTGGGTCAGCTGGCGCTGTGAGGCAGCAGTGCTAACCACTGTGCCACCGTGCCGCCCACCATTTTCTCAGGAGAGGTCCAGTGTTGCACCCGCCTGAGTAGCATAGCGTCCTCTACGTCTTGATTGAGGAAACTTTCTTGGACACATTTTACAAATTCCACCCCGTACGGTCCTTTTACAATCTGGGTGACCCAGCCAATCCAGGGGAAGTTAAAATCTCCATCCAATACTACTCTATTATTTTTATAGGTACCTGCAAACTCACTACACATTTGCTCCTCTTGTACCCGCTGGCTATTTGAGGGTCTAGAACACGATCCCAGCAGACTGACCATCCCCTTTTTTGTTTGTAGCCTATAAATTTATGGCCTCATTTGATGACTGCTTAACAGAATTGTCTCGATGCACAGATGTTATGTCCTTCCTCATCAAAAGGGCACCTCCCCCTCCTCACTTACTTGTCCTTCTGTCCCGCCTGTAGTTTCTGTATCCTGGAACACTGAGCTGCCAGTCCTGCCCTTCTCTCAGCCATGTTTCTATTATGGCTATAATATCCCAGTCCCCAGAGCTCATTCATGGTCTGAGCCCATCTGCCTTACCAGTCAGGCCTCGTGTGTTGAAATAAATGCCCTTTAAACCAGATATCTTTCCCTCCCTAGAGTGTGCCCCTGGATATCCTAAATAGGTAACTTGCTCTTGATGGATGATGTATTTCTCCTGACATTTCGATGCTCCCTCTCCTCACTCAGAGTCTCAACTCCCTGCCAAACTAGTTTACATCCTCCTGGGTAACACGAGCTAATCTCCTCTCTGGGATACTTGTGCCCCTTTGCTTCAAGAGCAAACCATCCCTTTGTACAGGTCCCCTCTCCCCCAGAAGAGATCCCAATGACCCATGAACTGAAAACCCTGCCCATTATACCAGCTCCTCAGCCACACATCCATCCGGCCTACCTTTCTATTTCTATCCTCACTGGTACTTGGCTCTGGGAGTAATCTGGAGATCATTAAGGTCAATATCCTGCTTTTTTAACTTCTCACCTGACTGCCTGTACATATTTCACAGGACCCCATCCCTTTGTCTACCTCTGTCATGTGGGCCGATGTGCACAATGACCTCTGGATGTTCACCCTCCTGCTTCATAATGTTCAATAACGACTCAGAGACATCCTTGACCCTGGTACCTGGGAGGCAGCACACCATCCTGGGGTCTCCTCTGGAGCCACACAGTCTCCTGTCTGTCCCCCTCACAACTGTGCCTCCTATCAGTATCACGATCATTACAGAGGATCTGGCAAACAGAGACTGGGAGGAACTCCCTGCAGTTAGGTCCATGTTAGGAAAGTGGAGTATTTTAAAGTGATGCATTGAGAACGGAGGGGCCTTGTGCTCCTTGAAGAGTGAATAGTAAAGGCAGCAAGTCCAGCGAATACTGATCAAGTGATGTCGTGAGTTTGATAAAGAAAATACAGTGCAATAAAATCAGGTGAAGCCCTTCACAAGTATAGAGAGTGCAAGGGGATTGTGGAAAATGAGGGACAAGCGATGGTCATGAAATATATTTGGCAGATAAAATACTTGTGGCTTTTCCGCAATTGTATCAGCATCGTGAGTGTCAGAGGATTCCCAGCGAAAGAGGGAGGCCTGTGGGAAACCAAAGGGACAATCTGTGCATGGAGCCAGAGGAAGCAGGTGAGGTCTTCAATGAATACGTCCCATCTGTATTCACACAGGTGAAAGATATTGTCGCCGGGGATTTCAGTTGGGATGCTGAGGTTCCAGAATATGTTAAGGTCAATAATATTTTCAATAATAGAGTCGTTAAAGGTGGAGAAATCCCCAGTGCCCAGGGAAATGTATCCCAGGCTGCTATGTCATTCAGAGAATGACATCTGTCCACCCTCACGTTTTCTGCACAAGACAGCCACAGCAAAGTATTTGCCTCCCAATTACCCTCTTCAAAGGCCAAGCAAGTTACTCAGTTCAAGGGCAGCTAGGACTGGGCAAGAAAGGCTGGTCAGCCAGAGACACCCACATCCCATACCTGATTTAATAAATAACCCATTAGGATGGTCCCACTGGAACCTTGCTGGGACCCAGGTCCTGGCTGATCATGTCGGTAGGTTTACGGACAGGGCTTTAAACTGACAGAGAGGATGCTGGGACAGGTTTCAGGTGAAAGGAACTTTCCAAATCCAAAGAGAAAAGGTGAAGCAATGGAACAGCATAGGGATGTGGCTGAAGACAAGCAGAAAGGAACAGGATGGGACAGCGATTAACTAAAATTGTACATCAGCGAAAAGATTTGTGACAGAAAATTGTGGTAAAGAGTAAGTTATGTTTTTTTAAAATGGATAACGTCACTGTAATAAGGTAGATGGATTTGTGACACAGAGATAAAAGAGATTTAGACACCAGGGGAGACATGGATACAGGGTGAACAAAAATCTTCAATGGTTCACAATCTTGCGGAAACTCAGGAAAAATGGGTAACACTAAAAATAATGGATAGCAAAGGCATTACAGAGAGAGAGTTTGACTGCAGATCATGAAGTAGAGTCAGTCTGAATGTAAATTACTACTTGACAAGGACACAAGCAGCAGAACAGTTTTAGCCACTGAACAGTATACCATTGCTCATCATTGCATTACAGAGGGGCTCGTTGGAATTTTTTAACAAAGGCATTGTGATAATTTTGGAAAACTTCAATATTCATATAATCTGGGACAACACACAGTCAACATTGATATTGGAAGAGGAGTTCGGTTTTTTTTTCAGTGTTTCTTTGAAAAACACATTGTGCAACTGTTAAGGGACATAACTAACGCAGAGCGACCGTGTAATGAAACTTAGTGAATGAGTAATCACCTGCAGAGATCCTTCGGGAAATTGTGATAAAGTGCACTTTAAAGAAATAAAAAGTTTTAAAGGGATTCACAGAGGACAAGCTACAACTAGAAACAAAAATAGCGAATTACATGTGTGTGAGAGGACAAATGACCAAGGTAAACAGGTTAAACAGACTGAAACATGTGTCTGTAAATGGACAGCAGAAAACATTTGAAGGAACAGTGTAAAACACTCAACAGAAGGACATTCCATTGAAAAAGTATAAACCTCAGCAAGAAATCCCCACTGGTCCCGCACTCAGGACAAAATTGATCATACTAGATTATGAGGCTGAGAAGATCACCAAAAAGTACTTAAAATCCTGAAGTGAGAGAGTGTTTTAGGAGTAAATGTTAAATAGATTGCAAAGGGTATGCTAGCAGGAGGAGGGCAGTGGGAAGGGGAAACATGGTCAGGGTTTATTGACACAATAGGAACAGGGAGAGGTGAAGGTGCTGGAGGTGGTGAGAGTGTTACAGAGAGTGGGCAGGGTTTGAACGATGTTACAAAGCCAGTACGGATTGCTTTAGCTAGAGGTGTTTGCAGAGGTAGGGAGGGACATATGTATTTTTATTTATTCAGTCATGAGATGTGGTTGTCACTGCCAGGACTAACATTCTTTGACCCAACTGCTAATTACCCAGAGGGTAGCTCAGAGTCAGCCATATTGCTGTGGGTCTGGAGTCAAATGTTGGCCAGACCAGGTTGGAATATTTAATGCCCTTCCTTAAAGCAAGTAAGTGACTAGAGGAGTTCTTCCTACTGATCAACAATGTTTTTATGGTGGCCCCACCAATGTCTTTTACAGCCACAACATGACATCCTAACTCTTACTCTTAATGCTTTCCCGAATGAAGGTAACCATGCCAAACGCCTGCTTCACCAGCCTGTCTACCTGTGACATCACATTCAAAGAACTGTCATTCTGCATCCCTGGGTCTCTGACTGACAACACTACCCAGGGCCCGAACATTAACTGTACAAGTCCCACCTTGGTTTATTTCACCAAAATAGAACACCTCACCTTTATCTAATTAAAGTCCATTCGCTATTCTTCAGCCCACTATCCCAGCAGTATTGTCCACCCTGTTGTATCATAGATAACCTTCTCCACTGTCCACTTTACCACCAATTTCAGTGTCACCCAAAATAATTACTTACCAGGAAACCAATATTTCTATTCAAACCATTTATCCAAATGACAAACAACAGGGGACCCACTCCACCGCTGGTCCCAGGCCTCCTGTCAGAAAAACAACATGTCTCCCATCACCCTCTGTCTACACGCATCAAGCAAATTTTGTATCCAGTTCACTAGCTCCTCCTGAATGCCATATCCTTTTACACTGATCTGAGCTTATTACCCAGTTTACCGGACAGAACATAGAACACAGAACAGTTCAGCCCAAGACCCTTCGGCCATGCTGCTATGCTAACAATTTATCCGACTGTAAAATCAAAATAGCCTACATACCCTTCATTTTACTCTATCCATGTGTCTGTCCAAGAGTCTATTAAATGTCCCGAATGTGTCTAATTTTACTAGAACCATTGGCAGTCCATCCAACCACCTACCATTCTCTATCCTCTTATCCATCCTCCAATCACCTTAAAATTATGCCACCTTGTAATAGTCATTTATGCCATAGGATAAAAAGTCTCTGACTATTCACTCTCTCTGTGCCTCTCATCACCTTGTTCACCTCCACCAAGACACCCCACCCCTTTCTTCACTCCAATGAGAAAAGCCTTAGCTCCCTAAAACTTTCTCCATAAGAAATACCCTCCATTCCAGGCAGCATCCTGGTAAATCTCCAGTGTCCGCTCTCTAAAACTTGCACATCCTTCCTGTAAAGATGGGATGAGAACTGAACACAATATTCCAAGTGTGGTCTCGCCAGGTCGCTATAAAGATGCAGTAAAACCTCACGGCTCTTGAAATCGATCCCCTTGCTAAGAAAAGCCAACACAACATATGCCTTTTTAGTCAACCCTATCAATGTGCGTGGCAACTTTGAGGTATCTATGGACATGGACGACATGATCTCTCTGTTCCTCCACACTGCCAAGTATTCTGCCTTTCACACTGTATTCTATATTCAGGTTCGACCTTCCAGAATGAATCACTTCACACTTTTCCAGATTGAACTCCATCTGCCACTTCCAGCCCAGCTCTGTGTCCTGTCAATGTCCCATTGCAACCTACAACAGCCCTCCACATTCCCCACCACTCCAACAACCTTCATGTTATTAGCAAACTTACTAATCCACTCTCCAACATCCACATCCAAGTCATTTATAAAGATCACAAAGAGCAGAGTCCCAGAGCCGATTGTTACAGAAAACCACTGGCCACTGAGCTCCAGGCTCAATACTGTCCATCTGCTGCCACCCTCTGTCTTCTCTGGGCCATCCAATCCTGTATCCAGACAGACAGATTTCCCTGTATCCCAATCATCCTTCTTTTCTGAATGAGCCATCAACATATTCTGTCATATCCACAAAGAATTCAATAAGGTTTGTGAGGCATGACCTGCCCCTCACAAACCCATACTGTCTCTAATTTAACTATGGCTTTCCAAGTAGTCATAAATCCTTTCTTTAGAGTCCTCGCCAATAATCTGCACACCACAGACATTAGACCAAATCTGTCATTTCCAGAATTCTACCTCCGTAATATGGTCCAGACGCTACAAATCTTCTCTACTCTGCCATGTTCCCCAGAAGGGCACTGGAGGGTGGTGGGGATTACAGAGTCAGGGAGGGATATCAGGACAGGAGGATTTTGCAGACAGTAGGAGGGTTGCAATGCCAAAAGGAGGCTTCAGTAATTGTGAGCTTTCATGCTGATGAAGGCATTTGAGGAGGGAGGGAGGATTGTAGGGAAATGAGAGGTTTCACAGTTTAGGTGCTTTGTTAGGACTGCAAGTGGTGGCTGAGTCGGGGAGGTGTAAGCACTGGAGGTTGTTACATAAACATGTAGTTTTGATTGCAATGCAGGAAGAGGATGTAGGAAGCTGGAGAGTATGTGGTCTGAACGAGGTTACACAAATGGGAAGAGTTGTCAGGGGCGGAGGTGTTTACAGAGATACCAATGGTCTGATCTGGAGCAGAGGACCCAGATTGGGAGGGATGTGGGGACTGGAGGTGATTTCACAGGGAAGGAGGACCATAGAGCCACAGGAGGTTACAGAAATGTGGAGAGCTGTAGGGCTGACGGGTTCATGGAGTTGGGAATGCTGGGAGGGATAAAGAAGTTTACAGGGATAAGGATGTTTGTAGGACAGGGCTGGATTACACAGACAGGGACTGTTTTAGTGAGCTGAGCAGATGACAGAGATAAAGAGGTTTGTATCATCTGGCGGAACAAACAGAGATATGCAGGGTAGTCGTGACTGAAGATGTTTATAGATATAGAAAGGCTTAGTTTCGGGGGTTATTTAGACATGGAGGCTGTGGAATCTGGATTCTTTTTTGAGAGTTTGGGTAGCAAGTTTGGTTGGAGACAGTTTCACAGATAAGGGAGCATAGCACAAACAGAAGGAAGTTCCTGCAGTAGGGAGGGTTAAAGTGGAGAATGATGTTTACACAGATTGGGGTAAGAGCTGGAGAAGGTTATGGAGATGAGTAAATGTTTGGAGATACAGGAGGAGCTTACATTGACAGGGTGGGTGATAGTGACGGGAGGATGTTACATTGTAAATGAGTCTTGTAGGAACAGGATCGGGAGAGGCACAGGCATTGGAGTGGGATCTACAGATTGGGAGTGTTGCAGGGACCTGAGAGGATAACACAGATAGGGATGGCGGTAGTGTCCCCACAGACTGATGGCGTTTTAGGGAATGGAAGAGGTTTGGTAGACAGGGAGGGCTGGAAGAGCTGCAGGAGCTTATGGAGAGTTGAAGAGTTGGAGCAGTTCACAGAGGGAGGGTTCTCCGACAGGAGTAGGTCACAGATAGTGAGGGTTGTGTGGTCTGAGTAAGTCAAAAAGAGGAGAGTTTTCGCATCTGGAAGAGGTTACACTGATAGGGACAGTTGAAGAGACTGAAGCAAAAATGCATGGAGAAGGTTACACAGATAGGGAGGTGAGTAGGGACTGAAGGTGAATACACAGACATGGAGGGTTGTATTGTTAGACGGAGCTTAGAGGGATAGGGACCATTGTAGGATTTGGACCGATCTGGGATTTACACAGATAGAGAAGGTTGTGTTTTTGGTGAAGGTTACACTGAGACAGACAGTGTTAAAGATTGTTTAATGGACTACAGAGGAGCTCAGACAGAATGTATTATGGGGAGTGGAGGAGATTACAGAAACAGAGATGGCTGTCGGTTTGAAAAGAGGTTCTACAGATCCTCAGTGCTGTAAGGCTGGTGGGAGGTTACAATAATAAGGGTTACCTACATTTAATGACTTTTTTGATATCGTGAAAGTCTCAGAACGGGACTGTCGAAAGGAAGTATAGATAGTCCAGATGAGTTTACAGAGATATTAATGTTTTTGGGGGTTTCAGGATGGAACATTGATTGGGAGTGATGTAACGAATGGCAAGCGTTATAGGGATTGTTCTAAAAGCAGGAGGAGGTGACAGTCATATCGATCTTTGTAAAGACTAGAGAAGCTGACATCGCCAAGGAGTGTTTTAGAGTCTGTTGGAGATTACACATATAAGGGGAGTATTGGGGATGAGGCAAGGTTCAAGAGACAGGGATGGTTGACAGGACTGGACAATAACCTGATTAGAATCTCCAGTGTGGAAACAGGCCATTCGGCCCAACAAGTCCACACCAACCCTCTAAAGAGCAACCTAACCAGACCCATCCCTCTCCCTGTCCAATCAACCCTGCATTTCCTCATGGTGAACTCACCTAAACCACACTTGCCTGAATACTCCAGGCAATTTATGATGGCCAATCACGTATCGTGCAAATGTTGGACTATGGCAGGAAACCCGAGCACCCGGAAGAAACCCACACAGTCGGGGCGAGAACATGCAAAGTCCACACAGACAGTCGGCCAAGGCTGGAATTGAAGCCAGGTTCCAGGCACAGTGAGGTTGATTATACAGAGCACTGCAGAGATTGGACTAGATGGATGGAGACACTGGAGGAGCTTACATTGACAGGGTGGGTGCTGGCAATGAAAAGCTATCACATAGATAGAGGGTCTTGTATGAATTGTATTGAAAGAGTCACAGGCATTGGAATGACTTCTGCAGATTGGGAGTATAACAGGGACTGAGAGGATTGTAGGGTCTTAAAGATCGTGACTTTAAGAATATGTAGATATGGAAATCTTAAACCCAATGCATGCAGTCTTCATTTAAAGACCAGAGCCTTATTATCCCTCATCAGCCAAGGATCCCTAACCCTGCCAGCTTTTCCCTTTACCCCAATGGGGCATACTGGCCCTGGATTCTTGATATCACACTTTGTAAAGCCTCCCATTTGCCAGTTGTTCCTTTTCCTTCAAACAGACTTACCCAATCGATTAGAATCATAATGTGGAGGTGCTGGTGTCGGACTGGGGGCGTACAAAGTTAAAAATCACCCGACACTCGGTTCCAGTCCAACCGGTTTATTTGAAAGCACTAGCTTTCAGAGCACTGCTTCTTCATCAGGTGGTTGTGGAGCACAATCCTAAGGTAAAGAATTTATAGCAACAGGATGGCAGTGTCATGGAACATAATATCAAACAAATTTAGTTTAAGCCTTTCATCTGTTACAGTGATCACCAGCGCTTCCAAAGCGAGTTGGATTATAACTGGACGTTGTGCAATTTTAAATTCACGGCATTGACGCTGGCCAGATCCTGCAGAATGGCCCCAAACCTGGCCCTGTTCCAGTTTTCCTCTTCAATCTGTGGACCTGCTGATCTTTTTCCATAACTATGTTAAAACGAAGACAGTTGTGGGCACTGGACCCAAAGTGCTTTCTGAACGACAGTTCAGTCACTTGCCCGACCACGTTTTCTGAGGGGAGGACCAGTGTTGCACCTGCCTGAGTAGAGTAGGGCCCTCTGCATATTGATTTAGGAACCTTCCTTGGACACATTAGAAAAATTGCTCTCCGTCCAGGTCTTTTTATACTCGAGGTGGCCCAGTCAATACAGGGAATATTAAAACCTCCAGCCTGCACTCCTCTATTATTCCTATAGTTATCTGCAATCTCTCTACACAGCTGCTCCTCTGGTATCTGTTGGGTCTACAACAGTCTACAATACAGTCCCAACAAAGTGACCACCCCCTTCTTCTATCTAACTTCTAACTATGTGGAATTTTAAATGAATATATGTTTTAAAAATTGGAATTAACAATCCATAAATAAGTATTGATAAAAATCCAGAAACTTGATCTTCAGAAAACTTGACAGTTCACTCTCATGTGGTCTGCACGACATACCCACAGCAAATTGTTTGCCTCTCAATTACCCTGTGAAATGGGCGAGCCAGCTGCTTAGCTCAAGGACAGCAAGGGATGGGCAATAAAGGCTAGTCAGACAGAGACACCCACATCCCATACTTGATTTTTAAAAAATCCATTCAGATTGATCCCAACACAGTTCCAGTGGAACAATGTCCTGGCCAATCATGTTGGTAGGTTTATGGACAGGGGTTTAAACTGACAGAGAGGATGCAGGGACAGGCTTCAGGTGAAAGGAGTTTTCCAAATCCAAACAGAAAACGTGAAGCATCAGAGCAGCGTGGAATTGTGACCGAAGACAACAGAAAGGAACAGGATGGGACAAAGTTTAACTAAAACTGTAGATCAGCAAATCCATTTGTGACAGGAAATTATGGGAACAAGTAAATTATGTTTTTTATTAATGGACAAAGTCTCTGCAACAAGGTAGATGGATTTGTGACACAGAGATAAAAGGGATTTAGACACCAGAGAGATGTGGTTACAGGGCGAACAAAAGGTGGAACGTAAATATTCAATGGTTCACAACCTTGTGCGAAATCAGGCAAAATGGACGACGCTAACAATAATGGGTAAGAAAGGCATTACAGAGAAAGCATTTGGCATCGGATCATGAAGTAGAGTCAGTCTGAATGTAAATTCTGGCTACTACTTGCCAAGGACAAAAGCAGCAGAACACTTTTAGACCACCCACCGAACAGAATTTCATGGCTCGTCACTGCAATAAATAGGAATTCATTGGAATTTTTAATACAGGCATGGTGAACATTTAGTGAAACGTCAATATTCGCAAAGTGTGGGACAATCACACTAACAACAGTGATATTGGAAGAGGAGTTCAGAGAATTTTTTTCAGTGTTTCTTAGAATAACACATTGTGCAACTGGCGAGGGACGTAACTGTCTCAGAGCGACTGTTGTGTGATAAATCTTAGTGAATGAGTAATGTCACCTGGACAGATCCTCTGGGAAATTGTGATAAAGTGCAGTTTAAAGAACTATAAAGTTTTAAAGTGAATCACAGAAAGGACAAGCTACAATTAGAAACAAAAATAGCCAATTACATAAGTTTGAGAGGAAAACTGACCAAGGTAAACAGGCTAAACAGACTGAAATTGTGTCTGTAAATGAACAGTGGAAAATATTTGAAGCAACAGTGTAAGATACTCAACAAAGGGACATTCCACTGAAACAGACAAAAACTCAGCAAGAAATCCCCACCGGTCCCTCACGCAGGACAAAATGGATCACATTAGATTATGAGGCTGAGAAGATCAACACAAAGTACTTAAAATCCTGAAGTGAGAGAGAGTTTTAGAGTAAGTTTTAAAGGGATTGCAATGGGTCTGCTAGTGGGGGGAGGGCAATGGGAAGGGGAATCGTTGTCAAGGTTTATTGACATGGAGAGGTGAAGGTGTTGGAGGTGGTGAGAGTGTTACGGAGAGTGGTCAGGGCCTGAACGTTGTTACAAAGCCAGTATGAATTGCTGCAGCTGGAGGTGTTTGCAGAGGTAGTGAGGGACATATGTATTTTTATTTATTCATTCATGGGATGTGGGTGTCACTGTCTGGACCAGCATTCTTTGACCCCATGCTAATTACCCAGAGATTGTTGGGGCCTTGGTGGATATATATAATACTTTGCTGGCCACAGGTGAAGTGCTGAATGACTGGAGGATCGTTAATGTGGTTCCTTTGTTCAAGAAGTGCAGCAGGGATAGGCGAGGTAATTACAGAGCAGATAGTCTGACATCAGGGGAAGGGAAATTATTAGAATCAACACTTGCAAAGGTAAGGATCAGCTCTGTTTAGTCATCACGGATTTGGCAGAGGAATATACTGTCTGAGGAATTCATTTTAGTTTTATTGAAATGGTGCTTAAGTATATTGATGAAGGCAGTGCAGATGATGTGGTTTACACGGACTTGACTAAGTCTTTAAACAAGATCCAACATGGAAGGCTGGTTCAAAAGGACTGGGTTCCAAGGCTAGTTGGCAAATTGGATGCAAAATTGGTGGATAGCATACTTTCACCAGTGGATGTACCACAGAGATCTGTGCAGGAACCATTGAACATTAATAACTCGGATGTGAAAGCAGAAGGTATCATTCGTCGGTTTGCTGATGACATGAAAGGTGAGGGTGTTGTTCACAGTGAGGAGGATGGTCTCTGTCTGATGGTCTCCGATGTCGATCGGATGATAATCTAAGCAGAGTTTAGTTCTGATTGAAGTGAGGTAATACTCTGTGGGAGGTATGATTAGCGAAGAACAGACATAATAAATGGCAGGTCCTTGCGGAGTACTGAGGAATACAGGGACCTTGGTGAACAAGTCCATCGCTCCCTGAAGGTGTCAGCACAGGGCGACAGTGTGGGTAAGGCAACTCAACTGTTAGCAGGAGAGGGACCCATATCCTGGTGGAGTGAATTGCTAGAGCTGCTTGAGAGGATATAAACTAGTCTGGCAGGGTGTTGGACCTTAAACAGTCGTACGGCCGGAAAGAAGATTGAGGCTGGTACAAAAGTTAAAAAGACAGTGATTTCAAAAGACAAGGCAGGCAAGAACATAGCAGGGAATGGGGGAAAACTGGTTATTAAACTACATGTATTTCAATGCAAGAGGCCTGACAGCTAAGGAAGATGAACTCAGGGCATGGACTGGAACATCAGACTGGGAGAGAATAGTTATCACAGAAACACAGCTGCGGGAGGGGCAGGACTGGCAACTCATTGTTTCAAGGTAGTGGGACTGCAGGAAGCATCGAAGGGGAGGCAAGAGAGGATGTGTGGTGATGGGTTTTGATTGCATGAATCATCACAGCAGTACTTAGAGAGGATATTCCTGTGGGATCGCCCAGTGAAGCTATATTAGTGGAACTGAGAAATAAGAATGGGTCATCACTCTGACACGACCGTACTGCTGACCCCGAATAATCAGTGGCAGAGTGAGGAACAAATATTAGAAACTGAGGAGCTCAAAAATGGTCTGAAGAGAGCCAGGAGGGGGCACGAGAAAGGCTTGGCCGAACGGATTAGAGAGAACACAAAGGCATTTTACACTTATGTGAGGAACAAGAGAATGGTCAAAGAAAGAGTAGGGCCGATCAGGGATAGCATCGGGAACTTGTGTGTGGAGTCTGAGGAAGTAGGGGAAGCCCTAAATGAGTTTTTTGCTTCTGTCTTTACGAAAGAAACGAACTGTGTAGTGAATGAAACCTTTGAAGAGCAGGTGTGCATGCTGGAATGGATAGAGATAGAGGAAGCTGATGTGCTGAAAATTTTGTCAAACATTAAGTTGACAAGTCGCCAGGCCCGGGCCAGATTTGTCCTCGGCTGCTTTGGGAAATGAGAAATGCAATTGCTTCCCCACTTGCGAAGATCTTTGCATCTTCGCTCTCCACTGGAGTCGTACCTGAGGACTGGAGAGAGGCAAATGTAATTCCTCTCTTCAAGAAAGGAAATGGGAAAATCTCCGGCAATTACAGACCAGTAAGTCTCACGTCTGTCGTCTGCAAGGTGTTAGAAAGTATTCTGAGGGATAGGATTTAAGACCATCTGGAAGAGCATGGCTTGATTAAATGCAGTCAACACGGCTTTGTGAGGGGCAGGTCATGCCTCACAAACCTTATCGAGTTCTTTCAGGATGTGACTAGAAAAGTTGATGAGGGTCGAGCTGTGGTTGTGGTGCATATGAACTTCAGCAAGGCATTTGATAAGGTTCCCCATGGTAGGTTCATTCAGAACGTCAGGAGGAATGAGATTCAGGGGAACATAGCTGTCTGGATACAGAATTGGCTGGCCAACAGAAGACAGCGAGTGGTGGTAGAAGGAAAATATTCTGCCTGGAAGTCTGTGGTGAGTGGTGTTCCACAGGGATCTGTCCTTGGGCCTCTACTGTTTGTAATTTTTATTAATGAAATGGATGAGGGGATTGAAGGATGGGTCAGCAAGTTTGCAGACGACACAAAGATTGGAGGTGTCATTCACAGTATAGAGGGCTGTTGTAAGCTGTAGCGGGACATTAACAGGATGAAGAGATGGGCTGAGAGATGGCAGATGGAGTTCAACCTGGATAAATGCGAGTTGATGCATTTTGGAAGGTCGAATTTGAAAGCTGAGTACAGGATTAAGGATAGGATTCATGGCAGTGTGGAGGAACAGTGGGATCTTGGTATGCAGATACATAGATCCCTAAAATGGCCACCCAAGTGGACATGGTTGTTAAGAAAGCATATGGTGTTTTGGCTTTCATTAACAGGGGGATTGAGTGTCAGTGTCGTGAGATCTTGTTGCAGCTCTAAAAAACTTTGGTTAGACCGCACTTGGAATATAGCGTCCAGTTCTGGTCGCCCTATTATAGGAAAGATGTGGATGCTTTGGAGAGGGTTCAGAGGATGTTTACCAGGATGCTGCCTGGACTGGAGGGCTTATCTTGTGAAGAGAGATTGACTGAGCTCGGACTTTTTTAATTGGAGAAAAGGAGGAAGTAAGGGGACCTAATTGAGGTATACAAGACAATGAGAGGTATACATAAAGTCGATAGCCAGAGACTATTTCCCAGAGCAGAAATGACCAACATGAGGGGTCATAGTTTTAAGCTGGTTGGAGGAAAGTATAGAGGGGATGTCAGAGGCGGGTGCTTTACACAGAGTTGTGAGAGCATGGAATGCGTTGCCAGCAGCAGTTGTGGAAGCAGGGTCATTGGGGACATTTAAGAGACTACTGGACATTCATATATGGACACAGAAATTTGAGGGTGCATACATGAGGATCAGTGGTCAGAACAACATCGTGGGCTGAAGGGCCTGTTCTGTGCTGTACTGTTCTATGTTCTAAATATGTCGGGAGATCTCAAATACCAATCATAATAATAGGGCTGTTATGGTAGGGGTTTTTGAACTTTTCAAACCTAGACTGGGACTGCCAGTGTTCAGTGTTTGCAAGGGAGTAATTTGGTAATTGTGTTCCAGAAACTCCCAATCAATACGTAAATGGCCTGAAAAGAGAAACGGCAAAACCTGATCTCCCCTTGGGAAATAAGGTAGGGAAAGGGACTGAGGCGTTAGACGTAAAGCATTTAGTCAAAGTGACCACAGTTCTATTAGTTTCAAAATAGCTATGGAAAAGGACAGACCTGGTCCACAAGTTCAAGTTATAAAATGGGGCCAGATCAATCTTGATAGTCTTAACCAGGAACTTTCAAAAGGTGATTGGGGAGTCTATTTACAGGGAAAGGGAAGTCTGGCAAATGAGAAAATTTTAAAAGTGATATAAACTGATCGATCAGCGCCAGCATGTTCCTGTTTGTGTGCAGGTCAATGCTGACAGCATTCGGAAACACTGGCTGTCTATTGAGGGTCTGGTCAAGGAAAAGGGGGCACATGTCAGGTATAGCCAGCTGGATCAGGGGAATCCCTGAGGATCACAGGGGCTGTAGGAATACACTTCGGGTGGACATCAGGAATGCAGAAAGGGTACATGAAATAGCCTCGGCACAGAAGGATAAGGAGAATCCAAAAGTGATTGTATAAATATATTTAGTAAAAGAGTACCTTGAGGCGAAATAAGGGCCCTTAAAGATCAATGAGGCAATTGATGTTTGGAACTGTAGGTTATTTGCTAAGACCCTAAACAACTTTTTCACTCCAGAACTTACTGTGGACAAAGACTGGGGAACTCAGGGAACAAGAGTAATACGTTAGACCACAATTGGAGTTCTCTGCAATTCCAGGCTCCCTGCTCTAGGAATGACGTTGTGAAACTGGAAAGTGCTCAGAAAAGATTTACAAGATGTTGCCAGGGTTGTTGCTGAATAAGCTGGGGTTATTTTCCCTAGAGCATCGGAGACTGAGGGGTGACCTGACAGAGGTTTATATAAACATGAGGGGTATGGATTGGGTAAACAGACAAGGTCTTTTCCCAGGGGTTCAAGAGTCCAAACCTAGAGGGCATAAGTTTAAGTTTAGAGGGCAAAGATTTAAAAGGGACCGAAGGAACAGTTTTTTCAGGCATAAGGTGATGCGTGTATGAAATGAACTGAGAGAGAATGTAACCGATACTGATACTATGACAACATTTAACAGGTATCTGGATGGGAATATGAATTGTAATTGTTTAGTGGTACATAGGCCAAATGCTGGTAAATGAGATGGATTTCTTTAGATCTTCTGGTCAGCATGGACGTGTGGGACCGAAGGGTCTATTTCCATGCTGTACATCTCTATGACTTGAAAAGAGTGCATGTTATAGAAGAGGTGGTGCTGGAAGCTTTATGACACAAAACGTACGGAAAGACCCAGAACCTGATTAACTGTAAAACAGGCGATGCTAGGGAAGAAATTGTGGAGCCCCGAATAAAGGTATTTGTACCATTGACAGCCACGTGAGATGGGCTGGAAGTTTGGAGGGTAGAATAGTGGACAGTGAAGGAGGTTTTCTAAGATTACAAAAGGGACCTTGATGAGTGAATGGGCTGAAAAACTGTAGAAGGAATTCAATTTGAATAAATGCAACCTGATAAATTTGGTAAAACAAACAAGGGTAGAGCTTATACAATTAATGTTAGGGCCTCGGTTAGTGTTTCAGAGCAGAGCGACCTCTGGGTACATTATTCTTGAAATTTGCATCACAGGATGGATAAGGCAGTGCTTGGCATGATTGACTATTGCTCAGTCCATTGAGTGTAGGATTTGGGACGTCATGTTGAGATTGTACCGATATTGGTGAGGGCTCTTCTGCAACACTCTGTCCAGTTCTGGTCACCCAGTTATAGGGAGGATATTATTCTGCTGCAAGGGGTTCAGAAGAGATATACCAGGATGTTGCTGGGTATGGAAGACTTGAGATCTGAAAAATGGCAGGATATGCTGAGTCGTTTTTCACAGGAGCCTGGAGATTGAGAGGTGAACTTATCGAAGTTTATAAGATAATGAGAGATATAGATAGAGTTAACGGTAGCTGCATTTTCCCCAAGATGGGGGAGTCTCAAGAGAAGGGGCCACATTTTTAAGGTTAGAGGAGAGAGATCTTCAAAAGAATGCCATGAGGGACAAATTGTTACACAGAGGGTGGTTTGAGTGTGGAATGAAGTTCTTGAGGAATGGGTGGATGTGGGTACAATAACAACGTTTTTCAGACATTTTGATAAGTACGTGAATAGGAAATGCTTGGAGGGATATGGGCCAGCAACAGGCAGCTGGGATGGGTTTAGCTTGAGATTATGCTTTCTACAAACTGTAGGGTCTGTTTCCATGCTGTACAACTATGACAAGAATATAGTTTTGGTCCATTTTTTTGAGAAACGCTGTGATGGAATGCTAGGGAACTAAAGACCAATTAGCCAGATGTCAGTGATGGGTAGGTTATGGAAGTGATTCTGCCAGGCAGGAGTTACATGCATTTGCAAAGGCAAGGATTGATGAAAGCTAGTCAGCACAAAGTCAGGTCTCTTTAACTTTGTGCGTACAAAGTCAGGTCTCACTAACTTGATTGCTTTTTTTTGAAGTGGTGACCATACATTGTCGACACTAAAGTCAGCAGGACCTTTGACAGGGTTTAGCATGATATACTGGTTCAGAAGGTTAGATCACATGGGATCAGGGAGAGCTAGCCAACTGGATACAAAATTGGCTTGATAGTTGGAGACAGAGGGTGGTGGAAGGGAATTGTTGTTCAGACTGGAGGCCTGTGACCAGCGGAGGGCTATAAGGATTGGGGCTGGGTCCACTGAAATGTATCATCTACATAAACGATTTGATTGAGAATATAGGAATCATTATTAGTAAGTTTGCAGATGATCAAATTAATAGCATCGTGTGCAGTGAATATGGTTATCAAAGGGGCTCTTGAACAACGGAGCCAGTGGATCAAGAAATGAAAGACGCAGTTGACGTATGGTGTTGGAATTTGTTGAGCCAAACCAGGGAGGACTAACACAGTCAATGGTTTGGCCCTGGACAGTGTTGTCGAACAGAGCGAGACCAGGGGTGCAGTTACACTGTTCCTTGGAAGGGACATTGCAGTTGGACAGGGCGGTGCAAGCAATATTTGACGCACTTTCCTTCATTGTCCAGAGCTGTGATATGATTTGGAGACATTTGTAACATTGTCCTAAATATTTGCCTTGGGCAGAGGAGGCTACGGATTGACCTTATAAAGGTTTATAAAACCATACGGGGCCTCTGTAAGGTGAAAAGCCAAGGGTAGGTAAGTCCAAAACTAGACGGTATAAACAGGAGGTGAGAGAGGAAGGATTTAAAGAGGGAGTTGAGCAGCAACAATAACCACAGAGGATGGTTCATAGACAGAACGGGCCGCCAGAGGAAATGGGAGAAACGTGTACAATTACAACATGGAAAAGACATTTGGGTTGATACATGGAGAGCAGAAGGTTTGAAGCGATAAGGGCCATACACAGGCAAATGCGACATATTTAGTATCAGAATCATGGTCAGCATTGATGAGTTGGAGTGAAGGTTCTGTTTCCATGCTACATGACTCTGTATGCAGTTAAAGCGGAGGAGACTACTGAGATAAGACATGTTGTAGACACTGAAGCAAGTTTCAGCGATAGGGATGGTAGGCTGGAATGCAGTACGCTTCAAATTAGTGAAGTGACTATAAGGACGGGAGGAGGTTACAAAGATAGCAAGTATTACAGGATTTAAAAAAAATATTGAAGACATTGGTCACCAAGATATAACATAGATTCAGTGTTGCAATGTGGTTATTCTTAGTACAACAGACCTTACATTATGGGCAGGGATTGAGCCTGGGGTATGTCTGTATTGTGCTCCCCCTCCAGCACTGTATCTGTGTCATGTCTTGTTAGCCAATGTTTGGAGCCCTCTCATTGCTCTCTGCTCTGTGCGCTGTGAGTGATCTTACCTCACTCCAGGATTTATTGAAGGCTCCAGATCTCCCTGCCCTTTGTCTCTCTGGCTGAGCAACCATCTTCAATGTGATGATTGACGAGACACCCAGCAGTTGGGAAGTCTATTGAGTCAGGACCTTCCAGAGTATGTGTAGGAGACAAAGAGATAGACAGAATGGGAAATTAGACTGATGCTGTGAGGGTAAAACATGGAAAATGGCACTGTGTCCCACAGGGATCTGGAAAATCTCAGTTTCCATCCCTGGCCTGTGCTGCTGCATCTCTCTAGAGCAGAGAATTCTGTTGGCTCAGGATCTAGAGATCCTGAATGAGAGACACTGACAGAGGCAGCAATTAGACCCACACAGTGAGGAATACCACATGGAGAGAGACTGAGTGATATCAGCAGAGTGCAGCAAGTTATCAAGATCAAACAATTGTGTTGGAAGAACAGGTTTAGCTTCATGATGCACTGGGGTCAGTGTTCAGGGATGGGCAACCATTGAGCAGGTGAAGTGCTGGCCGAGTGGTATTACTACAGCACGTATCCAAAACCTCAGCTAATGTACAGGGGAGTAAGGTTTGAATCCCACCATTAGAAATGGTGGAATTTAAAATCAATAATTTTAAAAATAGTAATTAACAATCCACATGTAAGTATGTGACCATTGCTAATGTACAAAAAAACCGCAACACTTGTCCTTCAGGGATGGAAATCTGCCCATCCTCACATGGTCTGCACGACATAACCACAGCAAAGTGTTTGCCTCTCAATTACTCTCTGAAATGGCTGAGCAAGCTACTCAGCTCAATGGCAGCTAGGGCTGGGCAAGAAAGGCTAGTCAGCCAGAGACACCCACATCCAATACCTGATTTTTAAAAAAATAATCCATTAGGATGGACCCACTGGAACCGTGCTGGGATCAGTGTCCTGGTCAATCATGTCAGTAGGTTTATGGACAGGGCTTTAAACTGACAGAGAGGATGCAGGGACAGGTCTCAGGTGAAAGGAGCTTTCCAAATCCAAAGAGAAAAGGTGAAGCATCAGAACATCATTGGAATTTGGCTGAAGACAAGCAGAAAGGAACCGAAAGGGACAGAGTTTATCTAAATCTGTACATCAGCGAATAGGTATGTGACAGGACATTGTGAGAAAGAGTAAATTATGTCTTTTTTTCGCATGGACAAGGTCTCTGCAATAAGGTAGATGGGTTTGTGACACAGAGAAAAAAGAAATTTAGACACCAGGGAGAAATGGTTACAGGGCGAACAAAAGGTGAACATAAGTATTAAATCGCTCACAACTTTGCGGACACTCTAGCCAAAATGTACAACGAGAACTATAATGGATAACAAAGGCATTACAGAGAAAGCATTTGGCCGCAGATCATGAAGTAAAGTCGCAATGTAAATTCTGGTTACTACTTGCCAAGGACAGAAACAGCAGAACAGTTTTAGCCACCGAACTGCATTTCATTGCACATCACTGCATTAAACAGGAATTAATTGGATTTTTTTTAACAAAGCTATTGTGATAATCTTGGGAAACTTCAATATTCGCATAATCTGGGACAATCACACTGACAACAGTAATAGTGGAAGGGGAGTACGGATAATTTTTTTTCAGTGTTTCATTGAATAACACATAGTTATGTCCCTAGCGAGTTGCAAAATGTCAGATTGATGGTTGTGTGATGAAACCTAGTGAGTGAGTAATGTCACCTGGAGAAATCCTCCGGGAAATTGTGATAAAGTGCAGTTTAAAGAAATATAAAGTTTTAAAGTGAATCACCGAAAGGACAAGTTACAATGAAAAACAAAAATAGCTAATTGCATAAATTTGACAGGAGACGTGACCAAGGTAAACACGCTAAACAGCTTGGAACATGTGTCTGTAAATGGACAGTGGAAAATATTTGAAGGAACAGTGTAAATCACTCAAAAAAAGTACATTCCATCGAAACAGACAAAACCTCAACAAGAAACTCACTCCTGTCCCTCACTCAGGACAAAATGGATCATATTAGATTATGAGGCTGACAAGATAAGCAAAATGTGCTTAAAATCCAGAAGTGAGAGTGTGCTTTAAGAGTAAGTTTTAAAGGGATTGCAAAGGGTCTGAGAGCGGGAGGATAGTTGAAACGGGAATCATTGTCAGGGTGTAATGACACAACAGGAACAGGGAGAGATGAAAGTGCTGGAGGTGGTGAGAGTGTTACAGAGAGTGGCCAGGACCTGAACGGTGTTACAAAGCCAGTACAGATTGCTGCAGCTGGAGGGGTTTGCAGAGATAGGGAGGGACATTGGAGGGAGAGGATCAACCAGCTGCTCATCCAAAACCACCACGTCAGTGGCCACAGGATTTTTCGTACACACTATTGACCATCCTCAGGCCATAGGATAATTCACACACAGTATTGTCCATTCTCAGCCCACAGGAGCATTCACATAAAGCATTTACGAATTACAGGCCAGAGGATAATTCACAAACTGTATTGACCGTCCTCAGACCACAGGATTATTCACACAGTTTTGAGCATTTACAGCGCACAGGATTATTCATACTCTGTATTGACCATGCACAGGCCACAGTATAATTAAAAAACAGAAATGACCATGCAGAGACCACAGATTATTAACACACAGCATTAACCATCCACAGGCCACATTATTACTCACACACGGTATTGACGATTCACAGGCCACAAGTTTATCAACACACAGTATTGACCATTCTCAGGCTGCAGGATTATTCACACACAGTATTGAACAACCTCAGGTAACAGGATTATTCACACACAGTATTGACCATCCTCAAGCAACAGGATTATTCACACACAGTATTGACCATTATCAGGCCACAGGAGTATCCACACATAGTATTGACCATCCTCAGGTCACAGGATTACCCACACACTGTATTGACTACCCTTAGGCCACAGGATTATTCAAACACAGTATTGACTCCCCTTAGGCCACCAGTTTATTCACACACAGTATTAAGCATTCACAGTGCACAGGATTATTCACATACAGTATTGACAATCCTCAGGCCACAGTATTATTAACAAACAGAAACAACCACACACAGGCCACAGATTATTAACACGCTATTGACCATCCACGGACAACAGGATTATTAACACACTGTATTGACCATCCTTAGGCAAAGGTGTCTTCATACACAGTATTGACGATTCACAGGCTATAGGATTATTCACACACAGTACTGACCATCATCAGTCCGGAAGATTATTCACACAGTATTCTACATCTTCAGGCCTCAGGATTATTCCCAAACTGTATTGACCATCCTCAGTCTACAGGATTACTCACACACAGGATTGACCATCTGAAGACCTCAGGATTATTCACTCACCGTATTGAGCATTCACAGCCCACAGAATTATTCATACACAGCATCGACTACACTCAGGCCACAGATTTATTCACACACAGTATTGACCATTGACGGTCCAAAGGATTAGTTGCACATGTTGACCATCCTCAGTCCACAGGATTACTCACATACAATATTGACCATCCGAAGACCACAGAATTATTCACTCATAGTATTGATCATTCACAGCCCACAGGATTATTCACACAAACATTGACCATTTACAGGTAACAGGATTATTCTCACACAGGATTGAACAACCTCAAGCAACAGGATTAATCACACATCGTATTGATCATCCTTAGGCGACAGGACTACTCACACACAGTTTTGATCATCCTCTGGCCAAGGGTTAATCACACACAGTACTAATGATTCACACGCCAGAGGATTAATCACACACAGTTTTGACCACCCTCAGGCCACAGGATTGCTAACACACAGTATTGACCATTCACAGGCCAGAGGATTATTCACACATGGTATTGACCATTCACTGTTCAAGGATAATTCACAGACAGCATTGACCATCACAGGCCACAGGTTTATTCACACACAATATTGAATATCCTCAAGGCACAGGTTTATTCAGTATTGACCATCATCAGACCACACGATTATTCACACTGTATTAACCAGCCTCCAGCCACAAGATTATTCACAACAGTATTGACCATTCACAGGCCACAGCCTTATTCACACACAGTATTGACTATCCTTAGGCCACTGGATTATTCCCACACTTTATTGACTAGTCTCAGGCCACAGGATTAATCACACACAGTATTGACCATCCTCAGGCCACACTATGATTAACAAACAGAAATGACCATCCACAGGCCACAGGATTTTTCACCCGCAGTATTGACCATCCTCAGGCCAAGAGTTATTCACACACAGTATTGATGATTCCCATGCCAGAGGATTATTCACACGTGGTATTGACCATTCACTATCTAAGGATAATTCACACACAGTATTGACCGTTCATAGGCCACAGGATTATTCGCACACAGTATTGTACATCCTCAGGCCACAGGATTATTCACACACTGTATCGACCATTCACTGGCCAAGGGTTATTCACACACGGTATTGACCATTCTCAAGCCAGAGGATTATTTTCACATGTTATTGACCACCATCAGCCCACAAGGAGTGTTCATAAACAGTATTGAGCATTCATAGTTCCCAGGATTATTTACACACAGTATTGACAATCCACAGGATTATTCACACAAGTATCCTCCATCCTCAAGCTGCAGGAATATTCGCACACAATATTCTACATCCTCTGGTCTCAGAGTTATTCACACACTGTATTGACCAGCCTATGTCCTCAGGATTATTCACACACAGTATTGACCATTCACATTACAAAGGAATAATTACACATCGTGTTAACCATCCTCAGTCCACAGGATTACTCACATACAATATTGACCATCCGTAGACCACAGGATTATTCACTCACAGTATTGACCATTTACATGTAACAAGATTATTCTCACACAGGATTGAACAATCTCAGGCAACAGAATTAATCACACATAGAGTTGATCATCCTCACGCCACAGGATTATTCACACATGGAACTGACCATTCACTGCCCAAAGGATTATTCACACACAGTATTGACCATTCACAGCCCACAGCATTATTCACACACATTATTGAACATCCTTAGGCAACAGGATTATTCACACGCAATATTGACCATCCTCACAATAAGAATTATTCACACACAGTATAGACCACCCTACTGCCACAGGATTATTCACACACAGTATTGACAATCCGCAGGCCACAGGATTATTTTCACATATTATTGACCAGCCTCCAACCACAAGATTATTCAGTCAAAGTATTGACAAACCTCAGGTCACAGGAGTATTCCTAAACAGTATTGAGCATTCATAGTACCCAGGATTATTTAAACACAGTATTGACAATCCACAGTCCACAGAATTATTCACACAAGTATTCTCCATCCTCAGACCACAGGAGTATACACACACAGTATTCTCCATCCTCAGGCCTCAGGAGTATACACACTGTATTCTCCATCCTCAGGCCTCAGGAGTATACACACTGTATTCTCCATCCTCAGGCCTCAGGATTATTCAGACACTGTATTGACCAGCCTACTTCCACAGGATTTTTGAACCTACTGCCTTGTCAATTTACAGGTCACAGGATTATTCACACAAAGTATTGACCATCCTCAGGCCAAGGGTAATTCACACAGTATTGACCAGCCTATAGACCCAGGAGTAATGAAAACTGTCATGACCATCCTCATGCCACAGGATTATTCACACACAGCATTGACGATTCACAGGCCACAGGATTAGTGACACACGGTATTGACCATCCTCAGGTACCAGGATTACTCACACACGGTATTGACCATTATCAGGACACAGGATTATTCATACATGGTATTGATTTATCTCAAGCCACGGATTTTTCACACACAGTATTGATGATCCTCAGGCCACAGGATTATTTTCACAAGGTATTGACCATCATCAGGCCACAGGATTACTCACGCACTGTACTGACCATCCTCACGCGACAAGATTATTCCCACACAGTATTGAGCATTCATAGTTTCTAGGATTATTTACACACAGTATTGACCATTCTCAGGACACAGGAGTGTTCACACGCCGTATTGACCATCCTCAGGCCACCAGATTAGTCACACACTTTATTGACCATCCTCAGTACACAGGGATATTCAAAAAAAAATTAAACATTCTCAGGTCACAGGATTACTCAAACACAGTATTGATCACCATTCGGCCACTGGATTAATGAACACACAGGCCTCAGTTTTATTTATACATAGTTTTGACCATTCTCAGGCCACAGGATTGTTCACAGTGTATTGATTGCACTCAGGCTGCAGGTTTATTCACAGACAGTACTCACTACCCTCAGGTCACAGGATTGTTCACACACAGTAATGATCATCCAAGGATTATTCACACACAGTATTCAGCATTCACCATGCACAGGATTATTCACACACAGTCTTGACCTTCCTCAGGCCACAGGATAATTCCCACACAGTTTTGGCCATCCTCAGGCCACAGGATTGTTCACAAATAATATTGACCACCCTCACGCCGCAGGATTATTCACACATACAATTCATCATTCACAGTCCACAGCATTACTCACACACAGCATAGACCATTCACAACCCACAGCATTATTCACACAGCGTAGACCGTTAACAGACCACAGGATTATTCACACAGAGCATTGAACAACCCCAGTAAACAGGATTAGTCGCACATAGTCTTGACCACCCTCAGGCCACAGGATTGCTCACACCCAGTATTGACCATTCACAGGCCAGAGGATTATTCACACGTGGTATTGACCATTCACTGTCCAAGGATAATTCACAAATATCATTGACCGTCACAGGCCACAGGTTTATTCACACACGATATTGAATATCCTCAGGGCACAGGATTATTCACGGTATTGACCATCAGACCACAAAAGTATTCACACACTGTAAAACCAGCCTCTGGCCACAAGATTATTCACAATAGTATTGACCAACCACAGGCCACAGATTATTAAAACACAGTATTGATCATTCACAGACCACAGCTTATTCACACACAGTATTGACTATCCTTAGGCCACAGGATTATTCCCACACTCTATTGACTACTCTCAGGCCATAGCTTTATTCACACAGAGTATTGACGATTCACAGGCCAGAGGACTATTCGCACATGGTAATGACCATTCACTATCCAAAGGATTATTCACACACAGTATTGACCATCCTCAAGACACAGGATTATTCACACACTGTATTGACCAGTCTACGGCCACTGGAATTTTCAACCAACTGCTTTGACAGTTTACAGGCCACAGGATTACTCACACACAATATTGAAGATTCACAGGCCACAGGAATATTCACACATGGAACTAACCATTCACTGTCCAAACGATTATTCACACACTGTATTGACCATTCTCAAGCCACAGAATTAATGAACACACTGTCCTGACCATCCACAGGCCACTGAATTATTCACACATGGTATTGATAACCCTCAAGTCATGGGTTATTCAAACACAGAATTGACGATTCTCAGGCCAGTGGATTATTTTCACAAGGTACTGACCATCATCAGGCCACAGGATTAATCACATAATTTACTGACCATCCTCATGCAAAAGAATTATTCACATAAATTATTGACCATCATCAGGCCATTTTCAAGTCACAGGATTGTTCACACACAGTATTGATTAACCTCAGGCCATAGAATTATTCACACACAGCATTGTCTACCCTTAGGTCACAGGTTTATTCACACATGGAACTGACCATTCACTGTCCAAAGGATTATTCACACACTGTATTGACCAACCTCCGGCCACCGGATTAGTGGCACCCATTATTGACCATTCTCAGGCCACAGGATTATTCGCACACGCTATTGCCCATCCTCAAACTACAGGATTATTCGCACACGCTATTGCCCATCCTCAAACTACAGGATTATTCTCACATGGTATTGACCATATTCAGGCCATAGGATTATTCACACACACTATTGATCAGCCTCCAGCCACAAGATTATTCACTCACAGTATTGACCAACCTCAGGCCACAGGAGTATTCATAAACAGTATTGAGCATTCATATTTCCCAGGATTATTTAAACACAGTATTGACAAACCACAGTCCACAGGATTATTCACACAAGTATTCTCCATCCTCAGACTGCAGCGTTATTCGCACACAGTATTCTACATCCTCAGGCCTCAGGTTTATTCACACACTGTAGTGACCAGCCTACAGCCACGAAATTTTTCAACCATCTCAATTGTCAATTTGCAGGTCACAGGATTAACACACAAGGTAATTACCATCCTCAGGCCACAGGATTATTCACGCACAGTATTGACCATCCTCAGGCCAAGGGTTATTCACACACAGTATTGATATTCCTCAGGCCACAGGATTATTCACATATGGAACTCAGAATTCACTGTCCAAACGATTCACACACTGTATTGACAATCGTCCAGCTACAGGATTATTCACACACTGTATTGAACAACCTCAGGACACAGGAATATTCACAAACAGTTTTAAAAATTCTCAGGCCTCAGGATTATTCAAACACTTTATTGACCAGCCTACTTCCACAGGACTTTTGAACCCACTGCCTTGTCTGTTTACCGGTCACAGGATTATTCACACAAATTATTGACCATCCTCAGGCCAAGGGTTATTCACACACAGTATTGACCAGCCGACGGAGTAATGAACGCACTGTCATGACCATCCTCATGCCAAACATTATTCATACACTGTATTGAAACTTCACAGGCCAGAGTATTATTCACACACAGTATTGACGATTCATAGGCCACAGGATTATTCACACACAGTATTGACCGCCCTCAGGCCAAAGGTTAGTCACACACAGCAATGACGATTCACAGGCCACGGGATTAGTGAAACACATTATTGACCATCCTCCGGTACCAGGATTATTCACACATGGTATTGACCATTATCAGGACACAGGATTTTTCACACACAGTATTGACGATCCTCAGGTCACAGGATTATTTTCACAAGGTACTGACCATTATCAGACCACAGGATTAATCACATAATTTACTGACCATCCTGATGCAAAAGAATTATTCACATAAATTATTGACCATCATCAGGCCACAGGATTATTCACACACAGCATTGAACATCCTCAGACCACAAGATTGAATGCTCAACACTGTGTTGGAGTAATCTTGTGGTCTGAGGATGGTCAATACTGTGTGTGAATAATTGTGTTGCATCAGGATGGTCAATACTGTGTGCGATTAATCCTGTTGACTGGGGTTGTCCAATGCTCTGTGTGAATAATCCTGTGGTCTGTTAACGGTCTACGCTGTGAGTGAGTAATGCTGTGGGCTGTGAATGGTGAATACTGTGTGTGAATAATCCTGCAGTGTGAGGGTGGTCAATATTATTTGTGAACAATCCTGTGGCCTGAGGATGGTCAGTTGTGTGTGGGAATAATCCTTTGGCCTGAGGAAGGTCAAAAAGGTGTGTGAGAAATCTGGTGGCCTGAGGATGGTCAATATGGTGTGTAAATAATCCTGGGAACTATGAATGCTCAACACTGTGTTGGAGTATAGTTCCCAGGATTATTTACACACCATATTGACCATCCTCAGGCCACCAGATTTCTCACACACGTTTTTGACCTTCCTCAGGCCAAAGGATTATTCCCACACACAACTGACCATCCTCAGGCCACAGGATTGTTCACAAATAATATTGACCACCCTCACACTGCAGGATTATTCACACACAGTATTCATCATTCACAGCCCACAGCATAGACCATTAACAGACCACAGGATTATTCACACAGAGTATTGGACAACCCCAGTCAACAGGATTAATCGCACACAGTATTGACCATCCTGATGCAACACAATTATTCACACACAGTATTGACCATCCTCAGGCCAAGGGTTATTCACACACAGTATTGACTATTCTAAGGCCACTGGATTATTCACACACAGCATTGACCATCCTCAAGCCACAGAATTATTCACATACAGTATTGATGAGTCTACAGCCACTGGATTTTTGAACCAACTGCCTTGGCAATTTACAGGCCACAGGATTATTTACACACAATATTGAAGATTCACAGGCCACAGAAATATTCATACATGGAACTAACCATTCACTGTCCAAACGATTATTCACACACTGTATTGACCATTCTCAAGCTACAGGATTAATGAACACACTGTCCTGACCATCCACAGGCCACAGGATTGTTCACACATGGTATTGACCATTCACTGTCCAAAGGATTATTCAAACAAAGTATTAACCATCCTCAAACAACAGGAGCAGTGCACGCAGTATTGATCAACTCAGGCCACATGATTATTCACACACAGCATTGACCATCTTCAGACCACAGGATTATTCACGCACAGCGTTGACCATTCACAGCCCATAGCATTATTCACACAGTATTGAACAACCTCAGGCAACAGGATAATTCACACACAGTATTGACCACTATCAGGCCACAGGATTATTCGTACACGGTATTGACCACCCTCAAGCCACAGGATTTTTTGCACACAGTATTGATGATCCTCAGGCCACAGGATTATTTTCACATGGTATTAACCATCATCAGGCCACAGGATTATTCTCACACTGTATTGACCATCCTCATGCTACAGAATTATTCTGACATAGTATTGACCATCCTCAGTCAACAGGAATATTTCACGCAAAATATTGACCATCCTCCTGCCACCGGATTTGTCACACACAGTATTGACCATCCTCACACAACAGGATGAATCACACATGGTATTGATCATCCTCAGGCCACAGGATTATTCACACGCAGCTCTGACCCACCCCCCCTTCGGCCACAGGATTAATGAACACACTGTCTTGACCATTTACAGGTCATAGATTTATTCACACAGTTTTGACTACCCTCAGGCCGCAGGATTATGCACAGATAGTACTCACTACCCTCAGGCCACAGGATTGTTCACACACGGTAATGATCATCCTTAGTCCAAGGATTATTCACACACAGTATTCAGTGCACAGGATAGTTCACACACTGTACTGACCATTCTCAGGTCACAAGATTATTCTTCCATCGTAGTGACCATTCTCAGGCCACAGGATTATTCACACACAGTACTGACTATTCTCTGTCCACATGATTATTAAATCACAGTATAGACAGTCCTTAGGTGACAGGATTATTCACACAAAGTATTGACAATCCTCAGGCCACAGGATTATTTACTCACTGTATTGAACATCCTCAGGCAGCAGGATATTTAACACACACAGTTTTGACTATCCTTTGGCCCAACGGTTATTCCCACACAGTATTGACCATTCTCAGTCCACAGGATTATTCACACACAGTATCGACTACCATACGGCCACAGGATTAATGAACACACTGTCTTCAACATTTGCAGGTCACAGGATTATTCCGACATAGTATTGACAATCCTCAGGCCACATCATTATTCACACACGTATTGACCAGCATATGGCGACAGTATTAATGAACACACTGTCTTGACCATTTACAGGTTACAGAAATATTCTCACACAGTATTGACCATCCTCAAGCCACAGGATTATTCACACACAGTACTGACTATTCTCTGTCCACATGATTATTAAATCACAGTATTGACCATCCCCTGGCCACAGGATTATTCCCACACAGCATTGACCATTCTCAGGCCAACAGGATTATTCCTCTACATTATTGACCATTCTAAAGCCACAGGATTATTCACACACAGTACGGACCATCCTCAGGCGACGGGATTATTCACACACAGTATTGACAATCCTCAGGCCACTAGATTATTCACACAGTGTATTGAACATTCTCAGTTCACAGGATTATTCGCGCACAGTATTGACCACCATACGGCCAGAGTATTAATGAACACACTCTCTTGGTCATTTACACGTCACAGGATTATTACCACACAGTATTGACTATTCTCAGGCCACAGCAATATTCACACACAGGATTGACCATTCACAGGGCACAGGATTATTCACACACAGCATTGACTAGCACACAGCCACAGGATTAATGAACACACTGCCTCGACCATTTACAGGTCACAGGATTATTCCCACATAGTGTTGACCATCATCAAGCCACGGGATTGTTCACACACTGTATTGATCATCCTCAGACCACAGGATTATTTACACACAATATTGACAGTATCCAGGCCACAGGATTATTCACACGCTGTATTCACAATCCTCAGGCCACAGGATTATTTGCAGACTGTATTGAACATCCTCAGGCCACTGGATTATCCACACACAGGACTGACAATCCTCAGGACACACTAGTATTCACACACAATATTGAATATTCCCAGCCCACAGCATTATTCACACACAGTATTGATTGGAACACGGCCACAGGATTAATGAACACACTGTCTTAACCATTTAAATGGTCACAGAATTACTTTCACACAATATTGACTATCTTCAAATCATAGGATTATTCACACACCGTATTGACCATTCTCAGGCCACAGGATTGTTTACATACAATATTGACCATCTTCAGACTGCAGGATTATTCACACACTCTATTGAACATCCTCAGGCGGCAGGATTATTCACACATAGTATTGAGCATCATATGGCCACAGGGTTAATGAACACACTATCTTGATCATTTACAGGTCACAGAAATATTCGCACCCAGTATTGACCATCCTCAAGCCACAGGATTATTCACACACAGTATTGACCATCCTCAGGCCACAGGATTATTCTCACACAGCATTGACCATCCTCAGACCACAGGATTATTCACACAGTATTGACTATCCTCAGGCCACAGGATTATTCACACACAGTATTGACCAATCTCAGGCAAAAGTTATTCAAACACAGTATTGACTATCCTCAGGCCACAGAATTATTCACACCCAGTATTGACCATTCTCAAACCACAGGATTATTCACACACGGTATAGTCCATCCACAGGCCACAGTATTATTTGCAATCAGTATTGACCATGCACAGGCCAGAGATTATTAACACATAGTATTGACCATCCACAGCCCACAGGTTTATGATCACACACCATTGAACATCCACAGGCCATATTATTATTCACACACAGTATTGTCCATCCTTCGGTAAAGGACTATTCAGATACAGTCTTGACAATTCACAGGCCACAGGATTTATCATCCTGTGTATTTATCATCATCAGTGTATTTATCATCCTCAGGCCGCAGGATTATTCATACAGTGTATTTGCCATTCACAGTTGAAAGGATCATTCACACACAGTATTGACCATTCTTTGGCCAAGCGTTATTCACACACAGTATTGACAATCCTCCGTCCACAGGATTACTCTCACACAGTATTGACCGTTCACAGTTCACAGCATTTTTCAATACATTATTGACCATCCTCAGACCACACGAGTTTTCACACACATAATTGATTATCTTCAGGCCACAGGATTACTCCCACACAGAATTGACCATCCAAAGCCCACTGGATTATTAACAAACAGTATTGACCATCCTCAGGCCACATTATCATTCATACACAGTATTGACAATCATTAGACAAATGGTTAATCACACACAGTATTCAGTATTCACAGTGCACAGGAGTATTCACACACTATATAGACCATCCTCAGTCCACCTGATTACTCACACGCAGTATGGATCATCCTAAAACCATAGGATTCTTCACACACTGTATTGACCATTTACAGTCCACAGCATTATTCATACACAGCATTGACCATTCACAGGCTAGAGGATTATTCACACACAGTATTCTACATCCTGAGGCCACAGGATTATTCAAACACAGCACTGACCATTCTCAGTCAACAGGATTACTCACGCACAGTACTGATGATTTAGAGGCCAGAGCATGATGCATACATGGTATTGACCATTCACTGTCCAAAGGATTATTCACACACAATATTGACCGTCCTCTGTCCACAGGATTTTTCACACACGGATTATGACCACACTCAGGCCACAGAATTATTCACACATAGTATTGACCAACCTCAGGCCACAGGATTACTCCCACACAGTATTGACGATCCTCAGGCCAGAGGAGTATTCACAGTATTGATAACCCTTAGGCCACAGGATCATTCGCACACTGTATTGCCCAACCACAGGCACAGAATTATTCGCACACAATATTCAACATTCTCAGCCAACAGGATTATTCACACACAGCATTGACTAGGTATGGCCACAGGATTAATGAACACACTGTCTTGACCATTTACAGGTCAGAGGATTATTCCCACACAGTATTGACCATTCTCAGACCACAGGATTATTCACATACAGTATTGAACATCCTCGGGGCACAGGATTATTCCCACACAGTATTTTCCAATCTCAGGCCACTGGATTTTTCCCACCCTGTTTTGACCATTCTCTTGCAACAGGACTTTTCACACACAGTATTGAACATCCTCAAGCCACAGGATTATTCACACACATTATTGACCTTTCTCAGCCCAGAGGATTATGCACACACTGTATTAAACATCCTCAAACCACAGGATTATTCTGACAGTCTATTGACGATGCTCAGGGCACAGGATCATTCACACATAGTATTGATCATACTCAGGCCAAGGTATAGTCACACACAGTAATGACCATTCACAGGCCAGAGGATTATTCACACACAGTATTGACCAACCTTAGGCCACAGGAGTATTCACACACAATATTCAAT
This sequence comes from Chiloscyllium punctatum, assembly GCF_047496795.1. NCBI lineage: Eukaryota > Metazoa > Chordata > Chondrichthyes > Orectolobiformes > Hemiscylliidae > Chiloscyllium > Chiloscyllium punctatum. Next base: position 85,709,732 of record NC_092759.1, on the reverse strand, counting down.
ATTCTCAGCCCAGGATTATCCACAAAGTATAGACCAGCCTACGTCCACAGGATTAATGCACACACTGTCTTGATCATTTACAGGTCACAGGATTATTACCACGCAGTTTTATCCATCCTCAGGCCACAGGGGTATTCACAAAGTATTGAACATCATCAGGCCACAGGATTATTCCCACACAGTATTGACCATCCTCCGTCCACAGGATTACTCACACACAGTATTGATCATCCTCAGGTCAAGGTTTATTCACACACAGTATTGACCATTCACAGGCCAGAAGATTACCATACACAGTATTGATCATGATCAGGCCACAGTATCATTCACACACTGTATTGACAAACCTCAGGCCACAGGAGTATATACATAAAATATTCAATATTCTCAGCCAGCAGGATTATTCACACAGAGTATTGACCAGCATATGGACACAAGATTAACGAACACACTGTCTTGACCATTCACAGGGCACATGATTATTCCCACACAGTATTGACTGTCCTCAAGCCACGGGATTGTTCACACACAGTATTGACCATTGTCAGGCCATAGGATTATTCACACACAGTGAAGACCATCTTCCGGCCACAGGATTGTTCCCACACAGTATTGTCCAACCTTAGGCCACAGGATTATTCGCACACTTTATTGACCATTCTCAGGCAACAATATTTTTCACACACTGTATTCACCATCCTCAGGCCAGAGGATTATTCCCGCACAGTATTGACCAGCATCAGGCCGGAGGATTATTCAACACAGTATTGATCATCCTCTGGCCACAGAACTATTTACACAGTGTTGGCAGTACACAGGTCACAGGATTACTCACATACAGTATTCACAATCCTCAATCCACATGATTATTCTCACTCAGTATTGACTTCTTAGACCAAAAGGTTATTCCAACACAGTATTGGCCATTCTCAATCCACATGATTATTCGCACACAGCATTGACTACCCTCAGGCCACTGGATTATTAACACACAATATTGACCATCCACGGCTCACAGGATGATTATCACACAGCATTGACAATCCACAGTCCACATTATTATTCACACACAGTATTGCCCATCCTTATGCAAAGACTTATTTACACAGTATTTACGATTCACAGGCCACAGGATTAGTGACACACAGTATTGACTGGCCTCAGTCCACAGGATTATTCACAAATGGTATTGAGCATACACACGGTACTGAACATTCACAGCGCACAGGATTATTCACACAATGCATTGACCATGCACAGTCCAAAGGATTATTCCCACACAGTATCAACCATCCTCCGTCCACAGGATTGCTCATACACAGTATACACCATCCTAAAACCATCGGATTATTCACACAGAGTAATGACCATTCACAGTCCACAGCAATATGCACACACACCATTGACCATTCATGGGGCACAGGATTATTCACACCCAGTATTGAACAACCTCAGGCAACAGGATTAATTACATACAGTTCTGACCATCCTCAGGCCACAGGATTGTTCACACATAGTATTGATCATCCTCAGGCCAAGGGGCTTCCACACACGGTATTTACGATTAACAGGCCACAGGATTAATGAACACAGTATCTTGACAATTTACAGGCCACAGGATTATTCATACACAGTATTGACTATCCTCAGGCCAAGAGTATTTTTTTTTAAACACACTGTATTACCATTCACACTGCAGAGGATTATTCACACACAGAATTGACCATCCTCATACCACCGGATCATTCATTCACTGTACTGACCAACCTCAGGCTACAAGAGTCTTCACACACAGTATTCAACATTCTCAACCAACAGGATTATTCCCACACAGTATTGACCAGCCTATGGCTACAGCATTAATGAACACGCTGTATTGACCATTTACAGGTCACAGGATTTTACACACACAGTATTGACCATCCTCAATCCACAGGATTGTTCACACACAGTATTGACAAACCTCAGGCCACAGAAGTATACACACACATTATTGACCAGCCTCAGGCCTCAGGATTAATCACACACAGTATTAAACAACCTCAGGCCAGAATAATATTCACACACAGTACTGACTATCCACAGAACACAGGATTATTCCTACACAGTATTGTCCATCTCAGGCCAAAGGAATTTTCACACACATTATTGATCATCCTCAGGCCACAGGATTATTTTTACACAATATTGACAGTACACAGGCCACAGGATTACTCACACACAGTATTAGCCATTCACAGGCCAAAGGGTTATTCCTACACAGTATTGATCATCCTCAGGCCACAGGATTATTCACACACAGTGTTGACCATTCACAGGCCACTGTCTTATTCACAAACAGTATTGGTCATCCTCAGACTAAAGGCTTATTTACAAACAATATTAACCAGGCACAGGCCACAGGATTACTCACACATAGTATTGACCATTCACAGGCTACAGGATTATTATCACACTGCATTGACCATCCACAGGCCACAGGATTATTCACACACAGTATTACCCATCCTTCGGCCAAGAGTTAGTCACACACAGTATTGACCATCCTCGGGCCGCAGGATTATTCACACTGTGCATTGACCATTTACAGTCCAAAGGATTATTCACACACAGTATTAACCATCCTTAGGCCAATGGTTATTCACACACAGTATTTACAATTCACAGGCCATAGTGTTATTTACACACAGTATTGACTGCCCTCAGGCCACAGGATTTCTCACACTCTGTGTTGAGTATTCACAGTGCACAGGATTATTCACACATAGTACTGAATAACCTCAGGCAACAGGATTAATTACACAAAGTTTGGACCATCCTCAGGCCAAGGGTTATTCACAAACAGTATTGACCATTCACAGGCCAAAGGATCATTCACAAACTGTATTGACCAATCTCAAGCCAAAGGGGTATTCACACACACTATTCAACATTCTGAGCCCACACGATTATGCACATACTTTATTGACCAGCATGTGGCCACAGGATTATTCCAACGCAATATTGACCATCCTCTGGCGACAGGATTATTCACATACCATATTGTCCATCCACATGCCAAGGGTTATTCACACAGAGTACTGGCCACACAAAGTGAGAGCGTTAGAGGTGCTCGGAGGAGCAATAGAGATATGGAGTGTTGTTGAGAATGGAAAAGGGTCTGAAAAGGATTTTACAGTGACAGGGTGGACTGTAGTTATTGTGAAAAACTACAGAAATAGCGAGTATTGTACTGAGTGCAGGATGAGATTATTGAGATTCGGCATGTTATCAAGACTAGAGCAATTTACAAATATGAAGAATCATCAGTATTGGAGTAGGGATCAAATTAATAGTGGGATTGTGGGCAGGATTAAGATTACAGAAATAAGAACTTTTCTGGGAATTACAAACATTCATGGCCCTGGCACAGATAAGTTGGACCGAAAGGTATGTTTCCTTAATGAATGACTCCATCCCATGACAAAAGTCAGCGTGATCGGGGGAAGTGTGGAATAGAAAGATCCTAGGATTCAAAACCATCTCCTTTGGGAGAGGCCTGCTTTCCCCGCTTTTGTACTGATCCTCACTAAGACAGCACAGGCCTGGATTGATAACTGCCAACTTCCTATATTGACATAGGAAGACTCAATACAGCAGAGAAGAAAGTAAACAAGAGAGTGGAGATTGAGCCTGGGACCATCACACTCTGTGTTCACCCTTCAACTCTGTACCTATGTCATGTCCTCCATACCAAAGATCGATCGCTGAAATGCTCTCTGCTCTGTTCACTGTGAGTGGTCCTATCTCGCTGCAGGATTTCTTGAAGGCTCCAGGTCTCCCTTCATTTTGAATGAAATGTATCTCAATCTGCTTTGGGAGGTAAGGGAGGAGATTGCTGGGGCCCTGGTGGAAATATTTAATACATTGCTGACCACGGATGAAATGCCGAATGACTGGAGGATAGCAAATGTGGTTCCTTTGTTCAATAAGGGCAGCAGGGATAGGCCAGGAAATGACAGAGCAGATAGGTCACCCCATTAGAGGAACGATGTGTAAGATTTGGAAAGGGTTCAGTGGAGATTTACTCGGATGTTACCTGGTATGGAGGGAATGTGATAAGTGGAACTTGAAGCTGTTTTTGTTTGAGTGAAGACGTTTGAGATGAATTAATTGAGATATTAAGATAATCAGAAAGTGAAATGGATTGGACAGTGAGAGCCTTTTCCCTCAGATGGCAATACCAAGCATGAGGAGGGATAGCTTTAAATTGAGGGGTGAAAGATATATGACAGATATCAGAGATAGTTTCTTTACTCAGAGTAGTAGGGGCATGGAACAAACTGCCTGCAACAGGAGTAGATCTGCTAACCTTAAGGGCATTTAAACGGTCATTGGATAATCACATGGACGAGAATGGAATAGTGTTCGCTACTTGGGCTTCACATTGGTTTCACAGGTTGGCGCAACATCGTGAGCTGAAGGGCCTGTACTGTGTCGCCATGTTCTATGTTCTAGAAGGAATAAATATAAGGTGAGAGGGGAAAGACTTAAAAGGGATTGGAGGAGAACATTTTTCACACAGAGGAAGGTGCAGGTGGTCGAGAAAAGTACAATAAACAACATGTAAAAAAGATTTGGGCAGAAACACGGAGAGGAGAAGGTTTGAAGGGATTTGGGTCAAATGCAGGGAAACACGACTCGGTCAGGGACTCTGGTCAACAAGGACGAGTTGGATCGAAGGAACTATTTTCGTGCTACATGACTGGAGATAACCGAGATATGGCATGTTGTAGACACTGAAGCAAGTTACAGTGATAGGGATAGTAATCTGGAATGCAGTACGTTTCAAATACGTGGAGTGACTATTGGGATAGGAGGAGGTTACAGGGATACGAACTGTTTTTGGAGTTAAAAATTATTGAAGACACCAGTCCACAAGACATGCCATAGGTGCTGTGTTGGAGTGTAGCAAGTATTAGTACAACAGAACTTAAAGTAGGGGTGGGTATTGTGCTTGGGGTGGGCCTGTACTGTATTCCCACTCCAGATCTGTATCGACGTCATGTCTTGTTAACAGTGGTTTGGAGCCTTCTCATTCCTCTCTTCTCAGTTATCGAAACTGGATGAAGTTATCAATACTGAGGGTTGCAGAGTTAACAAGGACTATTCAGACTGGCCAAGGTTACAGGTAGCGAGAGCTGCTGTGACTGGAAGAGGTGACAGTCCTCAATAGGATGGTACACATTCACGGATGATTTTAGTGACTGCAGGAGGTTACAGAGTTAAGAAGGCTAGTAGTAATGGGAGGAGGTCACAGAGGTAGATAAGATTGCAGAGATTGGCCAAGGTTACAGATCTGGGGAACGGTCATGTGGCTTCATAATGTTACACAAAGGGAGGATGGGCAGGAATGGCTGTGGGAGCTGGAGGGGTTTATACAGTTAAGGAGGTTTATAGGGATCGTAGAAGGTTCATGGGAGTGAGGTGCTGTAGGATAGGATGGAGGCGTGCTGTGGGAACTGGAGAAGTTTGCGGTGATATCATATGGTGGAAAGGCTTGAGGAAGGTACAAGCGTTTGGTAACAGCTGGAGGATATTAAAGAGACAGGGTGGGCTGTAGGTACTGAACATTTTGACACAGATAAGGATAAGTTAGCGTTTGGGGATAATGACCATAATTCTGTACGTTTTGGAGTCATGATGGAAAGAGCTAAGGGTCATGCAGAAGTTGTGTGTCCAACTTTGGAGAATGCTACTTATCATTTCATTATCACTAGCACTGATCATCATTACTAGCATTAGACAGGATTTGAAAAATATAGACTCAGAGGAACTATTTGCTGTCGAGCCTACAATTGGAAAGAGGAGTATTTTCAAGTGATACAGTGAGAATTCAGGGCCAGCGTGTACCATGAACAGTGAATGACAAAAGGCACCAAGTTCAGCGAATACTGACCAAGTTATATTGTGAGTTTGTAAAGAAAATACAGTGCAATAAAACCAGGTGAAGCCCTTCAACAACTATAGAGAGTGCAATGGGGGCCCTTAAAAATGAGGGGCAATCAATGGCCATGAAACCTCCTTGGCAGACACTAGTAAGGAAAAGCTACAAGATATTTTATGACGAGAGTCAGAGTAAGAAGATTCCAAGCAAAAGAGTGCGGCCTGTTGGAAACCAAAGGAACGATCTGCGCATGGAGCCAGAGGAAGTAGCTGAGGTCTTCAATGTATGCTTCCCATCTGTATTCACACAGGAGAAAGACACTGTAGCTGGGGATTTCAGTTGGGATTGTGAGACTCAAGAACATGTTAAGATCAATAAGGAGGTATTAAATGCTTTCACAGGCATAAAGGGGGAGACATCCCCAGAGCCCACTGAAATGTATTGCAGGCTGCAGTGGGATGTAAGGGAGCAGATTGCTGGGGCCCTTTTGGATCTCTTTAATACTTTGCTGGCCACAGGGATATTGGGTAAAAATTGGGAACAATTCTGAGGGACAAGATGTATCAACATTGAAAAGGAAGGAATAGATTTAGGACAGATTTTGTAAAGGAAAATCCTGTCTGATGAATTCAATTGAGTCTTTTTGAAAAGTTATCTAAAAATATTTATGAGAGCAGTGCAGATGATGTGGTTATCATGGCGTTCGGTAAGGCCTTTGACAAGGTCTCAGTCAATATGTAAATGGCCCAACTGGAGAAAGGAGTGAAACCTGACCTCCCCTTGGGAAACAAGGCAGGGAATAGGACTGAGGCGTTAGTGAGGGAGCACTTTGGCAAAGTGACCACAATTCTATTAGTTTGAAAATAGCTTTGCTGAAAGACAGACCTGATCCAAAAGTTAAAGTTATAAAATGTGGCAAGACAAATCTTGATAGTATCAGACATGAACTTTTTAAAAAGATGATTAGAGAGTCTATTTGCAGGTAAAGGGAATTCTGACAATTGGAAATATTTTAAATGTGAGATAAAAGGACCGTTCAGCACCAGCATGTTCCTGTTTGTGTGCAGCTCAATGCTGACAGCTTTCGGAAACACTGGCTATCGAGTGAGACTCTGGTCAAGGAAAAGGGGGCACATGTCAGGTATAGCCAGCTGGATCAAGGGAATCCATGAGGAGCATAGGGGCTGTAGGAATACTCTTTGGATGGAAATCAGGAATGCAGAAAGGGGACATGAAATAACTTTGGCAGATAAAGTTAAGGAGAATCCAAAGTGTATTAAGAGCAAAAGAAGAGCTAGGACAAACCCGGTCTCCTTAATGATCAATGAAGGCAACGATGTGTGAAACTACAAGATCCTAAACAAATATTTCACTTTAAAACTTACTGTGGATAAGGCCTGGGGTGCTCAGGGAACTAAACATTGTTTGGCCAGACCACTATTGGAATATTGTGTGCAATTCTGGTCTCAATGCCATTGGAAGGATGTTGTGGAACTTGAAAAGGTTCAGAAGAAATGAATAAGGATGTTTCCAGGGTTGGAGGGTTTGCGCTACAGAGAAAAGCTGAAGAGACTGGAATTATTTATACTTTAACATGGGATGCTGAGGAGTTACCTTATAAAGGTTTCTTAAAATCATGATGAGCATGGATAGGGTGAATAGATAAAGACTTTTCTCCGGTCGTGGGGTCGGGGGGGTTGGGGGGTGGGGGGGGGGGGTTGGGGGGGGGTGGTGGGGCGGTGAGTCCAAACCTACAAGACATAGCTTTAAGGTGAGAGGAAAAGATTTAGAAGGGACCAAAGGGACAGCTGTTTCCTGCAGAGGTTGGTTTATGTGTGAAATAAACTGCCAGAAGAAATGGTGGAGGCTGACAGAAATACATTTAGCAGGCATCTGGATGTGTATATAAATAGCAGGAATTTAGAGGGATATTGGCAAAGTTCTGGCAAATGGGATGAAAAACGTCATGGAGGAGTTGGACCAAAGGGTCAGTTTCCGTGCTGTACATCTCGATGACTCCATGTCTTGAAATGAGTCCGCATTATAGAAGAGGCGGTGTTGGAAGTTTTAAAACATAGAGGTAGATAAATCCCCAGGACCTGATCAAGTGTATCTCAGAACATTGTGGGAAGCTGGGGAAGAAATTGTAGGGGCCTGAGCAGTGATAGTTGTGGCATTCTGGGCAGTGACGGAGGTTTTCTGAGATTACAAAGGGATCTTAATGAAATGCGTGAATGGCTGAAAAACTGCAGATGGAGTTCAATTCGGGTAAATGCGAGGTAATACGTTTAGGTTACAACAAACAAGGGTCGAGCTTTCACAATTAATGGTAGGGTCGTCAGTATTGTTGTACGCCTTGGGGTTCAGGTACATAGTTCTTTGAAGTTTGCCACAAGGAGAGACAGGATGGTTATAAATGGTACTTGCCTTCATTGCTCAGTCATTCGAGTTTAGGAGTTTGGGAAGTCGTGTGTAGATTGTACAGGACATTGGTAAGGCCTGTTCTGGAATACTCTGCCCAGTTATAGGAAGGATATTATGCTGGAGAGGGTTCAGATCATATTTACCGGGATGGTGATGGATATAGAAGGTTTCAGTTATAAAGGAAGGTTGTATAGTCTGGGACATTTTTCGCTTGAGCCTGGAGATTGAGAGGTGAGCGTATAGAAGTCTATAAAATAATGAGGGGTATAGATAGAGTTAACGTGACTTGTCTTCTCCCAACAGCAGCTCATTTTAGAACGAGGGGCTACATTTCTTAAGGTTAAAAGGGAGAGATTTAAAATCAGAAAACATAAGGAGCAAACTGTTAGAGTGTGTTTTGTGTGTGGAATGAAATTCCCAAGGAAAGGGTGACTGTGTGTACAATTACAATGCTTGAAATATTAGGACAGGAATAGGAAAGGTTTGAAGGGATGTGATCCAGGAAGAGGGAGGAGGGACGAGGTTAGTTTAAGATCATGGTCGGTATCAACCGAACAGTCAGTTTCTGTGCTGTATGACTGTCTGACTATGAAAATAATTTTGTGCCCTTATTTAAGAAAGACTGCAAGGGGAAGCCAAGGAACTGCAGACTGAGGAGACAGAAATCAAGGATGGGTAAGGTGTTGGAGATCATTCTGAGACGAAGGATTTACATGCATTTGGAAAGACGGGACTGATTACAGACAATTAGAGTGGCTTTGTGCACAGGAAAACATGTCTCACAAACTTGCCTGAGTTTGTTGAAGATATGACTAAGAAAATAGATGGAAGCAGAGCAATAGACATTATTTCTGGATTCAGCAACGCCTTTGACAGGGTTGAGCAGGCTTCATGGGTTAATAAGGTTCGATCACATGGGTTCAGGGAGAGCGACCCAACTGGAGACAAAATGAGTTTGATGGGAGGAGGTAGAGGGTTGTTGTTCGGACTGGAGGCCTTAGACCAGCAATGTGCTGTAAGGATTGGTGCTGGGGCCACGGATGTGCATCATTTATATAGAGGATCTGGGTAAAAATATAGGAGTCACTGTTTGTATGTTTGCGGATACCAAAATTAGTGGAAGAGTGGGCAGGGAATATAGTTATCGAAGGGGATATTAATCAACTGGGCCAGTGGGACAAGGAATGAAAGATGGAGTTTAACTCATGTGTTGGATTTAGTTAAGACAAACCAGGGAGGACTAACACAGGTAATGGCCGGAACCTGGACAGTGTTGTCGAACAGAGAGAGACCAAGAGGTGCAGTTACACTGTTTTGGAATGGAATCACAGGGGGACAGGATGGGGAAAGCAGCATTTGGCACACTTGTCTTCATTGGTCTGAGCACTGAGTACATGAGTTGGAGATATTTGTAACATTGTCGTCAATATTTCTCCTGGGCAAAGGAGGCCACGGGGTGGCCTTATAAAGGTTTACGAAACCATGTAGAGCCTAAGTAAGGTGAAAAGCCAAGGGTAGGTGAGTCCAAAGCTAGAGGCATAAACGTGAGGTGAGAGAGCAAGGATTTAAAGAGGGAGCTGAGGGGCAACATTTTCCACAGAGGATGGTGCAGAGACAGAATGGACAGCCAGAGGAAATGGTAAAAACAAGTACAATTACAACATGGAAAAGATACTTGGGCAGGTACATGGAGAGGAGAAGATTGGAAGGGCTATGGGCCAAACACAAGCAAATGCAACTGATTCCGTTTAGGAAACCTCGGCCGAAGAGTCATAGAAACAGAAATAGACCCGATGTCTCCAATTGTTGGAGAAGGAGACTATCAAGACAAGGTATGTTGCAGAGACTGAATCAAGTTACAGCGATATGGATGGACATCTGGACTGGAGGTTTCAAATATGTCAATTAATTGGTAAGAGGGGAGGGGATGACAGAGATAGGAACTTTTATAGGAGTTAGAATGATTGAAGACACTGGTCCACAAGATGACCCATAGATACAATGTTGGAGAGGGAATAGAGAACAGAAAGATCCCAGGCAGCATTACCACTTACTCATGTGAGGCCTGCATTCCTTTCTGTTGTCCGAGTGCTCACCAAGACAGCACACATCTGGATTGAAAACTGGGAACTCCCGATTCTGTCTCAGTGCAATAAAACTTAAAGTAGGGGTGGTGACTGAGCCTGGGGTGTGCCTGTACTGTGCTCCCCCTCCAGCACTTTCTTATGTCATGTCTTGTTAGCTGATGTTTGGAGCCCTCTCATTGCTCTCTGTTCTGTGCATTTGAGTGATCTTACCTGGCAGCAGGATTTATTAAAGGCTTCCGACCTCCCTGACCTTCGTCTCTCTGGCTGACCAATCATCTTCCCAACCAGCAGTTGGCAAGTCTATTGAGTCAGGTACTCCCCGAGTACCGATAGTAGACACATAAATAAGCAGAATGGGAAAATTGACTGGTGCTGTGAGGGTTACACATGTAGAATGGCAGTGAGCCCACAGAGATCTGGAAAATTCCATCTCCATTCCTCGCCTGTGCTGCCTCATCTCTCTGAAGTGGAGAATTCTGTTGGCTCAGGATCTGGAGTAGCCGCAAGAGTGAGAGACACTGACAGAGGCAGCAATTAGATGCATACAGTGAGGGATCACACATGGAGAAATACTGACTGATATCACCAGAGTTCAGGATCAAATAATTGTGCGGGAAGAAAGGGTTTTGATTCATGTTGTACTGCGATATACAACCTGTGGGCAGGGGAAGTGATGGTCGAGTGGCATTATTGTGTGACAATTTATCCAGAAACTCAGCAAGTGTTCTCTGGACACAGGTTCAAATCCCACCATTGCAAATGATTGAAAGTGAAGTAAATGCTTCAAAAAAGATGTAATTAAAAACCTGTAAGTGAGTATTAAACAATTGCTGATGTTAAGAAACATCCAACGGGTGCATTCAGTGAAGTAATCTAAGATGGGACTGGGATATCACAGGTATTACAGAAACACAGCTGAGGGAGGGGCAGGACAGGCAGCTCAATGTTCCAGGGGACAGATGCTGCAGGAAGGACAGAAGGGGAGCTGAGAGAGGAGGAGAGCTGCTGGTTCTGATTGGGTGAAACATCACAGCAGGACTGAGAGAGGATATTCCTGCAGGATCGCCCAGTGAAGCTGTGTTCGTGGGATTAATCAATAACAATTGGTCTTTCCTTTCCTCTGATTGTTCTACAGACCCCGAGAGCCCCGCCCTCCTGCACCTGGACCTTCTCAAGATGGCGGCCGTGACCATCCTCACTCTTCCCTCAAACAAATGGCGGCCGTGACCCTGGGCCCCTTCCCTGATCAGAGACCGCCACCTCCTTACCCAGGCTTGGAGGGTCTTTTCCGAGTTTTTTTTTAACCTTTATCCGGGACTTATGAATTATCTCCGCTCCTTTCTCCCGGCGAGGCTCCCACACACCGGCTCTGAGCGCCGCTCTCTGAAGCCGATCGCAGCCACTGCCGGAGAAAGTAGCTCCATGTCTCTCTCTGTGTCCTGACCAACGTGACACTGCGCATGCTCTACATAGAAACCAAACTGCGCGTGCGTCTGAGGTTATCAGTGGATTTATAGAGAATATTCATAACTGCACAGACTGATGGGTAAAATATTAGTCATTAACAATTGCTTTGTCGAGTTATAATCGTATGCAAATTATCTGGTGCAAATCAACCATACCGGCCCGGTATGTAAATTACCAACTGTTCTGGGAGTTTGAAACGAAGTTTCTTACTCGAGTAGTGTAAATCGATTGGAAATATGTACGTTATCAGATTTACATTTCAACTACAGTATTTTTTAGAAATCTCACATTGATTTATGAGACGTTAAATGCTCCACTATGTCGTGAGAATAATCAATCCTGCAAAATAGTTTGCTCTCTGACCAATCTTGAAGCGTTCACTCCCGAGAATGCTTTGACCCCTCTCCTCATTCACTCTGGTTGGAGGACCGGCCGCTAATCGGTCCTCCTGTTCCGCCCCTTCCTCCCAATTGCAGAGTTGATTCGGGCGTGACTTAGGGACAAGGGACAAAGGAAGTTCGAGTCGATGTTTTGTGACACGGTTAAAATATCCCGAATCTTGGACGAGAGGCCTGGATTCAATTCACAGCTTGTGCAGATCTGTGTAATAACAACTTTAGCAGGTTCATTAGGAAAACTAAGGGAAGTCAGGAACACAATGAAAACAAGAGAAAATGCATGCAATGTGATGGGGCTTTCAATGCTCAGATGATTTGACTCTTTACCAAGCGTTTCAGGGTCCCAGTACAGACTGTTGCACTGCTCTTCGTGCACAGCCAGATACCACAATTGTAGGGGAAAGTGGTGGGATATAGAGGTGCTTTTCTGGAAGGCGCTCGGTTTTTGTGGTGAAAACAGTTGAGAAGGAGTCGGGTTTTGTATGGAGCTACCTGTCCCCCTCCTGTTGCAGCCTCTTATTATTGCCCTGACTCTACCTCGTACATGGAGAAAGTGAGGATTGCAGATGCTGGAGATCAGAGCTGAAAAATGTGTTGCTGGAAAATCGCAGCAGGTCAGGCAGCATTCTGTACCTCGTACATGTTTGGTAGAGATCAGTGACATTTCGTAAGCCCACAATACAAGATCCATCACTCTGTTTAAGACAGTAAAAATCTCTTGTAGCGCAATAGTCAGAGAACAATACAGCGCAGAACAGGCCCTTCGGTCCTTGATGTTGCGCCAACCTATGAACTATTCTCAGCTCATCCCCCTACACTATCCTGAAATCACCCATGTGCTTATCTAAAGGATTGTATAAATCTCGCTATAGTGGCTGAGTTAACTACATCAGTAGGTAGTGGATTCCATGCCCGAACCACTCTGAGTAAAGAACCTGCCTCTGACATCTGTCTTAAATCTATCATCCCTCAATTTGTAGATATGCCCCCTTATACACACTAATGTCTTCATGCTAGGAAAAAGACTTTCACTGTCTACCCTATTGTCGGACTCTGGCTTAATCTACTAACTTGCTTTCTTCTTTGTGTGAGCCAAGGCCTGCGTGGTTTTTAAAATGAAGCAATAGGAGAAGGTATTCGGTGTCACACTTTTTGAGTTTATTTTAGAGTAAGCGAATAAAGCATACAGAGCTCTGGGTCTAGACCTTTCCGTCCTTGACAAACTATACAGTCTGGTAGGTAAAAACAATGACTGCAGATGCTGAAAATCAAATACTGGATTAGTGGTGCTGGAAGAGCACAGCAGTTCAGGCAGCATCCAACGAGCAGCGAAATCAACGTTTCGGGCAAAAGCCCTTCATCAGGATATTCCTGATGAAGGGCTTTTGCCCGAAACGTTGATTTCGCTGCTCGTTGGATGCTGCCTGAACTGCTGTGCTCTTCCAGCAGCACTAATCCAGTAAACTATACAGTCTGTCAGTTCAGAAAAATACCACACCCTTGTCCCTGACCCAGTCTTTTTATATAGTAAAAACATCATGCAGTCACTGAGGTTGGATTATCTTCTGATTGGTTGTTAGTCTGACTCCATTCTCCGCCTCCTTCCAGTCACAGATGTTCGACCCCACGTGACCTTGTTTTGCGCGAGAAACGGAGTACCACGTGACCCCATTTTGCCCGCGAAACAGAGGACCACGTGACCTCCCTGCCCACCTCCGCGTGAACCAGTGCATCATGTGACCTCCCTGCATGCCTCCGGCGTGTAAAACAGTGCATCACGTGACCTTATTTTGGAACGGTGCGATGCACCACGTGACCTTATCCAGCGCGTGCGTAACTGAGCGTCCCCAAAGGCCGCCGAATGCCGAGTATATTTACAGTGGCAGCCAGCCATATACTTATAAGTAAGCCATATATTTACACTATCAAAGCCTCTGATCATCTTGAAGGGACGCATCTGCCTATAGTATTAATCAGTTGGGTGGGGGGGGGGGGGTGTCAAAGTGTCACTACGCCCAGATGGGACCAAGTTCCATTCGCAACTTGTCATAACACTAGGAATTGACCAACGGGAAACAAGGAAGATTCTGACCCATTCTCTCAGACTGAAGATTCCTCTTCTGTCCAGGATCTGCCACCTTCCTTTCTGTTTCCTTTTGTTTCATTCTGTTGTTACATTATTGACTTGCAGCAACTGAAGGGAAAGGAAGTGAACCCAGAAAGGGTGCAGAGTCTAACCAGGGACAGGAAGTGGTGGAATGGATCTGTTTATCAGTAATGCTATGAGAATGGGGATGGTGTACATCGGGGGTAGCAGAGTCAGAATGATGGGAGAGAGTAAGTGGGCTGGAGGGTTCCAGCTTTGGGGGAAGAAAGGGGAAAAAGCTATTCCAGAGAAACTAGAATTGTCTGTTCTGAATTTCTAATATGTACATATTCCTTTTATAAAGGGTGCGAGTTAGTGAAGATTTGCAGACTGAAATCTCATACTCACGTGCAGATTGTGATTAAGTTAACCAGCATTTGAAGAACCAAAGATGGAGAATAACTTGGCCAAAATCCTGCAGCACTCTCCCTCACGGCATTGTCTGTCTATCTGTGCCAAATGGACTGTGAATGGTACAAGACAGCAGCTCACTACCATCTTCTCAAGGGTAACGAGAGATGGGGAATAAATGCTGGCTAAGCTAGTGATGCCCATATCCTGGGAATGGTTTCTATCTCGAGTTGCTTAAACCCAATTGATGTTACTGCAGGATGATGAGGGATGCTGAGTGCATCCTCCAGGAGGCAGCGCCATCACATTACCCCTGCCTACACCCACACAGTAACATCGCAACGTCACTGGAACAAAAGGCAGTGAAGCCAAAGGAGGACTTAGACATAGTTCTTTGAGGTAATGTCATGAAAGGGGATTAGAACACAGCAGGAAGAGGAGACTGAGCTGGATGGTCAGCTGTTTCCCATTGAATGGTGGAGCAGGATTGAAAGGCTGAATGGTCTCCTCCTGCCGCTACCTCCCAGGTATGTATATAGTCATGGAGCCTGGGTAGGAAGAAGTAGGCAGGGCAGGGATTCTCCAGGACATTGCACTTCCATAACAGTCTTCAGTGAGGGATGGTTTGATTGATTTTATTTAACATTTATCTTTAACACAAGGTTTGTAAATTTTGGCTTTAAAATGGTGTAAAAGCTTTTTGCACTGCAAATAAAATTAAAGAAAATAAATTGAACTGTCTGAATATAACAGTTTTAAAGCTTTCATCCTCTGTAAAACAAAATCCTGTCTATTCCCAGATGCCATCACTTTCCAGCTACTCAAACTCCAGGGGAATATTCCCTCCCTGTCTGAACCTTTGGTTTTATTTAACTGCTTTTCAGTTCTCGTTCTGTGAGCTGTGAAGCATTCTTTTTCCCCATTTCTCTGACCCAGAAGTGTGAGCACAGCAACCTTCCCACCATCAAAACCATCATTACGCCATTTTGCTTTTGGTTAACATATAATCACCAGAAGTGCAAAAGTGAGGACCGCAGATGCTGGAAACCAGAGCCTAGATTAGGGTGGTGCTGGAAAAGGGCTTTTGCCAAAACGTTGATTTTCCAGCTCCTCGGATCCTGCCTGATCTGCTGTGCTTTTCCAGCACCACTCTAATCTAGACATATCATCACCAGCAGTAAACCATTTGTGTAACCAATTGAATATTTCCAAACAAAGCCCATTACGGGCCAAGCAAACCATTTCAAGTGACAGAGTGAGAAGGGACTAAATCAAAGTAGAGTTGTGGGGAGGGGGGCAGCGGTGGAGATAAAGCACTATATCCCCTACGGTGCCCACCTCTATCTAAAGGCATAGAGAGCATTGATACAGACCACATGCTCCATCTCCAAGGACACCCTGCTGTGTAGCCTTTATCCTCAATCATAGAATAAAATCCCTACAGTGTGGAAGGAGAGCATTGGCCCATCAAACCCCACCGACCATCCGAAGCACATCACTCCCAGAGCACTCCATCCCTGTAACACTTCATTTCCCATGGCTGATCCACCTAGTCTGCACAATCCTGGATAGTGTGGTCAATTTAGCACGACTGATCCACCTGACCTGCACATCTTTGGACTATGGGAGGAAACCAGAGCAGCTGGAGGGGACCCACACTATCATGGGGAGAATGTGGGGATTCCACACATGCCATTGACCAAGGCTGGACTCCAACCTTGTACCTGATGCTGTGAAGCAGCCGTGCTACAATCACAATTTAAATCAAGACAGATGATCCCTGCTCATTGTCACAGTGCTGTTTGTGGAGACTTACTGCCCCGGAAGACATCATGAGGTTCAGAAAGTGGCAATGTAAGTTCAGTCACCTCCAGCCCAGTTAATGTGATTAACAACATCAATATTCCAACAGTGTCATCATGTACAAGGTCCACTCCTGACTCTGATGGACAGTAACATCAGAATCAGAGTCCTGCAGTCCACACGGAGCAGGGGGATGACCACTTCCCTGTGAGCACTCACTGGGCTCTCAATCGTGTTGAAGACGCAGCAAATCCCTTGTCTCACAGAGGGGTGAACTGCTCCTACCCAGAGTGAACGCGCTGGGGTCTTGGGGGCAGGATGAATCACTGAATCCCTTCTCCCACACTGACCATCTGAATGGCCTCTTCCCCCTGTCTGGGCTCACTGGGGACTCCGCAGGTGCTGAATTTGAGTGAATCTCCCCCTACTCTGGGAACAAGTGAATGATCTTTCCCCAGAGTGAGCTCGCTGGTGTTTAAGTAGGTCAGAGTGCTGAATGATTCCTTTCCCACACAATGAGCAGGTGAATGGCCTCTCCCTGATGGGGATGCACTAAAGTCTCCGCAGGTGAGAGATTAAAATGAATCCTTTCTCACACATGGAGCAGGTGAAGGGTCTAAATCCACTGTGCCATCTCTGGTGCCTCAGCAGATTGTAAGATCGAGTAAATCCCTTCCCATACATGGGGCAGGTGAACGGCCTCTCCGCATTGTGACTGTGTCGGTGAGTGTCCCACTGGGAGGGGTAAGTGAATTCCTAATTCTGATTGAGCACATCCTCCTGTTTCTCTCAATTGTTATTGACAATCTCATTCCCCTCGCACCAGAACCTGTTTCAGTGTTACAGAAACAGCAGAATGGTCAGCTGGTCACCTGCCTGACCACTGGACACGAACAGTTCACTCTGCACAGATGCTGGCAGACCTACAGAAATTTTCCAGCAACTTCTGATTTTGTTTCTGGTTTCCCAGCATTTGCAGATGTTTAGTTTTCAAATACTCATCTTGTGTGTTGCAGAGGAGTTTATTGATGAAATTAGAGGGGTTTGAAAGTTGTACGTTAGGTCACACATCAGCTATGATCAACATGAATGGCAGAACAGAGTTGAGGGGCTGAATGGCCTCCTCCTGTTCCAATGAAAGTTACCCATCGGCAGCTTGTTGTTACATTTCCCCTCACTACTCACTTCACCTCCATGTCGAACACACTGTTACTGACTGAACAAACCTCCTGTGTTTGAACTAAACCTGCTCATGTTCAGTGGCTCCCTCTCCTACCACCCGGGTTTAACTCTCATCATGGAATGCTGTCTTGTATTACTGCGGGAATGCCCACAAGGACTAATCCTGGAGTCTGTATCCCCTGGGATCCACAATCACCGTTTATTTCCTTCTTCCTCTTTCATTCTGGCATTGAACTTACAGTTTCAATCCATTCTCCTGTCATGCTCTTCAACGTGTCCATGTGGGTGGGCTAGAGGCTGCTGGGATTTAATGAAGGGAAGTGGGGATTAGGGAGAAGTACAAGGAGCGGTGACAGCAAAGACAGTTCTCATTGTAACGGCAGAGTTTCTCCATGACCCAGTGAGTGGTGAGGCACCTGAGTTTGTGGGCGGAGACAGATTCAATCAGGGATTTTGTAAGACACTCAGACATTGACCTGTCCATCTGATTGTTAACTCAGACAGATAGAAAGAAAGATGCACATTTAGATAGCACCTTTGATGACCTGGGGCAATGATCATGCTTCCAACACAATGATTTCAAACTCAAATCTCTGAAAACACAGACACAAAGCTTTCTACTTGTACCAGGTTGTCTCTCTGCCTCCTCTTTTCTTGAGAAAAGCGTTTTGAGCTGTTCAGCCTATCCTGGTGATTATAACCGCTATGTTCCTGTAAGATTTGTGACTGAACCTTTATTTTCCTGTTCCTTGTGAGTGATGAAAGTAGCAGAAACATGTCCTGACCTTTGAGGGGTTTTGGTTGGAGTATTTATATTTACAAATCCATTCCTTCCCTCACATACAGTGTGAAATTGATATAAAACTGAAGGGAAGGAGTGAGTGAGCACCCACAGAATCATATGTATCTGAGTTGAATGAACCTGGCACGAGGAAAATGTGACAACAATCACAACTAGTTAGAATCACAGAATCTCGTGGGAACAGAAAGAGTTTATTCGGCCCATCGAGTCTGCAATGACCTGCTCACTCACGCTACCCCCATAACCCCACATTAACCATGGTTAGCCCAACCCACCTAAATTGCACACTGCGGCCATGTTAGCATGGCCAATCCAGTAACGTTACACATCTGTGGGAGGGTCACAAATTACATCCAAATGCTAGGAATTGTGGATGAAGGCTCACAAAAACTTGACTCTGACACAAATGCTCTGCTTTTCAAAATAAAATCTGGGGGAAACTGCAACCGGAAAGATTACTGATTATCTCAGGAGGAAGAATGTTCAAAACTTGCGCGTTTGACCCAGGGGGCGCAATGAAAGTTACAGCGGTCTGGGAAACATCAGAAATGTAACAGGTAGTGAGTAAAGTGGGGGTGAGACAAGGACAAAAAGTCAGTCTGTCACACGGGAGAAGGCAGGAGAGATTAAACAGCAGAAATGATAGTCCCTCAAGGCCACGGGGAATAGAGTTAGGGTTGGGAAAGAAACAAGGAAATAAGGTGTGCAGCTGCCAAAGAAATACATTTTAAAAAACAGATTATAAAAGCATAGAGGGCAGAGTACAGTCTGAAATTGTTGCTTTCAATGGTGAGTATAAAAAGCTGGAAAGCCTGGGGAGTTCTATTACAGCCAACACATACAGGATGGACCGAGTGGCCTCGATCTGTGCTATAACTTCCTGATAATTTTTTTTTCCGACAATTGTATTTCAAGTCTGACGCTAATAACTTTTCAAATTGGACTGGAGTTTAATATTCTGGAGAAACGTCAAATAAATCACATTGATCACATTCTGCAGACCTTACTCCATAACCCTGCATGTTCCAGCATTTCAGTTACTTCCATGTCTTTCCAGTGGGACAGGACAGACAGGGATGGTGACGGTGGTGTCTAGGACATTGTAAGCTATGATTCTCTGCATATGACTGTGTCAGCTTGTTGCTTGACTAGTCTGCATTCCAGCTCACCCAATAAGATGTTGGCTGGGTGAGACACTACAGTTGGAGCTCCGCTGCTCACCAGTTCCTTTCCTTTCTGCTTTTTTAAAAATTCCTTTCTCTCTCACTCACCCCTTTGCAGACTCTGACACAAGTGTCTCAACATTAAATCATGACATTTTTTTTTACAAAAACATGTCTCTACAAGAAAACCAATGGAGGAAAGTATATTATTCTTGCATCAACTGAATTTTTAAACAAAAACAATCCTGTTTAATAAACACTCTCATTTTTTCCCCTTCAATTCTATCAAGCGAGCTATTATATTTTGTCCCTCAGTTTACCGATCTTAATAAATATCGAATCAATTTCAGAGCAACATGCTGACAAAGTATTGAACCAATTTATTTGTTTGGGTTTTAGCATTAGTTATCAAGTCATTATCATTACAATAATTGCATAATAATTGGTCTGGGTAACAAGTATACTGAGGTTCACAATTTAATTTATTGCCTGTTTGAAAAATGGTACAGTATAACCTTTTTTCAGGATTCTAACAGTAATTAAGGAATTTGCATGACAATAATTATAGTATGCTTTAGTTTAGTCTTGCTAACAACTACAGTGAAGATTATATTTGAATTTACTCCAATCTTCCCTAGTACCAATACAGTAATATAAAAATCCATTTTATTTCCAATCAACACACCTACAAAAGAATCAATTATTTCTGATGCATCACGCACTGTTAAAAATATGACTTTTGCTCATTTGAATGATCTATATACTCCCAGCCTTATAAATTTAGAAAAACCTAATTACTTTTCCCTGCAACAATTCCTGTTCATTTTTGCAGATAGCACAGTCAAATAGCAAAATGAAATTTATCATTATTCTTAAGTATGCTAATAGAGTTTTGAAAATTTATATGTTGCTATTATGTAATAATTGTTCATTTCAGTCCATAGAATATAGAACAGTACAGCACAGTACAGGCCTTTTGGCCACGATGTTGTTCCGACCTTTTATCCAACTCTAAGATCAAACTAACCAACATGCCTTTTCATTTACTATCATTCATGTGCCTATCCAAGAGACGCTTAGATGTCCCTGATGGATCTGAATCTACTACCACCACTGGTAGTGCAGTCCATGCACCCACCACTATCTATAAAGAAACTATCTCTGATATCTCCCCACAACTTCCCCATTCACCTCAAAATTATGCCACTTTGTGGGGAAAAGTCTTTCATTATCCACTCTATCTATGCCTCTCATCATCTTATACAAATCTATCAAGTAAACTCTCATCCTTTTTCACTGCAATGACCAAAGCCCCAGGTCCCTCAACCTTTCTTCATAAGACATGCCTTCCAGTCCAGGCAGCATCTTGATAAATCTCATCTGCACCTTCTCTAAAGCTTCCACATCCTACATATAATGAGGTGATCAGAACCAAATGCAATTTTCCAAGTGTAGTCTCACCAGGGATCCATAGAGCTGCAGCATAACCTCGTGGCTCTTAAACTCAATTTCCCCGCAAATGAAAGCCAACACACCAAACACCGTCTTAATAACCCTATCACCTTGGATGTCAGTTATGAGGGATCTATGGACGTGGACCCCACAATCGCTCTTTTCCTCCACATTGTAAAGAATCCTGTACTTAATCCAAAAAATATGCACTCAAATTTGCAATTCCAAAATGAATAACTTCACACTTTCCCAGGTTGAACTCCATCTGCCACTTCTCAGTCCAGCTCTGCATCCTGTCAATGTGCTCTAGAAACTACAAAAGCCCTCCACACTATTCACAACTCCACCAACCCTCGTATCATTGGCAAACTTCCTAACCCACCCTTCCATTTCCTCATCCAAGTCATTTATAAAAATCACAAAGAGCAGAGGTCCCAGAACTAATCTCTTCAGTGTGGACTTGTTGGGCCGAAGGGCCTGTTTCCACACTGTAAGTAATCTAATCTAAAAAAAACCATTGGTCACCGTGCTCCAAGCTGAAAACTATCCATGTAATCTCACCCTGTCTTCTATAGGCCAGCCAATTTATTATCTAACCAGGCAGGTTTCCATATATCCCATGCCTCATTACTTTCTAAATGAGCCGACCATGGGGAACCTTATCAAACACCTTGCTAAAATCCATATACTATTCTGTCCTCACCAATGTGTTTGTAATATCCTCAAATAATTTAATGAGGTTTGTGAGGCATAACCTGCCACTCACAAAGCCATGCTGACCATATCTAATCAATCAAAGATTTTCCAAATAATCATAAATCCTGTCTCTCAGAATCCTCTCCAATAATTTGCCCACAACTGATATAAGACTGACTTATCGATGATTCCCAGGATTATCTCAATTGCCTTTCTTGAATAAGGGAATAACGTTTGCCACCCTCCAATCATCTGGTATGACTCCAGTGGATAGTGAGGATGCAAAGATCATTGCCAAAACACAGTAATCACTTGCCTCCCTTCCCATAACAACTTAAGTTATATCTTTTCTGGCCCAGGGGACATATCTATCCCCATGAATTTTCAATATTTTCGGCACATTCTCAGTCTTAACATCGGACCTGTTTGACCATATCAGCCTGTTTCACGCTGTCTTCACAAAGAACAAGGTCCCACTCACTCGGGAATACTGACGCAAAGTACTCAGTAAGGACCTCCCCTACCCCCTCTGACTCCTGGCACAAGTTTGCTTCACTATAAGAGGTATTAATGTGGAATTATGTCTCAGCACTGAATTAATGTAAATATGTTGCAGTGTACAATCACTCGATTACTTTGAATATTGAACTGTATTTTAACAGAAAACACAGTTGAATTGATTTGATTACATTTCACTTCATGCTAATGTTTATTGTATTTTGAACCACAATAAGAGTTTCATTTTTACATATATAAAACTTATTTAAAATTCATCACACGTTTATGTACAGAAAATAGAATTACCATCTGCTTGTTCCTTCCTTTATCAATGACTGTTCATTTTGAAATTGTGGAAGTTGTGAAATTGTGGAAATTGGTGAAAGGAAAGGAACTTGTCTTCAGCTGAATATTCACATTGAATGACTGATGCATTTTTAAATCAAAGTACAATGATCACGCACTTTTGTCAATTTGTATTTCAAAGAATTGTCATGAGATTCCTGTTTATTTAAGACTATCATTCAGTTATTCTATTGTTATTGTAAAATATTGTTTAATTTCCAGTCCATTACACACAGAAACTACCTAATTAATTCCCATTCAAATTACAACAATAAACATCTGATTAGTTTTCATTTGAGAAACTATTTGAAACACAATATTGCAGTCCTGCCGTCCTGAGTGGGAACATTATGAAAGGAGCTTGTGGAGCTATGGCAGTGTCTCTATTACTAAACCCGAGGAAAGGTTTCAAATCACACCTTCACCAGAAATATATCAAGAGCTGCTCTGAATGGTGATTAGAGACTAAATTGCTTTTCAATCCAACATTAGATCTGCTTTTATCTATTATATCAATAATCACAAAATCTGATACTTATTTGAGTCAGGTTACCAAGAAATATATGTTGGAAAATTCGCTTTAACCACTTAGCTTTTATATCTGTCCCTGTTTTCTCGAACTGAAAGAAACCTGAAGAGGATTTTCACTTTTACGAAAAAAGGGGAGATGTTTCCCATATAAATTAATGCTTCTTCGATTTACGCCTTTTCAACTTCTGAAAAGTTTTATAATAACGCTTTACTTTCGGATAGTGGGGATACCTGTATCTAATTTTGTCGCTTATAAGTTCCTTGTGAATATTTGAAAATGTTGCAGAATTAAAGATTACGATGTCTAAGTAATGAGATTGATCTTTTTTGTTGCAAAGGGGCAAGTCCAAACAATTGAAACACATTAAACATTATTATAACATGCTATAAATTTGAAATAAAGTTGATATCTTCTTCAGTAAACTAACAAATGCTACTACCTATTACTTATCAGTCAGCTGATTACCTACTTTGTAACTAAATGTTGTGATTCATCTAAATATTACTCTGTCCTTTGATCAAAGTGAATTTGTAATTGTTGATCAGTTTATGAATTGTCAGAAACTTATTTTTATTTTTCCATTCACCTGTTCATTTTGACCGTAAGATTGAAATGCTTTGAAAATATTGGAGTTTGTTCATTTAAAAATAAGGTTTGCACATCTCTCACATATCTCACTTCTTGTATTATGAATCAAGAATGTTTCCTGGTGGAATTCAAGTCAATTCCAAACATTTGTTCACTTGAAATAAGATCTTTAACACCCAGTTATCAATCTGTTGTTAATGTTTCAGCTGTTTACATTGACATTGATTAGGTACTCATTCAGAGAGATCAACTGACATTTATAAACTATTTGCAGGATTATTGAATTGAAAGAAAGATACAGACGGGCAAACAATTTTTGGAAGGAATTGCTTTTTCATTTGAATGTGTAAACTGTTCAAGAATTCTATATCGCCTTCCTATGGTTTTCTTGTCAAGAATGCAAATTTATTCTGTATTTTGAAATTTGTGCCAGATTTAAGAACAAAAGGAGAAGCAATTAACATGAAAGCTTTCTTGAATAGAAAGCCAAGTAAAATAAATTGACAGAGGCAACTTTTAGTATAATCTCTGAACATTCAGTCAAATATTTCTAATATCAACAGTGTGGCACTGGAAAAGCACTGGTCAGGCAGCATTCGAGCAGAAGCAGAATCAAAGTTTTGGGCATAAGCCCTTCATCAGGATTTTTTTCTGATGACGGCCTAATGTCCGAAAGGTCGATACTCCTGCTCTTTGGATGTGCCTGCCCTTTTCTATTGCCACATTCTTGGTTCTGATCTTCAGCTTCAGCTTTCCTCACTTTCTCCAAATATGTTTAATGAAGGTGAACTGAAAAGGTTAGCATCAGCAGTTGAACAAAACCAAATTAACACATTTTTTTGCAATATTTATAGAGAAAATATGTTTGAGAACATGCATCAAATCAGATCGAACAACATCGCTTGCCATTAGAACCCTTGGCCATTCATAATAAAAAATAACCATGCTTTGAACAACCAGGATGGTGTATAACTACTGAACTGAAATACCAGAGGGACAATGATTGCATTTATTGGAGGGAATGATAACCAGATCCTTACTGTGATAGTGGTGATTAATCTCAGGAACAATAAGGTATTTACTGTGATTATTCCACTGAACAGTAAGTAATTAGATGGTCATGAAGATCTTTGTGTGGCTTTTTGTGCAGTGTTTTGTTTGAACATTGATTTCAGTAACATTGAGATATTGTACAAGATTGACAATTGACTGTTAAAGATAAGTTTTAAAGGCAACATTTTAAAAAAAATGTCAGTTTTGTTTAGCGAAACATAATTTTAAGTTTATGGAATCCCTACTGTGTGGAAACAGGCCATTTGACCCAACAAGTCTACACTGACGTTCCAAAGAATAATCCACTCAGCACCATTCTGCTCTCAGATTACTGGACATTTACCCCTGACTAATGCACATAACCTACACATCCCTGAACAGACCATGCAGTTTAGCATGGCCAATTTACCTAATCTGCATATCTTTAGATTGTGGGAGAAAACCAGAACATGCAAACTCCACACAAACACGTGGCCGAGGATGGAATCAAACCCAAGTGCATAACACTGTCAGACACAAGTGCTAACCACTGATCCTCTGTTCTCAATGCCCAGCCCCCATGCAAATAAGTGAGGGACATGCAAAACAAACAGTAAAAATCCCTAACAAATCATGAATGAACAATAATTAGAAAATTAATATAATCAAAGGTCACAACAATATTCAGGCGAATTGCATTTTTTTAGTAACAAATTTGGGAATGAGCTAACTAAGAATAATGGGAAGTGACATTTGTTTGTTTTACTGATGAAGAAATTGACTTGCTTTTCATCTTTGCAATACTGCAGAATAACGATTTATATGACTGAAATGTTTGAATTAAGTTCTTTCCAATAAAAAAACGTCAGTACAATCACATCAACTTCTTCATCCTTTAGACTCAATCATTTTCAATTACTTTCCAGGAATTTAGAACCAGCAGAATTAGTTAATTTGGTTTCTTGGGAACTCGAAGAGAATAAACAGCAGATTCTGTGAATTAGTCATTCAATGCAATTATTCAGCTGAAGATAACATCCCTTCTTTGCAAAAATGCTCAATTTCGAAAAATTCAAAATGCATTGTCATTGTTTAATGAGAAATACAGAGCTGTTAATTCTTTTTCATTTGACTTAAAAAAACGCAGGAATTTTACATGATTTTGTTGCAGGAAAAATACTTAAATCTTATTGTGATTAGAAATGCAATAAATGTTCACATGGAAGTGAAATATATTTAAATGAATTCAACTATGTTTCCACGGGTAAAATAAGAATTAATATTAACAATGATTGAGAGATTGTATTCTACAATATATTTAGTTATTCATGTAAAGAGCCATAATTCCACATTTACGGCAAATACTGGATTGAATAATTATTAGGTATGATCAACAACTGAATATAAAATTTGATCAATGTATTAAGGAATAATGAGAAATCTCGTTTTGCTATGTGACTGAGGAATATGTGCAAACAAACAGAAATTATTGCAGTGAAAAGCAATTGGAGGTCTGTGAATTTAAAGTCTGTGATTATGGAGATTATTCAAATAAGCAAACATTAGACATTCACAATTAATGTTGGATGAGAAGTCTTTGGGTCCTTTGTGGGAAACTTGACCTGAAAATAACGTTTCATATTGCAGTGTTGGTACTCATAAACAATTGGTCAAATTAAAATGTGAATCTCACTTTACTTGTTCAAAAGACTTTCTCAAATAATTGTGCAATTATTATCATGACAATGACTTGATAATTAATGTTGTAATATGAGCAATTAAAATGATTCAATATTTCAAAAACATTTGCTGTTATGTTGATTGGATATTTATTAAAATTGGTAAATTGTGGAATAAAATATAGTAACTAGCTTTATGAATTGAAGAAAAAATGAGCCAATCAGTGATTATAGGACATTTTTTTCTTTCTTTACGACAACATGCAGGTAACACAAGAAATATGAATTTCTATCATATGGTTTCCTCATAGAGACATGTTATTTCAAATTAGATGATTAATTTTATGATCAGAGTTCAGACATTTGTGTCAGAATTTGAAAGAAAGTTGATAGATAATGAAAGTGAGCATGAAAGTGAACAAATGATGCAGTCAATGACATTTGGTACATAAAGGAATTATAATAATTGTCATTATTGCACAATGATGAATAATGTTGGAATAGAAAAGACAAAAAAGAATCAAAATGTTCAAAGCAGTTCTTTTCTTACAATTAACTGAAACCAATAATCATTTTGCAGAACACATGATTTGAAAAAAAAAGTCATTTAATGTGTTATATCAACTGAAGACTACTTCCGTTTTGCAAAAATGGAGACTTTCACAAATTCAAAACTTAGGTTTGCTGAATTATACAACAAAAATGATGGTAATTTGAAATATCGCTTGCACACAAATGCAACATAAGTAAAATTAAACGTTTGTTGTTTGCATGATTGTATTACAGTCAATATCCGTGATAAAGTAGAAGCATTGTTTTAAGCAACATAAATCATCTTTAACTACTGAACTGAAATAGAAGATATCAATTGCACTTGTTGCATGGATTAGTAAACAAATGCTTACTGTTTCTGGATTAGTGGTGCTGGAAGAGCACAGCAGTTCAGGCAGCATCCAAAGAGCTTCGAAATCGATGTTTCGGGCAAAAGCCCTTCATCAGGAAACATCGATGAAACATTGGGCTTTTGCCCGAAACATCGATTTCGAAGCTCTTTGGATGCTGCCTGAACTGCTGTGCTCTTCCAGCACCACTAATCCAGAATCTGGTTTCCAGCATTTGCAGTCATTATTTTTACCTAAATGCTGACTGTTGTCATTGGTTTCAGGAGCAATAAGGTACTTAGTCAGGTTATTCTACTGAACAACAATCAGATGGTGATGGAAGTCTTTGTGTTGCTTTATGTGTAATATTTAGTGTGAACATTGGTTCGCTAAAATTGAGATATTTACATGAATTAGGAACAGATCGATAACTGGGTGCGAATGATCTGATTTAAAATCAAGAAGTTGTTGATATTTACGAGGACTGCTTAGTGAAATTTTCTTAAACCATCATGCAATCAACGGGATAAGTGAGAGATATGCAAATTGAACTTTCAAATGAACACACCCTGATATTTTCACACCATTTCAATGTCACAATCAATACAAATAGGTGACTGGAAAGCTAAGAACAAATCTCACACAACTCATAAACTGACCAGTAATTAAATGGTTGGGGGGAGGGGGAGGTGTTGGATGGGGTTGAGGGAGTGGGTGGTGTTATATAGTGTTGGTGGAAGGGGCGGTGTTGGATGGAGTTAGGGGAGGGGGCGGTGATTGACGGGGTTATGAGGGGGGATGGTGTTGAACGGAGTTGGGAGGGGGCGGTGTTGGATGGGGTTGGGCGAGGAGGCAGTGTTGGTTGGGTTGGGTGGAGGGGGCAGTGTTAGACCGGGTTAGCAAGGTGGCGGTGTTTGAAGGGGTTCACGGGAGGGGGCAATGTTGGACGGGGATAGGAGAGGGGGCAGTGTTGGACGGGGTTGGAGAGGGGGTGGCATTTGAAGGGGTTCACGGGAGGGGGCAATGTTGGACGTGGTTGAGGAGGGGGCAGTATTGGAGGGGGATGCTAGAGGAGGCAGTGTAGGATGGGGTTGGGGATGGGGTGGTTTTGGATATGGTTGGGGAGGGGGTGGTGTTGGACGGGGTTGGTGAGGTGGTGGTGTTGGATGGTGTTGGTGGAGGGGTCGGTGTTAGACATGGTTGGGGGAGGGGACGGTGTGGGACACCATTGTGGGAGGGGGCGGTGTTGGACGGGATTGGGGAGGGGGCAGTGTTGGGCAGTGTTGGGGAGGGGGAGCTGTGGGACGGGTTTGGGGGAGAGGATGATATAGAACGGGGTTGGGGGAGGGGGCGGTGTTGGACGGGATTGGCGGACGATGTGGCGTTGGACGGGTTTGGGGAGGGAGTGGTTTTGGACCGGGTTGGGGAGGGGGCGGTGTTGCACGGCGTTCGGGGGTGTTGCATTGATTAACTGGGTTGGGGTGGAGGCGGTGTTGTGTGGGGTTGGGGAGGGGGAGGTGTTGGACTAGGTTGGGGGAGGGTGCAGTTTTGAATGGGGTTTGGGAGGGGCCGGTGTTGGACGGGCTTGGGGGGAGTGGGAGGTGTTGGACGGGGTTTGGGGAAGGTGCAGTGTTGGACGATATTGGTGAGGGGCCGGTTTTTGGTGGGGTAGGGGAGGAGATAATGATGTACGGGGTTGGGGTGAGGGGGCGGTGTTGGACGGGGTTGGGGTTAGGGGATGGTGATGGACGTGGTTGAGGGTAGTGTGCTGTGATGGAGGTTTTGAGAGGGGGTGGTATTGGACGTGTTTTGGGAGGAGGGGGAGGTTTTGGAGGGTTGGGGGAGGGGGCCATGTTGGACGGGTTCGGGGAGGGGTTGGTGTTGGACAGGGTTGGGGAGGGGGTGGTGAAGGATGGGGTTGTGAATGGGGCAGTGTTGGACGGGATTGGGGAGTGGGCAGTGAAGAATGGGGTTATGAATGGGGCGGTGTTGGACGGGATTGAGGAGGGGCGGTGTTTGACAGGGTTGGGGATGTGGAGGTGTTGGACGGGCCTGGGGGAGGGGGTGATGTTGGACGGCGTTGGGTAGGGTTCGGTGATGGGTGTGTTTGGTGGAGGGGGCGGTGTTGGATGGGTTTGGGGATAGGGGCGGTGATGGAGGTGGTTGAGGGTAGTGGGCGGTGATGGAAGTTTTGGGAGGGGGCGGTGTTGGACGGGGTTGGTGGAGGATGTGGTGTTGGACGGGTTTGGGGAGGGGACAGTGATGGACGGGGTTGGGGTGAGGGGGATGGTGATGGAGGTATTTGAGGGTAGTGGGCGGTGATGGAGGTTTTGGGAGGGGACGGTGTTGGAAGGGTTTTGGGGGAGTGAGAGGTTTTGGAGGGTTGGGGGATGGGGCCGTGTTGACGGGTTTGGTGAGGGTGCAGTGTTGGACAGGGTTGGGGAGGGGTCGGTGTTGGACAGGGTTGGGGAGTGGGCAGTGAAGAATGGGGTTATGAATGGGGCGGTGTTGGACGGGGTTGGGGAGGGGGCGGTGTTTGACAGCGTTGGGGATGTGGAGGCGTTCGATGGGCATGCGGGAGGGGGTGGTGTTGGAAGGTGTTGGGGAGGGGTCGGTGATGGATGTGTTTGGGAGGGCATGTTGGATGGAGTTGGGGGAGGCGGTGGTGTTGGACGGGGTTTTGGAGGGGGTGGTGTAGGACGGGGTTGAGGGTGGGGGCGCTGTTGGATGGTGTTGGGGAAGGGGTTGGTGTGGGCCGGGTTTGGGGGAGAGTTTGGGTGGGACAGGGTTGGGGCAGGGGCAGTATCGGACGGGGTTGGAGAGTTGGCGGAGTTGGACGGTGTTGGGGAGGGGACGATTTGGGGAGGGGGCGGTGTTGGATGGGGTTGGGGAGGGGGCGGTGTTGGACGGGATTGGGGAGGGGGTGGTGTCAACGGGATTTGGTGGGCGGTGGGGTTGGGCGGTGTTGGGGGAGTGGTTGGTGTGGCACGGGTTTGGGGGAGCGAGTGGTGTGGACAGGGTTGGGGAAGTGGCAGTGTTGTATGGGGTTGGGGGATGGGGGGTGTTGGACAGTGTTGGGGTGGGGCTGGTGTTGGACGGAGTTGGGGAGGGGGAGGTTTTGGACTAGGTTGGGGAAGGGTGTGGTGTTGAATAGTGTTTGGGAGGGGCTGGTGTTGGATGGGGTTGGGGGAGAGTGCAGTTTTGGACGGGATCGGGGAGGGGTTGGTATTGGACAGGTTTGGGGGAGAGGGCGGTGTTGGACTGGGTAGGGGGAGGGGCGGTGTTGGACAGGGTATGGTGGGGGTCGTGTGGGTTGGGGTTGAAGGTGTAGGTGGTGTTGAATGGTGTTGGGGAGGGGTTGGTGTGGGACGGGTTTGGGGGTTGGGGTAGTGTGGGATGGGTTTAGGAAAGGGATGGTGTTGGACAGGGTTAGGGTGAGGGAGCAGTGTTTGACAGGGTTGGGGAGGGGGGCGATTTGAACGGGGCTCGGGGAGTGGGCGGTGTTGGACGGTGTTGGTGGAGGGGGCGGAGTTGAACGGTGTTGGGGAGGGGGCGGTTGTAAGCAGGGCTGGGGGAGTGGGCGGTGTTGGATGGTGTTCATGGAGGGGGAGGTTTTGAACGGGGCTGGGGGAGTGAGCGGTGTTGGAGGGTGTTGGTGGAGGGGGCTGTTGAGAACGGGGCTGGGGGAGTGGGTGGTGTTGGATGGTGTTGGTGGAGGGGCGGTGGTTGATGGGGTTGGGGGGAGGGGGCAGTGTTAGACGGGGTTTGGAGGGGGCGGTGTTGGATGGGGTTGCGGAGGGGCAGGTATTGGATGGTGTTGGTGGAGGGGGCGGTGTTGGACGGAGTTGGGTGGCGGGGCAGTGTTAGACCCGGTTTGGGAGGGGGCGGTGTTGGACGGGGTTGGGGGAGGGGGCGGTGTTGGACGTGGTTGGGGAGGAAGCGGTTTTGGATGGGTTTGGGAGGGGTTGTTTTGGATGGGGTTGGGGAGGAGGTGGAGTTTGAAGCGGTTCACGGGAGGGAGCAATGTTGGACGGGGTTCGGGAGGGGGCAGTGTTGGAGTGTTGGGGAGGGGGTGGTGTTGGATGGGGTTGGGGGGTGGTGCGATGTTGGATGGGTTTGGGGAGGGGTTGGTTTTGGAGAGTATTGAGGAGGGGGTAGTGTTGGACGGGGTTGGTGACGCGGCGGATTTTGGATGGTGTTGGGGAGGGGATGGTGTTGGACATAGTTGGAGGGGGCGGTGTTCGATGCGGTTGGGGGAGGAGTGGTGTTGGACAGGGTTGATGAGGCAGTGGTGTTGGACGGTGTTGGGGAGGGGGCAGTGATGGACGGGGTTGGGGAGGGGACAGTGTTGGACGGGGTTGGGGAGGGGACAGTGTTGGACGGTGTTGGGGAGGGGACAGTGTTGGACGGTGTTGGGGAGGGGACAGTGTTGGACATAGTTGGGGGAGGGGGGTTCGATGCGGTTGGGGGGGCGGTGTTGGACGGGATTAGGGAGGGTCATTATCGGACAGGTTTGGTGAGGGGGTGGTGTTGGACAGGGTTGAGGTTGGGGCGGTGTCAGACAGGGTTGGGTAGGCGGTGATGTTGGACAGTGTTGGGCGAGGGTGCGGTGTTGGGCAGGTTTGGGGGATGGGGTAGTGTTTGATGGGGTTGGGGAGGGGGCAGTGATGGAAGGGGTTGTGTAGGGGGCGGTGTTGGGCTGGGTTGAAGAGGGGGCGGGGTTGGACAGTGTTAGTTATGGGTTGGTGTTTGACGGGGTTAGGGAGGGGGCGGTGTTGGATGGTGTTGGGGAGGGGGCGGTGTTGGACAGTTTTGGTGAGGGGGTGGTGTTTGATCAGGTTGGGCAGGGGGCAGTGATGGACGTTGTTGGGAATGGTCCGCTATTGGACAGGGTTGGGGAGGGTTCTGTTTTGAACAGGGCTGTTGGCGGAGGGGGCAGTGTTGGATGGTGTTGGGGATGGGGCCGGTGTTTGATGGGGTTGGGGTAGGTGTCAGTGATGGACAGGTTTGGGGTGAGGGGGCGGTGTTGGACAGGGTTGGCGGGGCGGGGTTTGAACG
Source organism: Chiloscyllium punctatum (assembly GCF_047496795.1). Lineage (NCBI taxonomy): Eukaryota > Metazoa > Chordata > Chondrichthyes > Orectolobiformes > Hemiscylliidae > Chiloscyllium > Chiloscyllium punctatum. The sequence continues at coordinate 85,677,222 of NC_092759.1, read as the reverse complement.
ATGCCGGGGGGTGGGCAGTGTTGGATGGTGTTGGAAATGGGGCCGGTGTTTCATGGGGTTGGGGTAGGGGGCGGTGTTGGACGGTGTTGGGGAGGGGGCGGTTTTTAATGGTGCCGGGGGAGTGGGCAGTGTTGGGTGGTGTTGGTGGAGGGGCAGTGTTGGATGGTGTTGGGAAGGGAGCGGTTTTGAACGGGGTTGGGGAGTGGGCAGTTTTGAACGGGGCTGGGGGAGTGGACGGTGTTGGACGGGGTTGGGGAGGGGGAGGTGTTGGACGGGGTTGGGGGAGGGGCGGTGTTGGATGGGGTTGCGGAGGGGTGGTTTTGGAAGGGATTTGTGGGCTGTGGCAATGTTGGACGGGGTTGGGGAGGGGGTGGTTTTGGAGGGAGTTGGGGAGGGAGTGGTGTTGGATGGGATTGGTGAGGCGGCGGTGTTGGACGGTGTTGGGGAAGGGGCGGTGTTGGACAGTTTTGGGGGGGCGGTGCTGGTCGGAGTTGTGGGGGCGGTGTTGAATGGGATTTTGGAGGGAGCGGTGTCAGACGGGATTGGGGAGGGGGCGGTGTCAGACGGGGTTGAGGGAGGGGCGGTGTTGGACGGGGTTGGGGGAGGGGGCAGTGTTTGATCAGGTTGGGCAGGGGGCAGTTTTGGATGTTGTTGGGAATGGTCCGGTATTGGACATGTTTGGGGAGGGGTTCTGTTTTGAACGGGGCTGGGGGAGTGGGCAGTGTTGGGTGGTGTTGGCGGAGGGAGCAGTGTTGGATGGTGTTGGGGATGGGGCAGTGTGGGACGGTGTTGGGGAGGCGGCAGTCTTTGATCAGGTTGGGCAGGGGGCAGTGTTGGATGTTGTTGGGAATGGTCTGGTATTGGACAGGGTTGGGGAGGGGTTCTGTTTTGAACGGGGCTGGGGGAGTGGGCAGTGTTAGGTGGTGTTGGCGGAGGGGGCAGTGTTGGATGGTGTTGGGGATGGGGCCCGTGTTTGATGGGGTTGGGGTAGGGGGCAGTGATTGACGGGGTTGGGGTGAGAAGGCGGTGTTGGACAGGGTTGGGGGGCGGTGTTGGACGGTGTTGGGGAGGGGGTGGTTTTGAACGGTGCTGGGGGAGTGGGAAGTGTTGGGTGGTATTGGTGGAGGGGCAGTGTTGGATGGTGTTGGGAAGGGGGCGGTTTGTAACGGGGCGAGGGGAGTGGGCGGTGTTGGATGGGGTTGGGGAGGGGGAGGTGTTGGACGGGGTTGCAGAGGGGGTGGTTTTGGAGGGAGTTGGGAAAGGAGTGGTGTTGGACGGGGTTGGTGAGGCAGCAGTGTTGGACGGGGTTAGGGAGGGTGAGGTGTTGGAGAGGTTTGGGGAGGGGCGGTGATGGACAGAGTTGTGGGACTTAGTGTTGGACGGGATTGGGGAGGGGGCAGTGTCAGACGGGATTGGAGAAGGGGCGGTGTCGGACGGGGTTGGGGAGGAGGCGGTGTCGGACGGGATTGGGGAGGGGTGGTGTCGGGCGGGGTTGGGGAGGGTGCGGTGTCGGATGGGGTTGAGGGAGGGGCGGTGTTGGACGGGAATGGGGAGGGGACAGTGTCAGACCGGGTTGGGGAGGGGGCGGGGTTGGACAGGGTTGGGGGAGGGGGCGGTTTTGGGCAGCTTTGGGGGAGAGGGCGGCGTTGGATGGGATTGGGGAGGGGGAGGTATCGGATGGGATTTTGGAGGGGCGGTGTTGGACAGTATTGGGGAGGGGATGGTGTTCGATGGGGTTAGGGGAGGGGGCATTGTTGGACAGGATTGGGGAATTGGCCGTGTTGGACTTGGTTGGGGAGGGTAAGGTGTTGGACGGTGTTAGGGAAGGGGCCGTGTTCGACGGGGTTGGGGAGGGGGTGGTAATGGACGGGTTTGGGGAGGGGGTGGTTTTGGAGGGAGTTGGGGAGGGAGTGGTGTTTGATGGGGTTGATGAGGCGGCGGTGTTGGACGGTGTTGGGGAGGGGGTAGTGTTGGACAGGTTTGGGGAGGGGCGGTGATGGACGGAGTTGTGGGGGGCGGTGTTGGACAGGATTGGGCAGGGGGCGATGTCAGATGGGATTGGGGAGGAGCGGTGTCGGAAGGGGTTGGGGAGGCGGCGGTTTTGGACAGGGTTGGGAGAGGGGGTGGTTTTGGACAGCTTTGGGGGAGGGAATGGTGTTGGATGGGATTGGGGTGGGGACCGTATTGGACGGCATTGGGGAGGGGGCGGTGTTGGACAGTGTTGGGGGAGGGGGTGGTGTTCAATTGGGGTTGGGGCATGGGGCGGTGTTGGATGGGATTGGGGAATTGGCCGTGTTGGACTTGGTTGGGGAGGGTGCGGTGTTGGACGGGGTTGGGTATAGGTCGGTGTTTAACGGGGTTAGGGAGGGGTTGGTGTTTGACCAGGTTGGGGAGGAGGCAGTGTTGGACGGTGTTGGAGAGGGGGCAGTGTTGGACATAGTTGGGAAGGGTGTTAGATGGTGTTAGGGAGGGGGTGGTTTTGAATGGTGCCGGGGGAGTAGGCAGTGTTGGGTGGTGTTGGCGGAGGGGGCAGTGTTGGATGGTGTTGGGGATGGGGCCCGTGTTTGATGGGGTTGGGTTAGGGGGCAGTGATGGGCGGGGTTGGACAGGGTTGGGGGGGCGTTGTTGGATGGTGTTGGGGAGGGGGTGGTTTTGAACGGTGCCGGGGGAGTGGGAAGTGATGGGTGGTATTGGTGGAGGGGCAGTTTTGGATGGTGTTGGGAAGGGGGCGGTTCTGAATGGGGCGAGGGGAGTGGCAGTTTTGAACAGGGCAAGGGGAGTGGTTGGTGTTGGATGGGGTTGGGGAGGGGGAGGTGTTGGATGGGGTTGCGGAGGGGATGGTTTTGGAGGGAGTTGGGGAGGGAATGGTGTTGGACGGGGTTGGTGAGGCAGTGGTGTTTTACGGGGTTGGGGAGGGATCGGTGTTGGACGGGGTTAGGGAGGGGGCGGTGTTCGATGGGGTTGGGGAGGGTGTGGTGTTTGACAGGTTTGGGGAGGGGGTGGTTTTGGAGGGAGTTGGGGAGGGGGTGGTGTTGGACGGTGTTGGTGAGGCAGCGGTGTTGGACGGTGTTGGGGAGAGGGCGGTGTTGGACAGGTTTGGGGAGGGGCGGTGATGGACGGAGTTGTGGGGGGCGGTGTTGGACGGGATTGGGGAGGGGGCGGTGTCAGACGGGATTGGGGAGGGGGCGGTGTCGGATGGGGTTGAGGGAGCGGTGGTGTTGGACTGGGTTGGGGGAGGGGGCAGTGTTGGACGCGAATGGGGAGGCGGCGGTGACGGACGGGGTTGGGGGAGGTGGCGGTGTTGGACGGGGTTGGGGGAGGGTGCGGTGTCGGACGGGGTTCAGGGAGGGGCGGTGTTGGACGGGAATGGGCAGGGGGCAGTTTCAGACGGGGTTGGGGGAGGGGGCGGGGTTGGACAGGGTTGGGTATAGGTCGATGTGTGACGGGGTTAGGGAGGGGTCGGAGTTTGACCGGGTTGGGGAGGGGGCAGTGTTGGACGGTGTTGGAGAGGGGGCAGTGTTGGACATGGTTGGGAAGGGTGCGGTGTTGGGCAGTGTTGGGGATGGGGCCGGTGTTTGATTGGTTCAGGGAGGGGCGGTGTTGGACGGGAATTGTCAGGGGGCAGTTTCAGACGGGGTTGGGGGAGGGGACGGGGTTGGACAGGGTTGGGTATAGGTCGATGTTTGACGGGGTTAGGGAGGGGTCGGTGTTTGATCGGGTTGGGGAGGGGGCAGTGTTGGACGGTGTTGGAGAGGAGGCAGTGTTGGACATGGTTAGGAAGGGTGCGGTGTTGGGCAGTGTTGGGGATGGGGCCAGTGTTTGATTGGTTTGGGGAGGGGACGGTGTTGGACGGGATTGGGCAGGGGCCAGTGTTGGACGGGGTTGAGGATGGGGCTGGTTTTAGATTGGGTTGGGGGAGGGGGCCGTGATGGATGGGTTTGTGGTGAGGGGCCGGTGTTGGACAGGTTTGGGGAGCGGGCGGTGTTGGACAGGGTAAGGGCGCGGTCGGTTTTGGACGGGGCTGAGGAAGTTGGTAGTGTTGGATGGTGTTGGTGGAGTGGGCGGGATTGGACAGGTTTGGGGAGTGGGCGGTGTTGGATGGGTTTGAGGAGGGGGCAGTGATGGACGGTGTGGGGGGGCGGTGTTGGATGGTGTTGGGGAATGGGGCAGTGTTTGACCGGGTTGGGGGGTCAGGGATGGACGGTGTTGAGGTGAGGGGGGAGTGTTGGTCATGGTTGGGGAGGGTGCGGTGTTGGACGGGATTGGGGAGGAGGCAGTGTTGGATGGGGTTGGGGAGGGGGCAGTGTTTGAAAGGGTTGACGGGAGGGGGCAATGTTGGACAGGGTTGGGGAGTGGGCGGTGTTGGATGGGTTTGAGGAGGGGGCAGTGATGGACGGTGTGGGGGGGCGGTGTTGGATGGTGTTGGGGAATGGGGCAGTGTTTGACCGGGTTGGGGGGTCAGGGATGGACGGTGTTGGGGTGAGGGGGGAGTGTTGGTCATGGTTGGGGAGGGTGCGGTGTTGGACGGGATTGGGGAGGAGGCAGTGTTGGATGGGGTTGGGGAGGGGGCGGTGTTTGAAAGGGTTGACGGGAGGGGGCAATGTTGGAGAGGGTTGGGGAGTGGGCGCTGTTGGATGGGTTTGAGGAGGGGGCAGTGATGGACGGTGTGGGGGGGCGGTGTTGGATGGTGTTGGGGAATGGGGCAGTGTTTGACCGGGTTGGGGGGTCAGGGATGGACGGTGTTGAGGTGAGGGGGGAGTGTTGGTCATGGTTGGGGAGGGTGCGGTGTTGGACGGGATTGGGGAGGAGGCAGTGTTGGACGAGTTTGGGGGAGGGGGCAGTGTTGGATGGGATTGGGGAGGGGGCGATATCGGATGGGGTTGGGGAGGCGGCGGTGTTGGACGGTGTTCGGGAGGGGGTGGTGTTTGATGGGATTGGGGGAGGGGGCAGTGATGGACGGTGTTGAATAGGGAGTGGTGTTTGACAGTGTTGGGGAGGGGGCAGTGTTGGACAGTGTTGAATAGGGAGTGGTGTTTGACAGTGTTGGGGAGGGGGCAATGTTGGACAGTGTTGGAGAGGGCGCGGTGTTGGACAGGATTGGGTAGAGGGCGGTGTTGGACAGTGTTGGGGATGGGGCTGGTGTTTGATGGGGTTGTGGGAGGAGGCGGTGTTGGACGGGATTGGGGAGAGGGCAGTGTTGGACGGGTATAAGGATTGGACCAGTGTTTGATGGGGTTGGAGGAGGGGGCAGTGATGGACGGGGTTGGGGTGAGGGGGCAGTGTTGGACGGGTTTGGGAATGGGGTGGTGTTGGACGGGATTGGGGAGGGGTCTGTGTTGGATGGGATTGGGGAGGGTTCGGAGTTGGACGGGTTTGGGGAAGCGGCGGTGTTGGACTATTGGGGGAGGGGGTGGTCTGTGATGGGTTGGGGAGAGGGGCGGTGTTGGATGGTGTTTTGGAGGGGGCAGTTTTGGACAGGGCTGGGGTGTGTGGGTGGTGTTGAACGATATTGCGGAGAGGTCGGTTTTGGACGGGGCTGGGGGAGTGGGCAGTGTTGGGTGGTGTTGGGGTGAGGGGGTAGTGTTGGACGGGGTTGGGGAGGTGGCAGTGTTGGATGGTGTTGGGGGGAGGTGGTGATTTTGGACAGGTTGGGGGAGGGGGCGGTGTTGGACCTGGGTTGGTGAAGGGGGCAGTGTTGGACGGGGTTGGGGAGGGGGCGGTGTTGGACAGTTTTGGGGAGAGGGGGCGGTGTTTGATGGGGTTGGGGAAGAGGCGGTTTTGGACGGGGCTGGGTGAGTGGGCGATGTTGGATGGTGTTAGGGAATCGAGCGGTATTTGACCGGGTTGGGGAGGGGGCCGTGATCGAGGGTGTTGGGGTGAGGGGGCAGTGTTGGACGGGGTTGGGGAGGTGGCGGTGTTGGATGGTGTTGGGGGGAGGGGGTGATGTGGGACAGGTTGGGGGAGGGGGCAGTGTTGGACTGGGTTGGGGGAGGGGGCAATGTTGGACGGGGCTGGGGGAGTGGGCGGTGTTGGACGGGGTTGGTGGAGGGGGCGGTTTTGGACAGGTTGGGGGAGGGGGGAGTGTTGGACGGGGCTGCGGGAGTGGGCGGTGTTGGACGGGGCTGGGGGAGTGGGCGGTGTTGGGGAGGGGGTAGTGTAGGATGGGGTTTGGTGGAGGGAGCGGAGTTGGACGGGGCTGGGGGAGTGGGCGGTGTTGGACGGGGTTGGTGGAGGGGGCTGTTTTGGACAGGTTGGGGGAGGGAGCGGTGTTGGATGGTGTTGGGCGGGGGCAGTGTTCGACGGTGTTGGTGGAGGGGACAGTGATGGTTGGGATTGGGTTGAGGGTGCAGTGTTGGACAGGGATGGGGGAGGGTCAATGATGGATAGGGTTGGGGTGAGGGGGCGGTGTTGGACGGGGTTTAGTGGATGGGGAATTGATGGACGGGGTTGGGGAGGGGGCAATGATGGGTTTGATTGGGGGAGGGCGGTGTTGGACGGTGTTTGGTGCAGGGGGCAGTGATGGACGCGGTTGGGGTGAGCGGGCGGTGTTGGGCGGAGTTGGGGGGAAGGGGGCATGATGGACGTGTTGGGGAGGGTCGGTGTTGAACGGGGTTGGGGGAGGGGGCAGTGATGGATGGGATTGGGGTGAGGGGGCGGTGTTGGGCGGAGTTTGGGGAAGCCGGCAGTGATGTATGGGGTTTGGGGTGTGGCGGTGTTGGACAGGGCTGGGAGAGGGGGCGGTGTTGGATGGGTTTAGGGAGGGGGCGGTGTTGAACGGGGTTGGGGGTGGGGGCAGTGATGTATGGGATTTGGGGGGGACGGTGTTGGACAGGGCTGGGAGTGGGGTGTGGTGTTACATGATGTTGTGGAGGTAGCAGTGTTGGACAGGTTTATGGAGGGGGCGGTATTGGACAGGTTTGGGGAGGGGGAGGTGTTGGATGGGGTTGGGGAGAGTGCAGTGTTGGATGGGGTTGGGGAGGGTGCAGTGTTGGACATGTTTGGAGAGGGGGCGGTGTTTGACGGGGTTGGGGAGGGGGTGGTGTTGGATGGGGTTGGGGAGGGTGCGATGTTGGACGGGGCTGGGGAGGGGGCGGTTTTGGACATGTTTTAGGAGGGACTGGTGTCGGACTGGTTTGGGGAGAGGGCGATGTTGGACGGGGTTGGGGGATGGGGCGGTGTTGGATGGGGTTGGGGAGGGGGTGGTGTTTGACGGTGTTGGGGAGGGGGCGGTGATGGATGGGGCAAGTGGGAGTCTGTGGTGTTGGATGTGATTGTGGAGGGGGCGGTGTTGGAAGGGGTTGGGGGAAGGGACGGCGGTGAATGCCAGGCTGAGGCCGGTGTGTGTTCGGCAGTGAGGGTCAGGAATTAGGTGGTGTGTCGACGGCAGTGAGGGTCCAGCTGGGGGCTGATTGTGGACGGCAGTGAGGGCCAGGCTGGGGTGGTAAGTGTCAGGCTGGGGGTGGTGAGGGTCAGGCTGGAGGCGGTGTCTGGACGGCGGTAAGGGTCAAGCTGGGGGCAGTGAGTGTCAGGCTGGGGGTGGTGAGGGTCAAGCTGGAGACGGTGTGTGGAGGGCAGAGATGTTCAGGCTGAGGGCGATGTGTGGACGGCGGTGAGGGTCAAGCTGGGAGCAGTGAGTGTCAGGCTGGGGTGGTGAAGGTCAGGCTGGCGACGGTGTGTGGAAGGCAGAGAGGTTCAGGCTGGGGGCGATGTGTGGATGGCTGGGAGAGTCAGACTGGGGGCTGGTGTGTGGGCAGGCAGTGAGGGTCAGGTTGGGGTCGGTGTGTCGGTGCGGTGAGGGTCAGTCTGGGGGCGGTGTGTGGACAGCAGTGAGGGTCAGGCTGGGGGCGGTATGTGGACGGTGGAGTGGGTCAGTCTGGGGTATGAGGTGTGGACGGCGATGAGAGTCAGGCTGAGCGCAGTGTGTGGGCAGCGGTGAGGGTCAGGCTAGGGGCAGTGTGTGGACGACAGTGTGGGTCAGGCTGAGTATGATGTTGGACGGCGGTGACGTTTCGGATGGGGGCGGTGAGGGTCAGGCTAGGGGCGGTGTGTGGCCGACAGTGTGGGTCAGGCTGAGTATGATGTTGGACAGCGGTGACGGTTAGGCTGGGGGTGGTGAGGGTCAGGCTAGGGGTGGTGTGTGTGGGGCGGTGAGAGTCAGACTGGGGGCGGTGTGTCAGAGGCAGCAAGGGTCAGGCTGGTGGCAGTGTGTGGATGGCGGTGATGGTCAGGCTGGGAACGATGTGAGAGCGGGGTTGAGGGTCAGGCTGGCGATGGTGTATCGGGGCTTTGAAGGTCAGGCTGAGGGTGTTGTTTTGGGACGGTGAGGGTCAGGCTGGGGGCGGTGTGTGGATGGAAGTGAGGGTCAGGCAGAAGGCAGTGTGTAGAGAGTAGTGAGGGTCAGGCTTTGGCAGTGTGAGGATGGCAGTGAGGGTCAGGCAGGGGGCGGTGTGTGGATGGCTGTGAGAGTCCAGCTGGAAACGGTGTGTGGAGGGCAGGGAGGGTCAGGTGGGGTGGGCGTGGATGGCATTGAGGGTCAAGCTGGGAATGGTGTGTAGATGGCAGTGAGGTGTGTTGATGGCAGTGATGGAAGGTGGTGGTGTGTGGACAGCAGTGAGCGTCAGGCTGTTGGCGTCATGTGGACAGCGGTGAGGATCAGGCTGGGGCAGTGTTTCAGCGGCTGTGAGGGTCAGGCTCGGAGTGGTGTTCGGATGGCACTGAGGGCCAGTCTCGGGCGGTGTGTGGACAGGAGTGTGGGTCAGGCTGGGGTGGTGTTGGATGGCGGAAAGGATCAGACTGGGAACGGTGATTGCATAGTGCTGAGGGTCAGACTGTGGACCGTGTGTGGGCGGCGGCAAGGGTCAAGCTTGGGGCAGTGTGTGAATGGTACTGAGCGTCTGTCGACGGGTGGTGTGTGGGTGGCAGCGAGGGTCAAGTTTGGGGTAGTGTGTGGACGATGGTGAGGGTCAAGCTGGGGGCAGTGTGTGGATGGTGGTGAGGGTCAGGCTGGTCAGGCTGTGGGCGGTGTGTAGATGGCGCTGAGGGTCAGGCTGAAGGCGGTGTGTAGTCGGCAGTGAGGACCAGGCTGGGGGCGATGTGTGGACGGCGGTGAGGGTCAGGCTGGTGGCGGTGTGTGGATGGCACTGAGGGTCAGGCTGGGGGCAGTGTGTGGGCGGCGCTGGTGAGGGTCAGGCTGGGGTGGTGTAGAACGGCGGTGAGGGTAAGGCTCGTGGCAATGTTGGACAGGGTTGAGGGTCAGGTTGGGGGCTGTAAGTTAAGGCTGGGTGCGGTGAGGATCTGGCTGGGGCCAGTGTGTCTGGGGCGGTGAGGATCAGGCTGGGGGGTGGTGTGTGGATGCAATGAGGGTCTGGCTGGGGTCATTGTGTGGACGATGGCGAGGGTTAGTCTGGGGGCAGTGTGTGGGCAGCAGTGAGGGTCAGTCTGGGGGCAGTGTGTGGATTGCATTGAGGGTCAGGCTGGGAGCGGTGTATGGGCGGCAGTGAGGGTCAGGCTGGGGGCAATGTTGGATGGCGGTGAGGGTCAGGATGGGGGTGGTGTCTGGGCGGAAGTGAGCGCCAGGCTGGGGGTAGTGTGTGGACGGTGGTGAGGGTTAGGCTTGGGGTGGTGTGTGGATGCTGGTGAGGGTCAGGCTGGGGGCGGTGAGTGGACAGTGGTGAGTGTCAGGCTATGGGGCAAATTGTGGGTGACATTGAGGGTCATGTTGGGAACGGTATTGGATGACGGTGAAGATCAGGCTGGGGGTGGTGTGTGGGCAGCAGTGATGATCAGGCTGGGGGCGGTGTTTAACGGCGGAGAGGGTCAGTCTGGGCCGATGTTGGACGGCGGTGAGGGTCAGGCTGGGGTCGGTAAGGTCAGGCTAGGGCGGTGAGGGTCTGGCTAGGGGCAGTGAGTCCGGGACAGTGAGGGTCAGGTTGGGGGGTGGTGTCTGTGGGATCGGTGAGGGTCTGGCTGGGGGGTGGTGTGTGGACGGCAGTGAAGGTCTGGCTGGGGTCGGTGTTGGACGTTGGGGAGGGTCAGGCTAAGGGTGGTGTGTGGATGGCAGAGAGGGACAGGCTGGGAGCGGTGTGTGGACGGTGGTGAGGGTCAGGCTGTGGGCGGTGTGTGGATGGAGTGAGGGACAGGCTGGGGGCGCTGTGTGAATGGCGGTGAGGTTCAAACTGAGCACGGTGTTGGGCAGTGGTGAGGGTCAGGCTGGGGTCTGTGTGTGAATGGTGGTGAGGGTTAGCTTGGGGGCGGTTTGTGAGTGGCAGTGAGGGTCAGGCTGGCGGCAGTGTGTGGACATTAGTGAGGGTCAGGCTGGGGCGGCGTGTCGACGTTGGTGAGGGTCAGGCTGTGGGCAGTGCGTGGATGGCAGAGAGGGACAGGCTGGGGGCGCTGTGTGGACAGTAGTGAGCGTCAGGCTGGGGGCGATGTGTGGACGGCGCTGAGGGTAAGGCTGAGGGCAGTGTTGGACAGCGGTGAGGGTCAGGCTGGGTGCGGCGTGTGGGCATCGGTGAGGGCCAGACTGGGGGCGGTCTTTGGAAGTTGGTGAAGGTCAGGCTGTGGGCAGTGTGTGGATGGCGCTGAGGGTCAGTCTGGGGGCGTTGTTTGGGTGGCAGCGAGGGTCAGGCTAGGTCAGTGTGTTGATGGCAGTGAGGGTCAGGCTGGGTCGGTGTGTGGATGGCAGTGAGGGTCAGGCTGGGTCGGTGTGTGGATGACAGTGAGGGTCAGGCTGGGGGTGGTGTGTCGATGCTGGTGAAGGTCAGGCTGGGGGTGGTGTTTGATGGCAGCGAGGGTCAGGCTGGGGACGGTGTTGGATGGCAGTGAGGGTTAGGTTGGGGATGGTGTGTGGGCGGCAGTGAGGGTCAAGCTGGGGGCGGTGTTGGACGGCGATGAGGGTCAGGCTGGTGGTGGTGTTGGATGGTGGTGAGGCACAGGCTGGGGGCGGTGTGTGGGAGGCAGTGAGGGTCAGGCTGGGGATGGTGTGTGGACGGCAGTGACGGTCAGGTTGGGGGCGGTGTTGGATGGCGGTGATGGTCAGGCTGGAGGCGGGGTGTGGGAGGCAGAGAGGGTCAGGCTGGGGACGGTATGTGGACGGCAGTGAGGGTCAGGCTGGGGATGGTGTGTGGACGGCAGTGAGGGTCAGGCTGGGGACGGTATGTGGAAGGCAGTGACGGTCAGGCTGGGGAAGTGTGTGCGCGGTCGATCGTGCTGTGTGCTGCAGTAATCTCCTGAATGGGGAGCAGACTTTGAAAACTCCGAGCCCCATAGGTAAGGCATTTAATCGATTCACCGAATCATTGATTATCCGAATGAATTAGTGCCCACCCAACTCGTTCACATAATTGAGGTTCCTCTGTCGGTGGGAACATGAATTGGAAGGGTTTAGAGGGATATGGGCCAGGTGCTGGCAGGTGGGACTAGAAAGGATTGGGATACCTGGTCAGCATGGACGGGATGGACCGAAGGGTCTGTTTCTGTGCTGTATATCTCTAAGACTCTATGACCTTCCAGCCAATTTTGTATCCCAATCTACCCATCTGCTTATATTCTATGGTGATGAACTTGCTAACCCGTGTGTGATGTGGACTCTTGCTGAATGTCTTTCTGAAGTCCAAGTTAGTGATTTCCATGCACAAAGCCATGCTGACTATCCATAATCAATCTTGTCTTTCCTATTACATGGACATCCTGCCCCTTAGAATCCCTTTCAACAACTTGCCTTCTACTGACTTCAGGCTCACCGGTCTATAGTTTGCTGGCGTTTCCTTACCACCTTTCTCAAATAATGGCACCGGTCTTCCAGCATCTCGTCCACAACTAGAGGGCATAGGTTTAGGATGACAGGGTAAAGATATAAAAGAGACAGAAGTGGCAACTTTTTCACACAGAGGGTGGTACGTGCATGGAATGAGCTGCCAGAGGAAGTGGTGGAGACAGGTACAATTGCAACATTTAAGCGGCATTTGGATGGATATATGAATGGGAAGGGTTTGGAGGGATATGGGCCGGGTGCTGGCAGGTGGGACTAGATTGGCTTGGGATAGCTGGTCAGCATGGACGGGTTGGACCGATGGGTGTGTTTCCATGTTGTACATCTCAATGACTCTGACTCTATTAGGCCAGTTTCCACAGTGATTCTACGAGAAACTCATTTGGACAAATACCTAATCGGGAATGTTTGGATACATGTGGATCAAGGGGAGGCAGTTGAGATTAACTCAGTTTGGAATTATGTTTGACATGGATTGATTGGATCACAGGGTCTGTTTACATGCTACATAACATTACGACTCTAATTCTTGCTATCTCTGCATTCCTCACTCTTCACATCTCTCCCTATCTCTGTCACCTCACCCAGCCTCACAACGCTTCCTTATCTTCAAAGTTTGTGAGAAGATTTGTAGCTCGGGTACTCGTTGTTGTGGTTCTGTTCGCCGAGCTGGGAATTTGTGTCGCAGACGTTTCATCCCCTGTCTAGGTGACATCCTCAGGGCTTGGGAGCCTCCTGTGAAGCACTTCTATGATGTTTCCTCCGGCAATTACAGTGGTTTGAATCTGCCGCTTCCGGTTGTCAGTTCCAGCTGCAACGGGCAGGGGACGAAACGTCTGCAACACAAATTCCCAGCTCGGCGAACATCTTCCTTATCTCTAATCATTCCTCTCCAGCCTCAGACCCTTCCCTAACTCCAGTCTCTCAAAGCTGTGCTGTATGTGCCTTTCTTTGATTTCGGCCTTGATAATTCCCCATTTTTATTTCTCACTTGATGACGGCCCTTTCAGATTCCTGCATCGAGCTCCAGAATTTCCTCCTAAACCTCTCCATCTCACTTTCCTCCCAAACACATTGACGAATCATGTGTCATCGATGCTAATATCATTTTTTCTGACCTGGTTTCAATGGTGTCCTGTCATATTCCTATATTAAGTGTCTTGAGGTTTACAGCACAGAAAAAGGCTCTGTGGGCCATTGAGACTGTGCCAGTAAAGAAAACTATCACCAAACTATCCTGATCCATTTTCCAATAAACAGTCACTCGCACCATCTGTCTTGGTATCACAAGTGTGCATCTAAATATGTCTTAAATGCTATTGGGAATTCTGTGTCTCCCACCCTTCCAGACAGTGAGGTTTAGTGCAACTGGTGCTCGATGATGACATCACCCACAGGAACACAGAGCAGCTGGGTCTGTGCAAACCAGAGATCGCCCATACATTGCGAAGGATGGCAGGGTCCCTGAGAGGAGGCACAGGAGATCTAACAGGACGGTTCAACGAATGGGGGATTGTAGTAGCATGTTTTGGATATTCCTTTACATTATTCATTGGTATGATATAGTTGTTGCTGATACATTGGGTAGATAATATCGATCTACAATAGATGGACTCTCTTTCTCAACCTCTCCCCTTGCCTGTGCCTGGGTAACCTTCTGGTTAAACAACGACCAGTCATCTCTCCCTAATGAGAGAGCAACCCTATGGTCTGGTAGACAACACTGACTTTGCCTCTTACACAGTGATGTCACTGTACCTCGGGGATGGAGAGTGGGAATGCTGAGGGTGGTGGATGGGACACCACTCAGGCACAGTGCTTTGTCCGAGAGGATGTTCACGTTCTTTGCATTGCTGGGAGCTGCACTGATGCAGGCAAGTGGACACTGTTCCAACACAATCCTGACGTGTACCTTACAGAGAGCAAACAGACATTGGGGAAGCAGGAATTTGGGGAAACCGAGATTGTTCTCCTTGTAGCAAAGGTAATTGAGGTGAGCTGTGACAGAGGGGTTTACAAACGTTACCCGTTATAATAATAAACCTTACACCCATCAGCTCAGTATACAAGGATTACAGGACACATTGAATGCGTGGGGAGAACTATTGAGAGAATGGGATGATTTAAAGGAGAACATTTATGCAGTAAATGGGATTGAGCTGGTACACAATACTCACGCCCAATGTGAATATACAGGTCCTGATTAATTGAGGAATGCTGTCAGAGTTTGGCATTACAGTTACTGAGATTACCATCTGAATGTTCACTTGTAGTATCCTCTAATACAAGTTATAAAATCTGTCACTGTCAGTTCAGGTTAGAAACTCACACCATCCCCTCCTCCTGGGCCAGGATGACTGTACACATTACCCCTTGTGGAGGTCAGCAGTTAGTTCAGGGGGAAATCTATGTGGGTTTCTATGAGTTTCCACCTTGGGACTTCATGTGACTGAACAGGGCAGATCTTCATAGATGGGACAGAATGATCAAATGGGCAGTGAGATGTGGAGAGCAGGATTTCCTTCCTTTTCTTTCCTTCCGTGTTGCCGCTGTGCCTCATCAATAAGACATGGGGGTGTGAAAGGCTCATGCAGCTTGATGGGCAAGTTGTCTCCATTCTGACCAATGGGCAGCAAGCTCCTTCCAGTCATCCCATAGAAAAACAGAGCAACACTGCACGCTTCCCACTGCCCAGGATTCCCATTAAACGTTTAGAAGAATTGGGGAGTTGGGGGTGGGGGGGGGGGGGGGGTGGTGGTGGGTGGTGGGAATCTGTCAGAAGAGGAACAACTGTAAAGTTCGAAGAGGATTGTGAAGAGAGAGAGATGCACAGGAGATGAGGGAAAACAAGTTGGCAGATGGAGTATAATTTGGGAAAATGGAAAGTTGGTCATTTTGGAGGAGATAATACAGGAACAGAGTGCTATTTAAATGGTGGAAACTGTAGAAAGCGGCACCACAAAGGGACCGGGTGTAATTGTGCAGGAAACACAGAAAGCTAGCAGATTCTGGGTCAGTCACGGAATCACGACTTCTGTTTTGGATTCTTCAAGTTTAAGGAAACACCGACATGGGTAAGGGGTTTCAGTAGCAATGGAACTGGGGTGAGGTGGAGACAAGCAACATTTTAGAGAATGGAATTCCTGGTGTTTGTGATTGTGTGGATGTCTGATCAGAAGGTCACCTTGGGGTCAGGTATAATAGCAATATTGTAAAGAATGTAGTTCTACCTCAGATATTTCCCAGTGGGAGGGAGGGGCTCAGCAGTAAGGGAAAGTAATTTGTAACAGCAACTGAAGGCAATGGGCTTAACCATTACAATGTTTCATTGGAGAAAATTGCAGCTAATTGAGTAGTGGGAGCGTGGTAAACAGTTTGATAACTGAGTAACAGTGGAGTAATGAAGAGGGATGATGGGGAGGCAGAGCTGGGCATTGTCAGTGTACATGTGAAACCTAACACGGTGCCTTTGGACAATGTCACCTCCTGGCAGTATGTCGGTGGGAAACAGGAGGGGCCAAGGATAGATCCTTAGATTCCCTACAGTGTGGAAACAGGCCCTTCGGCCCAACAAGTCCACACCGACCCTCCGAAGATGAACCCACCCAGACCCATTCCCCTACATTTACCCCTGATTAATGCACCTAACACTACGGACAATTTAGCATGGCCATTTCACCTAACCTGCACATCTTTCGACTGTGGAAAGAAACCGGAGCACATGGAGGAAACCCACGCAGAAACTGGGAGAATGTGTAAACTCCACACAGACAGTCGCATAAGTCTGGAATCGAACCTGGGTCCCTGGTGCTGTGAGGCAGCAGTGCTCACCACTGAACCACCGTGGTGCCCAACCCTTGAGGGACACCACATGCAGTGAATTCAGAAAGGAAATCAGAGAGGGTATCACAGCTACAGAAGTTACCATTGTCGAGGAGGGTCTGCCTACTGAGTCAGTATGGGTGGAAATTAGCAACAGTAAGGGAGCAGTTACCTCATTAGGAGTTTACTACAGGCCCCCCAATAGCAGCAGGGAGATTGAAGAAAGGATAGGTCAGCAGATTTTGGAAAAGTGTGAATGTAATCGGGTTGTTGTAATGGGTGACTTTAACTTTCCCAATATTGATTGGAACCTCCTTCGAGCAGATGGTTTGGAAGGAGCTATTTTTGTAAGGTGTGTTCATGAGGGCCTCCTAACTCAGCACATTGAAGCGGCTGACGAGGGGAGAGGCCATTTTGGATTGGTGCTCGGCAATGAGCCGGGGCAGGTGTCAGATCTTACGGTGGGAGAGCATTTTGGTGATAGTGACCACAACTGCCTCACATTCTACATAGCTATGGAGAAGGAGAGAAGCAGGTACAATGGGAGGATATTTAATTGTGGAAAAGGAAACTATGATACTATCAGACGTGAGTTGGGAACCATGGACTGGGAGCAATTGCTCCTTGGAAAGGGCACTATAGACATGTGGAGGCGGTTTAAGGAACAGTTGTTGCGACTGATGCATAAATGTGTTCCTCTGAGGCAGGCAAGAAAGGGTAAGATAAAGGAACCTTGGATGAAGAGAGCGGAGGAGCTTCTTTTCAAAAGAAAGAAGGCATCTTACGTAAGGTGGAGGAAGCAAGGTTCTTGCTCAGCTCTAGGGGATTACAGGCAGGCGAGGAAGGAGCTCAAAAATGGCCTGAGGAGAGCCAGGAGGGGGCACGAAAAAGGCTTGGCAGGAAGGATTAGGGAGAATCCAAAGGCATTTTACACGTATGTGAGGAATAAGAAAATGATCAAAGAAAGAGTAGGGCCGATCAGGGCTAGCATAGGGAACTTGTGTGTAGAGTCTGTGGAGGTAGCAGAAACCCTAAATGAGTTTGCTTCTGTTTTTACTAAAGAAAAGGACCTTGTAGTGAATGAAACCATTGAGGAGCAGGTAAGCATGCTGGAACGGATAGAGATTGAGGAAGCTGATGTGCTGAAAACTTTGACAAATATTTAGATTGACCAGGGTCAGACCAGATTTGTCCTCGGCTGCTTTGGGAAGTGAGCAATGTGATTGCTTCGCTGCTTGCGAAGATCCTTACATCCTCGCTCTCCACTTGAATCGTAGCTGAGGACTGGCGGGAGGAAAATGTAATTCCTCTCTTCAAGGAAGGAAATCGGGAAATCCCCAGCAATGACAGACCAGACACTCACACGTCTGTCGTCTGTAAGGAGTTGAAAGGATTCGAAGGGACAGGATTTATGACCATCTGGAAGAGCATGGCTTGATTAAATGCAATTAACACGGCTTTGTGAGGGGCAGGTCATGCCTCACAAACCTTACTGAGTTCTTTGAGGATGTTACGAGGCTAGTTGATGAGGGTCAGGCTGTGGCTGTTGTGTATGCGGACTTCACTAAGGCATTTGATAAGGTTCCCCATGGTCGGCTCGTTCAGAAGGTAAGGAGGATTGGGATACAGGGAAACTTAGCTGTCTGGATATGGAATTGGCTAGCCAACAGAAGACAGCGAGTGATAGTAGAAGGAAAATATTCTGCTTGGAAGTCTGTAGTGAGTGGTGTTCCACAGGGCTTTGCCCTTGGGCCTCTACTGTTTGTAATTTTTATTAATGACTTGGATGAGGAGATTGAAGGATGGGTCAGCAAATTTGCAGACGACACAAAGGTTGGAGGTGTCGTTGACAGTATTGAGGTCTGTTGTTGGCTGTAGCGGGACATTGACAGGATGCAGAGATGGGCTGAGAGGTGGCAGATTGAGGTCAACCTGGATAAATGCGAGGTGATGCATTTTGGAAGGTCAAATTTGAAAGCTGAGTACAGGATTAAAGACAGGATTTTTAGCAGTGTGGTGGAACAGAGGGATCTTGGTGTGCAGGTACATAGATCCCTTAAAATGGCCACCCAAGTGGACAGGGTTGTTAAGAAAGCATATGGTGTTTTGGCTTTCATTAACAGGAGGATTGTGTTTAAAAGTCGTGAGATCTTGATGCAGCTCTATAAAACTTTGGTTAGAACGCACTTGGAATACTGTGTCCTGTTCTGGTCACTCTATTTTAGGAAAGATGTGGATGCCTTGGAGAGGGTTCAGAGGAGGTTTACCAGGATGCTGCCTGGAAAGCCGGGCTTATCTAACAAAGAGAGGTTGACTAAGCTCGGACTTCTTTCAGTGGAAAAAAGAAGGAGGAGAGGGGACCTAATTGAGGTGCACAAGATAATGAGAGGCATAGATAGAGTTGATAGCCAGATACGTTTTTCCCAGGGCAGAAATTGTTAACACGAGGGGTCATAGTTTTATGCTGTTTGGCGGAAAGTATAGAGGGAATGTCAGAGGCGGCTTCTTTATGCAGAGAGTTGCGAGAGCATGGAATGCGTTGCCAGCAGCAGTTGTGGAAGCGAGGACATTGGGAATATTTAAGAGACTGCTGGACATGCGTATGGTCACAGACATTTGAGGGTTCGTACATTAGGTTTACCTTACATAAGGATCAATGGTCGGCACAACATCGTGGGCTGAAGGGCCTGTTCTGTGCTGTACTGTTCTATGTACTTTGTTCTATGTTCTGTGAAGTGTATCTGTACTTTTCGACCGTTTGCACCCTGTACCGACAGATAGTGCTCCTTCAATACCTTAGAACCCTTCCCTTCAATATGTTCATCCCCAAAGAACCTTGACAGAACATTCATGCCCTCAACACCTCAGAAAGCAAACCTGTTGCCCCCTTGGACCGTGTTAATCCCCAAACCTGTTCTCACTGTGATGACTCACTGCCATCCCCAAAATTGGAACCCAGGGCCCAGAACATTATTTGAGTCTCTGGATTGATCATAGATTCCCGAAGAAGTGGAAGCAGGCCATTCGGCCTATCAGGTTCACACTGACCCTCAGCACAGCAGCCCATCCCCCCACTCTATCCCTGGATCCCTTCATTTCCTCTGGCTAATCCACCGAGCCTGCACATCTTTGGACAGTGGGACGGAACTGGAGCACCCAGAGGCTGACATGGGGACAATGTGCCAACTCCACACAGACAGTCGCCCGAGGCTGGAATCGAACCCGGGTAGGGTGAGGCAACACTGAGCCCCTGTAAAAATCCCACCATCTCCTCCCCGTTGAAGACCGTTTGGTGTTTATGCCCGGGGAGTATCTAACTTGTCTAGCGTTTATTTAAGAAAGATTAGGGGAAAGGGCAATGCCTCCACAAGCTCAAGATGCTTGACCCCCCTCGAAGAAATATTTATATCAATATCAAAAAGAGACTTTATTCACAAAAAAACTTTACGTACAAAGTTCGGTTCTGTACAGTCTTTGCAACAAGTCTTTGTCATGACATATATACTCCCCTTGGCTGATTAACTGAAATGTAAGGTCTGAACTGTTCCTTCTGAATGAACATCACAAAGTTAAATTGATAAGGATCTTTGTGAAGTGCCTGTGTTCTGTATCTGTTCTCCAACTTATCCCACCCTCCGAATACAATACCCTACACAGCCTTAAACCTGTTTGTCAACTTTTAGCAGAAGCAGGCTCAGGGCATTGAACACGGACTGAAATACTCAGTGACGCTTGGATCAGGTCAGATCAAATTCTCAAGCAAACAAAGGGCTGGGGAAATTCAGTAGCAATGGTGAAGAGAGAGAGGAACAATTCACATTTCAAGTGACCATACCTCAAAACTGTCTGTTCTGAAGGAACTTTCCCGCAGAAATCACTGGATTGAAAGGTGAACTCTGTCTGTCTCTTTCTCCCTGTCCCTTCAGAGATGCTGCCGGACATGCTTAGCTCCTTCAGCAATCTCTGTATTGATGTTTCAGGTCTCCAGCGCATCCGTACAGATTGATTTTAGTGTTGAATTCTCAAGCTTGCTCTGATAAAGGGATTGAATCCTTCTGCTACAAAGGAGGGTCAGTTACCACAGCTAACAGGTTCGTGATGACAACATTGTTGGTTCGATCTCTATCATGTCTGAAATTACGCTGAAGGCCCCAGCTTCTCAATCTCGCCCCTCACCTCAAGTGTGTGGCCCACGAAGCCTCTCTCTCTGACATGACAGCAGCTCTCGGGTCCTCCTGGTGAATAATAACTTCCCAACTTTAAAAAGGCACTCCAGTAAGAGAGCTCTTTCCATGGTTCAGGTCAAAATCTTGGAGCTCCCTCCCTAACATCACTGTGGGACACCCAAGGACTGCAGCAGGAGAGTACACCCCACCCAATACCTTCCAGGCAACTATTAGAGGGTGTGGTAATCACATACAAGCCACATTTGAAAATAAGTTTTATAACAGGGTCACGGTGGATGGTCATTAACTCTGTTTCTTTACCTCTGTTGAAATTAGTGTAATGAAGAAACTTAGGGTCGGTTGAAAATGACAATAATAACATTTCGTAGGTTGGTGTTTATGAGAGTTTGTATCGAATGTATGAATGTTTGAGCACTTATTCAATGGCATGCAGGTAGCTGCCAGAGGAAGTGATGGGGGCTGGTATAACTGCGACATTTAAAAGGCATCAGGATGAGTATGTGAATAGGAAGGGTTTAGAGGGATATCAGCCAAGTGCTAGCAAATGGAATGAAATGAGATGAGACCATCTGGTTGGTATGGATGAGTTGAACAGGAGGGTCCACTTCCGAGCTGAGCATCTCTGTGACTCTGTGCCTCTGAATAGTCTATTGCTCAAAGTTTGGGAGAAGATTTGTAGCTCGGGTGCTCGTTGTTGTGGTTGTGTTCGCCGAGCTGGGAGTCAATTGCAGAGAGTTTCAGACAGGGCTTGGTTTGTGTGTCTCTTTCATGCTCCCTCAGAATGTGCAAAGCCTATGTCTCCAAATTTCCACAAGACCTTATGAAATACAAAAAAAGGGGCAGTGCTGAGGGAGTGCTGCACTGTCAGAGCGTCAGTTCTGAGGGAGTGCTGCATTGTCAGAGGGTCAGAACTGAGGGAGTGCTGCACTGACAGAGGGTCAATACTGAGGGACCGCTGCACTGTCAGAGTGTCAGTACTGAGGGAGTGCTGCACTGTCAGAGTGTCAGTACTGAGGGAGTGCTGCACTGTCAAAGAGTCAGTGCTGAGGGAGCGGTGCATTCTCCGAGGGTTAGTACTGAGGGAGCACTACACTGAAAGAATGTCAGAACTAAAGGAGCGCTGCACTGTCAAAGATCTGCACTGCCAGAGGGTCAGTACTGAGGGTGTACCGCACTGTCACATGGTCGGTATGGGGGCACTGCCACACTGTCAGATGGTCAGTACTGAGAAAGTTCTGCACTGTGTGAGCATCAGTACTGAGGGAGTGCCGCACTGTCAGATGGTCAGTACTGATGGACTGTTGCATTGCCGGAGGGTGAGTACTGAGGGATCACTGCACTGTCGGACAGTCAGTAGTGAGGGACTGCTGCATTACCAGAGGGCCATTTCTGAGGAGTACTACACTGTCAGAGGGTCAGTACTGAGGGAATGCTGCACTGTCAGAGAGTCAGTGCTATCTGAGAACCACACTGTCAGAGTTTCAGTCCAGACAGCAAGCCTCACTATTAGAGGATCTGCACTCAGAGACCACTGCACTATCAGAGGGTCAGTACTGAGGGAGTGCCTCATTGCCAGATGGTCAGTACTGAGGGAGTGCTGCACTGTCAGTGGGTTAGTACAGAGAGAGTGCTACACTGTCAGATAGACAGTACTGCGGCACTGCTGTACTGTCAGAGGTGCAGGACCGAGGCAGAGGGTCAGTATTGAGGGAGTGATACACTGTCAATGGGTCAGTACTGAGGGAGTGCTACACTGTCAATGAGTCAGTAGTGAGGCAGTGCTGTGCTGTCAGAGTGTCAGTTCTGATGGAGTGCTGAACTGTCAGAAGTTTTGTCCTGAGACTGGGCCACACTGTCGGAGGGTCAGTATAGGGCCATTTCCACACTGTCAGAGAGTCAGTACTGAGGGAGTGCATCACTATCAGAGGATCAGTATGGAGGGATTGCAGGATTGTCAGAGGATCACTGTGGAGGGAGTGCAGCATTGTCAGAGGATCAGTACGGAGGGAGTTGAGCATTGTCAGAGGGTCAGTATGGAGGGAGTGCAGCATTGTCAGACGATCAGTGTGGAGGGAAAGCAGCATTGTCAGAGGGGCAGAATGGAGGGAGTGCAGCATTGTCAGAGGATCAGTATGGAAGGGAGTGCAGCATTGTCAGAGGGTCAGTATGGAGGGAGAGCAGCATTGTCAGAGGGGCAGAATGGAGGGAGTGCAGCATTGTCAGAGGGTCAGTGCGGAGGGAGTGCAGCATTGTCAGAGGATCAGTATGGAGGGAGTGCAGCATTGTCAGAGGATCAGTATGGAGGGAATGCAGCATTGTCAGAGGGTCAGTGTGGAGGGAGTACTGCACTGCCAGAGGGTCAGTACTGAGGGAGTGCTGCACTGCCAGAGGGTCAGTACTGAGGGAGTGCTACACTGTCAGAGGGTCAGCACAGAGGGAGTGCTGCACTGTCAGAGATTCAGTACTGAGGAAATGCTGCTCTGTCAGAGGGTCTGTACTGTTGAGAGCTGCATTGTCGGAGGGACTGTATTGTGAGTGAGATGCACTGTCGGAGCATCAGTACTGATGGAGCACCGCGCTGTCAGAAGGTCAGTACTGAGGAAGAGCTGCACTGACAAAGGGTCAGTACGGAGGGAGCGCTGCGCTGTCAGAGGGTCAGTACTGAGGGAGAGCTGCACTGTCAGAGGGTCAGTAATGAAGGAGCACTGCACTGTCAGAGCGTCAGTTCTGAGGGAGTGCTGCATTGTCAGAGGGTCAGAACTGAGGGAGTGCTGCACTGACAGAGGGTCAATACTGAGGGACCGCTGCACTGTCAGAGTGTCAGTACTGAGGGAGTGCTGCACTGTCAGAGTGTCAGTACTGAGGGAGTGCTGCACTGTCAAAGAGTCAGTGCTGAGGGAGCGGTGCATTCTCCGAGGGTTAGTACTGAGGGAGCACTACACTGAAAGAATGTCAGAACTAAAGGAGCGCTGCACTGTCAAAGATCTGCACTATCAGAGGGTCAGTACTGAGGGAGTGCCTCATTGCCAGATGGTCAGTACTGAGGGAGTGCTGCACTGTCAGTGGGTTAGTACAGAGATAGTGCTACACTGTCAGATAGACAGTACTGCGGCACTGCTGTACTGTCAGAGGTGCAGGACCGAGGCAGAGGGTCAGTATTGAGGGAGTGATACACTGCCAATGGGTCAGTACTGAGGGAGTGCTACACTGTCAATGAGTCAGTAGTGAGGCAGTGCTGTGCTGTCAGAGTGTCAGTTCTGATGGAGTGCTGAACTGTCAGAAGTTTTGTCCTGAGATTGGGCCACACTGTCGGAGGGTCAGTATAGGGCCATTTCCACACTGTCAGAGAGTCAGTACTGAGGGAGTGCATCACTATCAGAGGATCAGTATGGAGGGAATTGAGCATTGTCAGAGGGTCAGTATGGAGGGAGTGCAGCATTGTCAGACGATCAGTGTGGAGGGAGAGCAGCATTGTCAGAGGGGCAGAATGGAGGGAGTGCAGCATTGTCAGAGGATCAGTATGGAGGGAGTGCAGCATTGTCAGAGGGTCAGTATGGAGGGAGTGCAGCATTGTCAGACGATCAGTGTGGAGGGAGAGCAGCATTGTCAGAGGGGCAGAATGGAGGGAGTGCTGCACTGTCAGAGGGTCAGTGCGGAGGGAGTGCAGCATTGTCAGAGGATCAGTATGGAGGGAATGCAGCATTGTCAGAGGGTCAGTGTGGAGGGAGTACTGCACTGCCAGAGGGTCAGTACTGAGGGAGTGCTGCACTGCCAGAGGGTCAGTACTGAGGGAGTGCTACACTGTCAGAGGGTCAGCACAGAGGGAGTGCTGCACTGTCAGAGATTCAGTACTGAGGAAATGCTGCTCTGTCAGAGGGTCTGTACTGTTGAGAGCTGCATTGTCGGAGGGACTGTATTGTGGGTGAGATGCACTGTCGGAGCATCAGTACTGATGGAGCACCGCGCTGTCAGAAGGTCAGTTCTGAGGAAGAGCTGCACTGACAAAGGGTCAGTACTGAGGGAGTGCTGCACTGTCAGAGGGTCAGTAATGAAGGAGCACTGCACTGTCAGAGGGTCAGTACTGAGGGAGTGCTGCACTGTCAGAGGGTCAGGACTGAGGCAGTGCAGCACTGTCAGAGGGTTAGTACTGAGGGACTGTCGCACTGTCAGAGGGTCGGTTTGAGGGAGGGCTGCACTGTCAAAGAATCAGCACTGCGGTTGTGCCGTACTGTCTGAGGGGCAGTACTGTGGAAATGCTGCACTGTCAGAGGGTCAGTACTGAGGGAGCACTGCACTGTCAGAGGGTCAGTACTGAGGGAGCACTGCACTGTCAGAGGATCAGTACTGAGGGAGTGCTGCACTGTCAGAGGATCAGTACTGAGGAAGTGTTGCACTGTCAGAGGATCAGTACTGAGGAAGTGTTGCACTGTCAGAGAGTCAGTTTGAGGGAGTGCTGAACTGTCAAAGAATCAGTTCTGAAGGAGCGGTGCATTCTGCGAGGGTTAGTACTGAGGGAACGCTACACTGTAAAAATGTCAGAACGAAAGGAGCGCTGCACTGTCAAAGAGCAGCACAGCCAGAGGGTCAGTACTGAGGGTGTACCGTACTGTCACACGGTGGGTATGGAAGCACTGCCACACTGTCAGATGGTCAGTACTGAGGAAGTTCTGCACTGTGCGAGCGTCAGTACTAAGGGAGTGCCGCACTGTCAGAGGGTCAGTACTGAGTGATCACTGCGCTGTCAGAGGGTCAGTACTGAGGGATCACTGCGCTGTCAAAGGGTCAGTAGTGAGGGAGTGCCGCACAGTGAGAGTGTCAGTACTGAGGGACTGCTGCATTGCCAGAGGATGAGTACTGAGGGATCACTGCACTGTCGGACAGTCAGTAGTGAGGGACTGCTGCATTTCCAGAGGGCCATTTCTGAGGAGTACTACACTGTCAAATAATCAGTACTGAGGGAGCACCACACTGTCAGAGGTTCAGTCCAGAGGGAATGCCGCACTATCTGAGGCTCTGTACTCTGTGAGCACTGCACCATTAGAGGGTCAGTACTGAACGAGCTGTCACAGGATCAGAACTGAGGGTGCATGCACTATCAAAAGGTCAGTACTGAGGGAGTGCTGGGTAGGGATCAGTCAGGGAGGGGAAGATTGCAGTGTTGGGTAGGGATCAGTCAGGGAGGGGGATATTGCAGTGTTGTGTAGGGATCAGTCAGGGATGGGTGATGGCAGTGTTGGGTAGGGATCAGTCAGGGAGGGGTGATTGCAGTGTTGGGTAGGGATCAGTCAGGGAGGGGGTGAGTGCAGTGTTGGGTAGGGATCAGTCAGGGAGGGGGAGGTTGCAGTGTTGGGTAGTGATCAGTCAGGGAGGGGGAGATTGCAGTGTTGGGTAGGGATCAGTCAGGGAGGGGGAGATTGCAGTGTTGGGTAGGGATCAGTCAGGGAGGGGGAGATTGCAGTGTTGGGTAGGGATCAGTGTAGGAGGGGAGATTGCAGTGTTGGTAGGGATCAGTTGGGGTGGGGGTGAGTGCAGTGTTGGGTAGGGATCAGGCAGGGACGGGGTGAGTGCAGTGTTGGGTAGGGATCAGTCAGTGAGGGGGAGATTGCAGTGTTGGGTAGGGATCAGTCAGGGAGGGGGTGAGTGCAGTGTCGGTGAATCTGTTTTTTTTGGTGACAGTACAGGTGGATGTACAGTCAGTATCTGGAACTGTAACCAACGAATGCACATTGTTCCAAAACCAATAGAGTGTATGTTGGCTGCAAGATAGAAAGTGCTTTTTGAATTTAAGCACAGCAACGCCTGCCATCTGAGAGATGAGCTGTTCCAAAATAGATACATGTTCCAATTACTTGAGGTTTGGCTGCTGTTTTGACCACAATTCCAATTTACCCAATTAGTTTAAATTGTGCCCAGGACACCAGCAACCAAAGGCATTTGGTTTGATTGTTTTGATACCTTGAATCAGATTATAAGAGTTTATTGAGTCGTGGGTGTTATATAAACCCAGTATTTTGAAAGTATGAGGGAGAGCAACTGCCATCGAATAGCGAGCAACTGCTGCCGAGCCCAAGAGCGAAATGGCCATCTCGCATCTTCCTCTCAAAGAAATTAGAAAACAATTACTACCGAAGTACCTTTTCATGTACAACCTTCTCACTGTGAAAAAAAAGAAACAACACGGCCCAGCGAGATCAGCAGCCCGAGGATTGAATTCAGAGGAACCTGTTTGGTCTTGAGATTAAGTTAAAGCAATGCTTCATAAGTGTCCAGTTTAATAATTGGAACAGTGTACTTTTGTGGTTGGAGTCAGATACTAAGTAGGTAAAAGAAGGGGACTTGGATTTGTGAACAGTTGTTGTTTAGTGTTCACTATTAGAGCTAAGAAAATAATTATAATTTTCTTAAAGTATTGGAAGTTTAGAGTTCTCTGTCCCTTTTACTTTAACAGATTACAGAGTGAACCAAGACTCTCTGGGTGTTTGGTTTAATTAACAGAGAGGTTCGACCTCTGCATCGTAATCAATGGCAGGAAATTTCTGATGAGACTGCAATGGATAAGCAGCCCAAAGAAACTGGAAGCTTCATGCTGAAAAAATATAGGCCAGCCATTTCTTTGGTGAGTGGGTTCTAATAATATCATGTAATCACCTACCACGATTTCTCACTTCAGAACAGCTCCTAGATCGCTATTTGGGACATTAGTATAGGGTTGGTTGACATGGAATATTTACAGATTAACTCGTCTGTTTAACTGGATCAGAACCCGCTGAAGAATTTGCTTTTTGATGGACACTTAGAGGGTTCCAAGCTGATAGGACTTACCCAGTAGGAAATTCCACTTTCCTGGACAATTCCTTTGGATTATGCTAAAATGGGGAATCTGCTGGTTCCCAGCTCAAACCTGCC
Source organism: Chiloscyllium punctatum (assembly GCF_047496795.1). Taxonomy (NCBI): domain Eukaryota; kingdom Metazoa; phylum Chordata; class Chondrichthyes; order Orectolobiformes; family Hemiscylliidae; genus Chiloscyllium; species Chiloscyllium punctatum. Next base: position 85,650,537 of record NC_092759.1, on the reverse strand, counting down.
TCTACACTGGGATAAGGACTCTCTGTCGGATGTGATGGAATATGCTCCACTTGCCTGTATGAATGCAACTCCAATAAATACTCAACAAACTTGACACCATCCAGGACAAAGAAACCTGCTTGATTGGCACCCCAACAACAAATATCCACTCCCTCCACCAAAGATGCTCAGGAGCAGCAGTGTGTACCACCTACAAATGCAGTGCAGATATTCACCAAAGATCCTCAGACAGCACCTTCCAAACCCACAGCCACTTCCATTTAGGACAATGGCAACAAATACATGGGAACACCACCGTATGCAAATTGTCTTCCAAGCCTCTCACCATCTTGAAGTGGAAATATATCCCTGTGTCAAATTCCTGGAATTCCTTCCCTAACGACGTTATGGGTTGACCAACATGGACAGTAGCGGTTCAAGAAGGCAGTTCACGACCAACGTCTCAAGGGGCAACTAGGGATGGGTAATAAATGCTGGGTCTGGGGAGTGACGCCAACATCCCATGAATGAATTTGTAAAATTGTTTCATGTCTGGAACAACAGGACCCTCCTGTGGCTTCACTAAGGAGTTTTGTTTATTCATTATGCAAGGAATTCATGTAACTCGCTACTTTGCTGTGTTAGTGATCTTCACTCTGAACCGAGATAATGTTGCTGCATAAATAAACTTGTTTGTGCACCAACTTAGGGTCTACAGCATATAACCAAGTTTTGTGAAGTTATGCAGGAAAAGCGAGTAATCTTCAGGATGGACTCCTTGACTAACATAATGTAAGAAACTTAAAAACATAGATGAACAACAGGAGGATGAAGCTCCAAGACATGGTGAGGAGCATAATCACAGACTTCCTCCTGCTCTCCATCTCTGGGTCTCTGTGCTATAGATACTGCACAGAATGTAGTTTTCTTGCCCACCGTCATTACTGCTGGGACACCCTGTGCAGTATCTGCAGGAACAGGATGAGGGAGGAGTTCAGACAGGCCAGCCAAGGGAAAGCCCCACAGCAAATTTGTGAGAAACAGTGTAAGCATTTGTTCCAGGAGAAGACCCACCCCAATATCTCTCACTGTCAGTTTAAATTACATTCCCTATAATATGGAAACAGGCTCTTCAGCCCAACAAGTCCACACCGGCCCTCTGAAAAGGAACCCACAAACACTAATTTCCCTCCCCTATATTTACCCCTGACAAAGCACCTATCACTGTGGGCAATTTAGCATGGCCAATTCACCTAACCTGCATATCTTTGGCCTGTGTGCGGAAACCCATGCAGAAACGGGGAGAATGTGCAAACTTCACACAGACAGTCGCCCAAGGCTGGAAATGAAGCCATGTCCCTGGTGCTGTGAGGCAGCAATGCTGATAACTGAGCCACCATCCACCCCAATTACAGAGCTCACCAAGGGCTGCTTTAATGGCAACTGCAAGGGCACTCTCAGTGATAGGGATTCCAATTATCCCAAGTGACGAAGTTAGGATGATGTCCAAAATAACGGAATTATATGAAAAAAAAGTATTTAGATGGCTTATCATATCTTCCTCCCACATAATGTGGAGATAGAGGGGACATTGACAGAGACCATTCTTAAGTAAATGTGAAGGAACAGGCCATATGATCACATGCCCATAGCCTGTCATCCATGAATTCGGCTCCTCTCAGATCAAGCTGTGATCCTAACTGCACTCCCCATGATATATCTTGGGATACCGTTGGTTATGATTGCAGTTTGGAAAAGGCACATATCCCCACACATGGGTATGATCCTGATGAATACAGACCAGGGCCTATAAGGTAGATGGAACCTCCAGGGTTATCACTTTATTCTTATCCATTGATGGGATGTGGGCATCACTGGCTGGGCCAGTGTTTATTACTCATCCCTAGTTGCCCTTTGGGAAGGATGAAGAATGACAATAAGAGTGACATCAGTGATACCATTGTTGGAAGCCCAACTTGTTCACTCAGTCCCCTTCCTCCAGGAAAGCTCTTCATGTGCCTCTGGAACCTGAGCAATTAGAGATGGGGAATAAATGCTGACCGCGGCAGTAAGGCACACATTCAGTGTGTAAGAAGAATCACATTTCAATCAGTGTGTGAAATGCTATTGTTTAAAGAGGGCAGCTCCTACTCTCGAGAACAGAAGAACAGCTCTGAGATATATTTCCACACATGGAATAAACTGGCTCGATGCAGCACTGGTTGAAATTATTTGTGATCTTATGATGGGGCTCATGGTATTTGAGTGGGCAGCATTATTGCTGAGAGATCCCAGGTTCTGCTTTTTGTTATTTCATCATGATATACTAAACAGCAACACTCCTTCATAATTGAGATTAAACTTGTTTTTGTAATTAGTTTGTTCATTGTCAGAGTTTTGACACAATGATTTCCATTGGCTGGCAAAACTCTAACAGTCAGTTTAAATGAGGAAGTTTTTTTTTAACAAAGGAACTGAAGGAGACACGTGTTTTGATTTGTGAAGCTACATCCATCTATCATGTCCCCCAGAAATGTTCTCGTTCTCACAGTCCCTGGTTAGAGGATTCAAGTCTTGACAGATTGCCCTCCTGGTCTCTGTACGTTGAGGTGTTTGTCATGTACAGATGTGTAGATTTAGAGTGCAAATATCACCACAGTGCAAACACTCCCTTGTTGTCACTAAGGGAGTCCTGAATGCTCTGTTATACTGCACTTAGTCATAGAGATGTACAGCATGGAAACGAACCCGTGGGCGGCACGGTGTCACAGTGGTTAGCACTGCTGCCTCACAGCCCCAGAGACCTAGGTTCAATTCTCGCCTCAGGCGACTGACTGTGTGGAGTTTGCACTTTCTCCCCGTGTCTGCGTGGGTTTCCTCCGGGTGCTCTGGTTTCCTCCCACAGTCCAAAGATGTGCAGGTGAATTGACCATCCTACATTGTCCGTAGTGTTAGGTAAGGGGTAGGGGTACAGGTGGGTTGCGCTTCGGCAGGGCGGTGTGGACTTGGTGCCTGTTTCCACACTGAAAGTAATCTAATCTAAATCGGTCCAACTCATTCATGCCAACCAGATATCCTAATCTAGTCACTTTTGCCAGCACCTGGCCTGTATCCGTCTATTCATATACCCGTCCAGATGCCTTTTAAATGCTGCAATTGTACCAATCTCCGCTACTTCCTCTGGTAGGTCATTCCATACACACACCATCCACTATGTGAAAAAATTGTCTCCTTAGGTCCATTTTATATCTCTCCCTCTTACTCTAAACCCTTCAATTTGGGTCTCTCTCACCCCAGGGAAAAGACTTCATTCGATCAATGCCCCTCGTGATTTTATGAAACTTGAGAAGCCTCCGATGCTCCAGGGAAAACAGCCTCAGCCTATTTCAGCCTCTCACTATAGCTCAAATCCTCCACCCTGGCAATATCTTTGTAAATATTTTCTGACACCTTTCAAGATTCACCACATTCTTCGTTTGGAAGGAGACCAGAATTGCACGTGGCCTAACCAATGTCCTGTATAGCCACAACATGACCTCCTAATTCCGATACTCAATCATCTGACCAATAAAGGAAAGCATGCCAAATGCCTTATTCACTATCCTATCTGCCTGCAACTCCAATTACGAAGAACTATGAACCTGCACTCCAATGTCTCTTTGTTCAGGAACACACCCTTACCAGTAAGTGAATGTTACATGCTCTAATTTGCTTTTCCAAAATGCAGTACCTCGTATTTATCTAAATTAAACTCCAACAGCCACTGCTCGGCCCATTGGCCCATTTGATCAAGATCCCATTGTACTCTGAGGTAACCTTCTTCACTGTCCACTGCACCTCCAATTTTGTTACCACCTGCAAACTTACTAACTATACCTCCTACGTGTGCATCCAAATCATTTATATAAATGATAAAAAGCAGTGGACTCAACATCGATCCTTGGAGCACATCAGTGGGCATAGGCCTCCAGTCTGAAAAGCAACCTTACACAACCACCTCTTGCCTTCGAGTCAATACAAATGGCTAAATCTCCCTGTATTCCATATGATCTAAGCTTGCTAACCAGTATCCCATGGGAAACCTTGTCAAACACCATATGGAAGTACATACAGATCCCGTTCACCACTCTGCCCTCATGAATCCTCTTTGTTACTTCATCAAAAAAATCAGGCAAGTTCGTGTGACATGATTTCCCACACACAAAACCATTGCTACTTTAAAATTAATCAAACTTTGGTCACTGGCCCCAAAGTGTTCCCCCACTGACACCTCAGTCACCTGTCCTCAGTCTGTTATCATTGTGATAGGCTGCTTCATTGCTGTGAATTTGAATTAAAATGAGAAAAACCTGGACTGACTGGATGCTGCTCCTCCATCAGGTAGCTAGTGGGGCAGGATCACAGGACACCGAATTTATAGTAAATTTTCTGTTCCATGATCTTGCCCAACGAACTACCCAATGAAGCTCTCGAAAGCTAGTATACTTCCAAATAAACTGCATTTAGTCTTAGAGATGTACAACATGGAAACAAACCCTTCGGTCCAACTCATTCATGCCAACCAGATATCCTAACCTAATCTAGTTTCTATTGCCAGCACCTGGCCTGTATCCCTCGAAACTTTACTTTTCATATACCCGTCCAGATGCCTTTTAAATGCTGTAATTGTACCAATCTCCACTACTTCCTGTACCTGGACTATAACCAGGTGTTGTGTGATTTTTAACTTTGGCCACTCCAACACTGACACATCTATGTCCTTATAGAATCCCTACAGTGCGGAAACAGGCCGTTCTGCCCAATAAGTCCACAGCAAATGAATTTGATTGATTCACTCATTGATTAGAGTGAAGGGATATTTCAGCACCTTCTTCAGTTGCTGCCTGAACTTTGTCAGGATAAAGGCAAAAATACCATGCAGCAACTGAGAAATTGCATCATGAATCCCAATTCCAGCACAATTCATGTTGATATGTAGACAAATAGCCTATCACAAACATTTGGCTCCATATTGAGTACATTGTTAACACTAACAGTAACAAGATGGATTTACTTCAGCTTTGCATTTCGGTGTCCCTGTGAGACTCTCCACAGGTCTCCTGTGGGCTCTGCTGGTCATTAACATGTGTCTGATGATGAAAACATTGAGCAGCAGAATCAGGGGAAATTGGAAAGTCAGATGGTGGAAGAACTCAATTATGATCCAGACTCAGGAGTAATAAACACCGATTGTTACATCACAAAGCCAGGGGGTGTTATCCAGCCAATACTGAGCTGGGAGAATAAAATACCAGAAGATGTTCTTTAAACAGCTCAGCACAGTCGCTGTTCCCAGAACAGTTTTCTAACTGCAATATTTAATTTCAGCTTCTGGCAACAAATGGCAACAAATCAATCGAAGGTGAAAGTGATGGCAAACCAGACAGTACCGTCTGCCCCGATATAAAGCATTACAGTATAGATATTAAACATGGGGACGCCCTAGAGGAAACTGTGGTGTTTTCAATAAACAATCAGAATGTGTCTCAGGATCAGGTTGAGGATAACACCCACTCGACCTGCCATTACCATGGCCACCAAGTAATGGGTATCACATCGAGACAATCGACATTCTTTATCAAGCAGCATGAAGATCATCACTACATTAACTGTGAGGAAGGCAAGCAAACAAGTTATACATTAATTTGGAGGTAAGGTTACAGTACCTTAATGGTTAGTACAGCTGCCTCACAGCGCCAGGGACATGGGCTTGATTCCAGTCTGGGTCAACAGTCTGTGTGGAGTATGCATATTCTCCCTGTGTCTGCATGGGTTTCTACTCTATAGTCCAGCCCAAAAATGTGCAGGTTAGATGATTGACCATGGTGCATTTGCCCAAGAGTGACCAGGATTGTGCAGGTTATTTGGATTAGCTCTGGGAAATGCAGGGATCGGATGGGGGTGTTGGGCCTGAGGTCAGTGCAGACGTGAGGGGCAACATGGCATCTTGTGCGCTGTAAGGATTCTATTCTGTAATTCTATGCCTCACAGCACTCTAAGAAAAGGAAAAAAAATCTCTTCATCTCTGTAACCAATCAAAGTTGCCTTATTTAAGACTTCAAAAATCAAGTGTCCTCCAGCTCTTGGCTCAATTTTAATGTTTCTTGCGAGGAGTCACCCATGAAGGAAGGGTTGCTGCAGCTGTTCCCAATTTTACTGAGATCACAGCTGGAGGACTGTATGGGGCTTTTGTAATCTCTTTACTTCAGAAAGAATTTAATTACATGAGAAAGTGTATGGACACAGCTCACTCAGTTGATTCCTGGGATGACCAGTTCATCCCATGTGGAAATGTTGCGCAGTCTGGATGGATAACCTTTGAAGTTCAACAGAATTAGGCAAGATCATATTGAGACATAACTGATCCTGAGGGGAATTGACAGGGTGGATGCTAAGAGGATGGATCCCCACGTGCGGGTGTGTCGAACTAGGGGAACTGGAGAATGTTTGAAAATGTGGCCTTTTCCATTTCAGACTGAGATAAGGATGTATCTGATAATGTGTTGCCCAGAGAGCAGTGAAGGCTGAATTTGATAGATATTTGATCAACTAGACAGCCAGCGCTTATGGGGCGTCAGGTTTGAGGGGGTTGAATGGTCTCCGTCTGTTCTTATTTGTTGTGCATCATGTCATAAGTGATTTGGTGCAAGGACAATCACTTTAAATGTAAGGGTGCTCCCATTTCAGATTGAGGTGAGGATGCTCCTTTGTCCTGAGGGATGTGCTAACTGTGGCATTCTCATCTGCAAGGAGCAGTGAAGATATTCAAAGCTGAGCTTAGTAGCTCCTTGATGGTCAAGGAAGCCCATGTTTATTGGGAGCAGAGATGGACAGGGAGTTCAGCCACAGTCAGATCAGCTCTGATCTGTCTGAATGGTGTATCAGAGACCGAATGGCCAACTGGTGCTCCTACCTCCCGTGTAATGTCACACAACACGTCTCTGACAGAATTCCTCAAGGCTATTACTGAGGCACAGGAATAAACCATTCAGCCCCTCTAAAGAGTTAAATAGGAACTTGCATTCAGCACTTAGAACGTACTGCACAGTGTACCAAGGAGGTGATGCAACTCTTTGAAATAACTCCTCCTCATCTGAACAGATTCTGTGTATGCGTAGGGCTTGTCCATAGGGGCTGGCTGTTTTAATATGTTTTGTTGGAAGCTGGAGAAGTGTAGCATGGTGAGGTTATCTGTGGGTTTGCGGTAGAGTGAGGTGCCCATCCTTGATGGAGATACATGTGTCCAAAATGAGACAGGGGAGAGTAGTCCATTGTGAGTGTGATGGTGGGATAAAACTTGTTGATGTCACTGTATAGTTTTATCAGTGACTCCTCGCCATGGGTCCAGAGGAAGAAAATGTCGTTGATGCACCTGGTGTATAGTGTTGGTTGGAGGTCCTGAGTGGAGAAGAAATCTTGTTCAGACTTGTGCCTAAAGATGTTGGCATATTGGGGTGCAAATTTGGTCCCCGTGGTTGAACCGTGTGTCTGGATGAAGAACCTGTTGTCAAAGGTGAAGACATTGTAATTGAGGATAAAGTGGATGAGTTGTAGGATGGTGCTCGGAAATTGGCAGTTGTTGCTCATCTTTAAAGAACTACCAAACCTCAAATAGGTGAAGGGGTAAATGTAGGGGAATGGGTCGGTGTGGACTTGTTGGGCCGAAGGGCCTGTTTCTACACTGTAAGTAATCTAATCTAATTTAAACGATAGAGGAAACAGAGAGTAATGAATAAAGAACAGTACAGCACAGGAACAGGCCCTTCGGCCCACTAAGACTGTGCTCAGACTTGATGCCTATCCAAATGAAAATCCTTTTATCTTTTCATGGTCCATATCCCTTGATTGCCTACCTATTCAAGAAATTGCTATTGTATCCACCTCCACCATTACCTTTCAGAAGCACATTTCAGGTACTTATCACCATCAGTGCAAAAAAGCTGTCTCACACCTCCTTTAAACTTTTCTTTCTTACCTTAAAACTATGTCCCCTTGTAATTGAGATTAGTATCCTGGGAAAAAGGCTCTGACAATCCACAGTAATAGCCTGGGGCTCTGATTGCAAATGTAGTGATATTATCACAATCCCACTGACTCTCCTGAAGTCAACACCTTTCAGGGAGAACTCTCAACATTTCTGGTCAAAGTTTGTAGCTCGGGTGTTCGTTGTTGTGGTTCTGTTCGCCGAGCTGGGAATATGTGTTACAGACGTTTCATGCCCTGTCTAGATGACATCCTCAGTGCTTGGGAGCCTCCTGTAAAGCGCTTCTGTGATGTTTCCTCCGGCATTTATACTGGTTTGAATCTGCCGCTTCCGGTTGTCAGTATAACTACTATTATAGGACAAGCCCAACAGACAACAGCCAGGGAATTCCTAGAGGCATGGCACTCATCCACAGATTCAATCAATAAGCACATTGACCTGGACCCAATATACCGACCACTGCAAATGACAGCTGGAACTGACAACAGGAAGCGGCAGAGACAAACCACTATAAATACCGGAGGAAACATCACAGAAGTGTTTCACAGGAGGCTCCCAAGCACTGAGGAGGTCACCTCGACAGCGGACGAAACATCTGCAACACAAATTCCCAGCTCAGCGAACAGAACCATTTTTGGTCAAATTATTTGTGACAGGAAGAGAATAGGACCAGTTGAATCTGGATATAACAAAGGTGCAGATGATGGTTTATTCAGCAGCTAGACTGAGACAAAATGGTAGACCTGAGATATTGCGGAGTTGATAGTGAACAGGATTGGTGATGGAGAGAATATGGAAATACATATCAGCTTAGAGCCGAAGTACATGCTGGAGTCATACGCAGTTTGATTCCACTTCAGATATTGGCATTAAAATTGTTTGGTTAGGAATGGAGTTTTTGAACAGAAGTCATGGCAACAGCTTCCTTTTTTTCAGTATTTAAATTATGAGGACAGTAAGTTAGTTCAACAAAGATTATTGAATTCATAGTCAGATAGAAAGACTTACCAGGAATAATAGTGAGGAGAGGATAGACATCAGCTTGAATCAGCCAAAGCACTCTTAAGGTCCACCCAATCTTTAGGAAGATTGTGAAGACCCAAATGTAACCCCCTGGTCAGTATTGGAACATTCCAGTCTATTGTTCCCATATTCTGGTCAATTGATGTAACACGCCAGTGCATTGTTCTCAGACTCTGATCTCTTCTCTCGCTCACTCTTGCACTGTTGATCCTGGTTAGTGCTGAAAGTGAAGTTCATACTGATACTGTGTGATAATATTGTAAGACCCTCTTATTAATAGGAAGTAAACCTTTTAGTGAAATAATTTGATGTTTGGAGACTGACATTAACTACAATCACTGAACGAGCAGGTTCACTTAACCCCATTCAAACCAATTTGTTTTATAACATGGTAAATTAATACATTTGCTCAGTCTGGATGGGATGTCTGAGTGTTTCTGAGGAATGGACACAACAGCAAAGTGATTGATCTTAACTATTTAATGCTCCATAGATATGGAAGTGTAGTCAGAGGACTGAAGAGTTTTCAATTACCTTCTCTTTTCATAAAAGCAGAGACAAACCCTGGAATAAAGAACAGCCAATATAATATAATTAAAATATTGAGGATATTTCCAGAGTCTATCATTTGGGGAGAATAATCTGTTCCTCAGAATCATTGGATTTACACAAAGCAACTAGAATAGAGACGCAAATGGAAAACACATGTATCGACAAGAAAGGTCAGTTTATTAAGCTAGTATCCGAGCAGATCAATGAAGATTTTCTCAACTAAAATACAATCAAGGGTCATTGTCGTGGAAATTAAACCTACTCAACTATTAGCAAGGGCAAAAAAAGGATCTTTATTTTGAATCCTGCAGGATTGACTCACTACACTACGCCAGATGACTTAATGCAAAGAGCACTGAAACATTGTACAGATGCTTGCCATATAATGTTCCTTATCACACTCTCAAAGGCAACTCCCTGGTCTTTCAGACATAATGGTTCTTCAGCCTTCGCTGAGTTCGACTATTGCAAGGTCAAGTAGAATGTATACAGAATTCACACAGAGTTAAGCTGACTGCAACCCTTCATCAAAGCATCGTTTACAAAGCTCAGTACAGCATTGAATTAAAGAAAAGCATTCTCTTTAAATTTCACAGTAAATGGATAATTAATTTCACAGTAAATGGATAATTTCCCATTTCATTTTCCCCCTTTTTGTCATTTTATGACAACAAGGACAACTACAGCAACAACTACAAAGAAATACAGAGCCGTAATAGCTATACATCAAAAAAAGTTCAGGAAATACCAGGCCTTTCCTCAGATACCACCTACCCGAAACACAGCTTTGTGGTGGTATCTTCACTTGCTCTGGTTGTGCCCTGTACATAGCCCATGTGTGAGCTGCGGCAGCCCCATAATCGTATGAGGCTTCTAATCACTACTTGCACTTAATTGGTTCCGGTTGCTGTCCGATATCTCCTCGGGCTCAGCTACACGCTTGTAATGGCTGGTGTGTACCCACGTGGCTCTTTCTGCAATCTTAACTGCCGTCTGTGTTACAAGGAGCACTTGAAATGGTCCAAGCCACCTCTTCGCATTCCGGTTGTTCCTCCTGAAGACTTTCAACACTATCCAGTCTTCAGGTTCTAGATCATGCAGCTTCCCTCCCGCTGGTTGGGGTAGTGTTGCTTTCACTTGATTCTGTATTTGAGACAAAAGTGCAGAGTGTTTTATACAGTAACACAACATCTCATCCTCACAGCGGCCTGTTATCTGTGTTACCTTAGGTCTTGGGCCCATTCCTGTGTTGGGCGATCTACCAAACAAAATCTCAAACGGGCTAGGATTAACTCTTCCTCTCCTCCTCGATCTTATATACACTCGCACAATCGGAAGGGCCTTTGTCCATGTCACCCCTAGTTCCTCACATCATTTTGTCCATTTATTTTTTAGGGTAGAATTTTCTCTTTCCACTGCCCACTACTCACTGGGTGATAGGCACAGGGTTGTCTCATATATTTTACCAAATAATCACTGATCTGCTTAAGACATTATTGGAAAATGGTGTCCCATTGTCACTACTGATCCTTTCAGGGATGGCCCATATCAGAATTATCTCAGTTCGCAAAACCTTGGCGACTTCACTGGCATCCTGTTTAGACGTGGGGAATGCTTCCACCCATTTGGAAAACATATCAACTATTTCCAGACAATAGCTTTTCCCTTTGCTGGGCATTAGCTCAATTAAATTCATCTGGAAATGTACAAAACGTTTTTGGGGTTGGGGGTGTGCTGTATGACCTATCTGTATTTCCCTTCCCATATTATTAGTGACACAGATAAAACAATATTTCTGGGATTAATGAGTAAATCCCTTAGTGTACCAGTGTGCCAAAATACTGTTGTACGCCCACCCTTTTAACACATGGTCCTTACCGTGTGTCAGTTTGGCATATAATGGAAATAATGATGGTGCTAGTCAGCGTTTCCCACTGGGACCACACCATACTCCTTCCCTCACACTGCATCCTGCTTTCGTCCACTCACGATTTTCCTCTGGTGTGGCCTGTGACTGTAACTCCCGTACACCTGCTGTTGGGGTACAAAATTTTATCAGACACATGTCAATCTGCTCAGTTGGTGGCTGCTGGGCTGCTGTTTTTGTTGCTGTGTCTACCTTTGCATTGCCTTGGGAAATAAGATCATTATTTTTTGTGTGAGCTTCACGCTTACACACAGTGATTGATTTAGGCAACAGGACCGCTTCCAGGCGGTGGGAAATCAGGTCGCGGTGTGTGATGGGCTTTCCGGTGGAGGCCAAGAATCCCCTGTGTTTCCACAGGGTTCCAAAATCATGTTCAACCCCAAAGGCATACCTGCTATCGGTGTAAATATTCACTGTCCTTCCCTCAGCCACTTACAGGCCTCAGTCATGGCAATCAGCTCCGCTGCTGGCACTGACAGATGAGAAGGGAGTAATCCCAATTTGACTACCTCGTAGATAGTCACTGCATCATACCCAACACAATTCGGGCCTGTTCCCTTGCTCCTGAATGCTGACCCATCCACAAAAAACTCCATGTCTGGATTCTGACATGGTCAATCCTGCAAATCTGGTCTGGGGCTGCAAATTTCATTCGTTACAGCAACACAATCGTGTGGGTCTCTGTCTGCTTCTGTGGGGAGAAGGTTAGCAGGGTTAAGGGCGTTACATCACTTTATTGTAACGTTAGGCGTCTCCAATAACACAGTATTGTATCGGAGCCAACGTGCTGCTGACATGTGTGCGGTCGTTTGCTCGGAAAGCAGTCAGGATACTGCATGTGGGACCAGAAGGGTTAATTCACCACAGCCGACTATATCCCTGGATGCTACAACAGCCTTTTCAGCTGCAGCCACAGCTCACAGGCATTGAGACAATCCTGCCACTACGGGGTCAAGTTTAGCTGAAAAATATGCTACCGGCCTCAATCTTCCCCCATCGTCCTGCAACAGCACAGATGCCATGCAGCCACACTTCTCATCTACCGTTTGTACAAAAGGCTGGTTTGGGTTCAGAATCCCCAGCGTATGTGTAGTTTGGAGAGCCCCTTTTTAATTCAACAAAGGCACTCTCGGCCTCTGTGGTCCACTGTAATAGACTCAGGTTCTGTAACCCTTTTCCATGGGCTATGACACTTCGGGGACCCTCAAGGGTTGCGTAATGTGTGATAAACATCCTACAGTAGGAGCACATACCCAAAAAGGATAGCAATGGTCTCTTCGTGTGAGGTTTTGGAATTTGCTGGATTGTTTGAACTGTGTCTTGACCAATAGCCTTCCCTTATTCAGATATTAGGTGACCTAAGAACTTCACCTGTTGTTGCACAAATTGTAGCTTTGCGAAACTGGCTTTGTGCCCTTCGCGCACTAGATGGCAGAGCAACGGAAGGGATTCCTTCCACATTGTTCCTTTGTTGGTGCCGCAGTCAAACAATCATCTCCATACTGCAGCAGCACTGACACCGGGGTTTGAACAAGAGTCTCCAGACTCCTGCGTATAGCCACATTATTTATGGTGGGGGACTCACAGTAACCTCGTGTGAAGGTATATGATTTCTCTTTGAATGAAAAAGCAAACCAAAATTGACTATCTGGGTGCACCGGTACACTGAAGAAGGCATTTGTTAAATACACAACAGAGAACCATTTCCTGTCCGGTAGAATTTGAGCCAATATAGTACAGGGATTGGAAACATTTGGGGAATGAGGAACAACAGCGTCATTGCCAGCCTGCAGGTCTTGAACTAATCTCCATTCCTCCGGTTCACCGGGAATGTTTGTCTTTTTGAACGGAAAATTGGGGGTTCTCACCGGTGAGTTTACACAGAGGATTATCACTCCAGCCTTTAGGAGGGATTCAAAGACTGCAGTAACTCCTTCTATGGCTTTGGGTTATAACAGGTATTGTGCTCTGCAAGGACGATACTCAGTCTTTGGGGTTATCCTTATGGGCTCACAGCCCCATATGAGCCCCACATCATGTTTGCCCTTGGTCCACAACAGAGTAGGGACCATTTTTAATCTTGCGTTTGAGACTTCTATCTTCGGGAAACGCCAGGCTATCCCCCTAGGCTTCTCAGGGCTAGCGGGCCTTACCTGGACTATCCTATCGGCCTGAGTTAGCCAATTTAATTTCTTCTAATATGTCCGCATATCTGCATTTAACCAGATACCCACATCGTCCCTGAAGACCCAACCTTTCATTCTTTGTGCCTTTAGCACCCATGCTCCTAAATCCTACCACCTGTCACTAGACGCCTTCGCCAGTGACATGTGAGAGCAGAACCTTCCACATCAACAAAATAGGGTCTACTTGCCATCACAGATACTTTAGATAAGTTCACACTGACTGCACATCTGTGATCACTCCAATAAAATTCACACAATAACAACTGATCTGGTTTAACCAATCTCCTGAACCAATCCTTCTCATATGGTTCGTCAGGACCATCACGGTGTATGTGTGCTGTGCAGTGTAGCATGTCTCCAGCAAGAAAATCGGTGTTAATAAGATTAACATAGTTACTTGCTTCCAGGGGGAGGGAATTGCTGACTGAACTTCTCGCTCTCTGGATTAATAGCCATTCATAGACATACATCAGGGGTCGTAGGTCATATTTTACAGCCTGCACTGGTAAATCGTTTCTTTGAATTATCTGCAAGCCCGTCGGAGTACTGACCAAATCCAAACCCAGTCTCCGTATGAGATCCCGGCCCATCAAATTTAAAGGACAAAATTCCGATAGCAAGAAGGAGAATTGGAATCTTTCCCTTTTACTAGAGGTGCAGAAAATCTCTCCCGCACCATGACTCCTGATGCACCCATTGTGTTCAGGAACCTTGCACTAATCTTTATTTGTGTCGAATGTCTAAACGGGCTTAATGTAAGGACTGAGTATGTTGCCCCTGTATCTACCAAAAAGGTAACTGATGTACTTTCACATTTAACATAGAGGTGGGCATCGACTTATACACATCATTGTGATATAGGACATATTGTCCACACTTTGCAATCTCAGTGCTGAACATTGAGGTGTGATATGTCTCAGTGTGTGAAAGGTTAGTAGAAGAGATTAGCATAAGCGAGTCTTCGTTGCCAAGCATAAAGGAAAGAGGCTTACCTGTACCTTGTGGGATGCCCACCTCCACCCCAGCCTTCCCCTGTTAGTCACCCCACTGTCCCACCTCCAGGGCCGAGTGAGGCTGTCTGTGTGGGGAACCGTCTCACCCAGTGGTCCATTGCTCTGCAAACAAAGCACCCACCAGATCTCCCTCTATCAGTGCCTCTTTTGTGACCTCTTCCTCTTCCGCAACCTCCCCCTCTGCCTCTCTCTCTTCCTGCAGCACCTCCCTCCAACAGCTGGGTGACCATTTGCATCAGAGTAAGCTGAGCTTTATGTGTTTGCTGTTCCATCTTTAGTTTCTGATTATGCTTCTCTTGGGTCAGAAATATTTCAGCATGTATTGCATGTTGTTCTATCAAATTCAGCTTTCCCGTGTCCCAGGTCTTTTACCTTTTTCACTATTTCTTCCTTCTTTCCACTGATGAAGCTGTTCCTCAGGTGTGCCTCATACAGTGTGATTTCATCCGTCGTTATGTCCTCACATCGTCTCAGTGCACTATGGGTGTTATGGACTTCAGTGAGGTACTGGGACACTCTCTCACATTCCCATTGTTTTCGCATTGCTGTTTTGGTCACGTCCATTCGCACTGGGAATGCCTCCCTACAGGCGGTTGCCAGTACTGTAACAAAAGCATTAAAGTCTCCCTTCTCTTCCACTTGTGGGTTGGCTGCTCTTGCATGGACGTTTGCAGCTGGCCAGGTATCCTTGTGTTTGGTGACATTGGCACCTCATTTTCATCCCAGGAGACGTCTCATCTCTTGTGATGTGGGACGGAACTCAGTACAGAACTTTGTCACTTCTTATTAGCTCCAACCGCGCGTGGGTCAGGCAACTGCCCACAGGCACTTTCCAGATCCTTCATGGTCCATGGGTGGTGGGCCAACACTGGGCACCCTTCTGGACCTGCAACTTCAACCATTGGGGCTTGCAGAACGACGTGGTTAGATGACCGTACGCCAGTACACTCACCGTGTGACTCATCTTCCGTCGGAGGGTGATCACGGACAGGCCTTGGACGCCTTTCCATCTTGGAGTGGTCGTCCTTCTTTTGGCCTTCTTGCCTCGGTCTGTTGCGGGTATGGTGTGCTCTCGGTGATCTAGCAGGCCCTGAGGCGGTGGTCGCTGACGTGGAACTTTCACCAGCTGGATCTCGTGGAGGGGAGGGGGCAGGTCTCGGAGGGCAGTCAACAAGATCAGGGTCTGAAACAGATTTAAGACACTGTACAGCTTCGTTAGGTTGTTTCCCACATGTTCACTGCTGGTTGTACGTGTATTTGATCTATCCTTTACTTGAGATTGCCTTTCTCTGATATCAGCCTCAGCCTTCCACATACAAGAAGCACCCCAATTCATAGCTTCGATCTTTCCGTCCCTTTTCTCTTTCTCTCTTTCCTCCTACCTCAACCTTCATATTTCCAGCAGTTTTTTACTAAAACTTACTCCCTCCGGAAAACCACATTCCTTTATCCACAATTCTAACTGCTTTACACATTCTGGGCGGTACTTATTTAGCATGTATTGTATTTTTGGTTGGCCATTCCAAATTTTGTGTGGACTCCCCCTTTGTTTGCTCTTGCCAGAACCCATTTTTAGTGTAATTGGAAAAGTGTTCAGCTCTCTCTCTCTCTCTGTCTCTCACTCTCACTCTCGTGGGACAGTTATCTTTTCCCTTTTGACTTGCTTTTACCTCCGGAGGTCCCCTCTCACATTGGGCACGTCCGCCTCAAGGCCTTGGTTTTTGTAAACCAAGAAACCACGTACCTGGTACGTCTTCGGCGAGTCCAACTCAGCCAGTGGTGGTTCCAAGTCTAAAACCAGCCTTAACCTTGCTGTCTCCTAAACACTCTTCAGACAGCAATCCCCTTCCCCTGGGGTTTTACTCTAATACCACGTGAGAGTTCACTGAACCCTTTTCCTGCTGTATTTCTTTTCTTAGAATGACTCTCTATTTAGGATTACATAAACCACGACTATTACCCAACCTTAATTGATTTGAAACCCCGGCGCTAGGGCAATCTACAGATTTCCAGTCCTCTCACGCAAAAGGGTCAATTCAGCCTCGAGATGAAGTGAAAGACCTTCAAGGCGCTGGCACCTGCGCTTCCTGGGAATCTTCATAATCTCATCCAGTCGCGGGGTCCCGGGACGATCCCCCAAGTTTACTGTCATGGAAATTAAATTGACTGGACTCAATAATTAGCAAGAGCAAAGCAAAGGTCATTATTAAAATTTTACAAGATTGACCCATTACACTAAGTCAGATGCCTCAATGCAATGAGTACTCAAACATTTACATAGACACCTGCCTTATAGCGTTCCTTATCACACTCTCAAGGACAGAGACTGGAGAAACTCAAGTTGTTATCCTCTCATCACCTTGTGCTAGACATAACAGTTATTCAGCTTTTGTTGAGTTCGACTATCGCAAGGTTGAGTTGAATGCTTACAGAAATCAAACAGAGACTGCAACCCTTCATCAAAGCATCGTTTACAAAGCTCAGCACAGCATTGATTTAAACAAAGCATTCTCTTTAAACTTTAAAGTAAATGGATAATTTTCTACTACAGTCACAGTGAGTTCAGAGAGTCAGAGGGTGTCAAAATGTGTCTCAGAGAGAGTCACAGTTAGTCAGAGTGTCATAGTGGGTCTCAGGGTGTGTCTTAGAGAGGGTCTCAGTGTGTCCCATTGTGTATCAGAGAGTGTCACAGTGTATCAGAGATAGTCATGGAATGTCATAGTGTGTCAGAGAGTGTCGCAGTGTGTCAGAGAATATCACAGTGTGTGTCAAAGACAGTCAGAGAGTGTCAAAGTGTATCAGAGAGTGGCACAGTATGTCCCAGACAATGTCAGAGAGTGTCACAGTGGGACTTAGAGAGTGTCGGAGAGAGTCAGAGAGTGTCACAGTTTGTTACAGAGAGTGTCAAAGAGGGTCAGACAGTGTAACAGTGTGTCTCAGAGAGTGTCACAGTGTGTCTCAGGGAGTGTCAGAGAGTCAGGGAGTGTCTCAGTGTGTCACAGTCTGTTAGAGAGTGTTGCAGTATGTCTCAGAGAGCGTCAGAGATTATCACATTGTCTTAGAGAGGGATACCGGATGTCTCCGAGAGTGTCAGAAAGCGCCACAGTGTCTTAGAGAGTGTCACAGTGTGTCAGAGATTGTCACAGTGTGTCAGAGAGAGAGAGTCAGAGAGTGTCACAGTGTGTCAGCGAGTGTCATTGTGTGTCTCAGAGAGAGTCAGAGAGTGCTTCATACAGAGTGAAACAGTATCTCAATGTGTCACAGTCTGTCAGAGAATGTCACAGTGTTTCTCAGAGAGTGACAGAGAGAGTCGGAGAGTGGCACAGTGTGTTTCAGAGAGTGTCAGAGAGTGTCAGAGAGAGTCAAAACGTGTCACAGTTGTCACAGTCTGTCAGAGAGTGTCGCAGTACGTTTCAGAGAGTGTCAGAGAGAGTCAGAGAGTGCTACAGTGTGTTTCAGAGAGTATCAGAGAGAGTCAGAGACAGTCAAATACGTGTCACAGTGAGTCAGAGATAGTCAGAATGTGTCAGAGAGAGTCAAAACGTGTTACAGTGTGTCACAGCCTGTCAGAGAGTGTCACAGTACGTTTCAGAGAATGTCAGAGAGAGCCACAGTGTGTTTCAGAGAGTGTCACATTGTGTCTCAGAGAGTGTCACAGTGTATCAGAGATTGTCACAGTGACTCACAGTCGGTCAGAGAGTGTCAGAGAGAGTCAGAGAGTGTCACAGTGTGTCTCAGACAGTGTCAGTGAGAGTCAGATAGTGTCACAGTCTGCCATAGAGTGTCACTGTGTCTCGGAGATTTTCAGAGAGTGTCTGGTGTGTCACAGTCTGTCAGAGACAGTCAGTGTGTCTCAGAGAGTGTCAGATAGAGTCAGAAAATGTCACCGTGTGTCTCAGAGAGTGTCACAGTGTGTCACAGTCTGTCAGCGAGTGTCACAGCGTGTTTCAAAGAGTGTCAGAGAGTGTCACAGTCGGTCTCAGAGAGGGTCAGAGTGTGTCACAGTCTGTCAAAGAGTGTCACAGTTTGCCTCATAGAGTGTCAGAGAAAGACAGAGATTGTCGCAGTTTGTCACAGTCTGTCAGAGAGTGTCACAGTGTGTTACAGAGTGCATCAGAGAGTGTCACAGCCTGTCTCAAAGAGGGTCAGAGAGTATCACAGTGTCACAACCTGTCATAGAGTGTCATAGTCTCAGAGAGTGTCAGAGAGAGTCAGAGAGTGTCATAGTGCGTCATACTGTGTCTCAGAGAGTGTCAGAGGGTGTCAGTGTTTGTTTCAGAGAATGTCACAGTATGTCAGAGAGTATTACAGTGTGTCTCAGAGAGTGCCAGAGAGGGTCAGCATTTGTATCAGAGAGGGTCATAGTGTGACTCAGAGAGGGTCAGACAGTGACACAGTGTCTCTGAGAATGTCACTGTGTGTCAGAGAGTGTCATAGTGTGTCACAGTGTGTTTCAGAGTGTGTTAGAGAGTGTCAGCGAGAGCCAGACAGTGTCTCAGTCTGTGTCAGTCAGAAAGTGTCACAGTGTGTCTCAGAGAGTGTCACAGTGTCTCAGAGAATGTCACAGTGTGTCAGAAAGTGTCATAGTGTGTCTCAGAGTGAGTCAGAGAGTGTCACAGTGTGTCACAATCTGTCAAAGAGTCACAATGTGTCTCAGAGAGTGTGTGAGAGAGTCAGAAGATGTCACAGTGTGTCACACTCTTTATCAGAGAGTGACCGAGTGTCTCAGAGAGAGACACAGGGAGTGTCACAGTGTGTCTCAGAGAGTGTCACGGTGTCTCAGAGAACATCACCGTGTGTCAGAGAGTGTCACAGTCGGTCAGAGAGTGTCACTGTGTCTCAGAGAGTGTCACGGTGTGTTTTAGAGAGTGTCAGAGAGAGTCAGAGAGTGTCACAGTGTGTCTCAGAGTGTTAGAGAGTGTCAGATAGTGACACAGTTTGACTCAGAGTGTCGGAGAGTGTCACAGTGTGTCTCAGACAGTGTCAGTGAGAGTGTGATAGCGTCACAGTCTGCCAGAGAGTATCAAAGTGTGTCTCGGAGATTTTCAGAGAGTGTCTCAGTGTGTCACAGTCTGTCAGAGAGAGTCAGTGTGTCTCAGAGAGTCAGAGAGAGTCAGAAAGTGTCACAGTGTGTCTCTGAGAGTGTCACAGTGTGTCACAGTCTGTCAGAGAGAATCACAGTGTGTTTCAGAGAGTGTCAGAGAGTGTCACAGTCGATCTCGGAGAGGGTCAGAGTGTGTCACAGCCTGTCATAGAGGGTCACAGTCTGCCTCAGAGAGTCTCACAGTGTGTTTCTGACGGTCAGAGAGAGACAAAATGTGTCATAGTGCGTCTCAGAGAGTGTCACAGTGTCTCAGAGAACGTCACAGTGTGTCTCAGACAGTGTCAGTGAGAGTCAGATAGTGTCACAGTCTGCCATAGAGTGTCACTGTGTCTCGGAGATTTTCAGAGAGTGTCTGGTGTGTCACAGTCTGTCAGAGACAGTCAGTGTGTCTCAGAGAGTGTCAGATAGAGTCAGAAAATGTCACCGTGTGTCTCAGAGAGTGTCACAGTGTGTCACAGTCTGTCAGCGAGTGTCACAGCGTGTTTCAAAGAGTGTCAGAGAGTGTCACAGTCGGTCTCAGAGAGGGTCAGAGTGTGTCACAGTCTGTCAAAGAGTGTCACAGTTTGCCTCATAGAGTGTCAGAGAAAGACAGAGATTGTCGCAGTTTGTCACAGTCTGTCAGAGAGTGTCACAGTGTGTTACAGAGTGCATCAGAGAGTGTCACAGCCTGTCTCAAAGAGGGTCAGAGAGTATCACAGTGTCACAACCTGTCATAGAGTGTCATAGTCTCAGAGAGTGTCAGAGAGAGTCAGAGAGTGTCATAGTGCGTCATACTGTGTCTCAGAGAGTGTCAGAGGGTGTCAGTGTTTGTTTCAGAGAATGTCACAGTATGTCAGAGAGTATTACAGTGTGTCTCAGAGAGTGCCAGAGAGGGTCAGCATTTGTATCAGAGAGGGTCATAGTGTGACTCAGAGAGGGTCAGACAGTGACACAGTGTCTCTGAGAATGTCACTGTGTGTCAGAGAGTGTCATAGTGTGTCACAGTGTGTTTCAGAGTGTGTTAGAGAGTGTCAGCGAGAGCCAGACAGTGTCTCAGTCTGTGTCAGTCAGAAAGTGTCACAGTGTGTCTCAGAGAGTGTCACAGTGTCTCAGAGAATGTCACAGTGTGTCAGAAAGTGTCATAGTGTGTCTCAGAGTGAGTCAGAGAGTGTCACAGTGTGTCACAATCTGTCAAAGAGTCACAATGTGTCTCAGAGAGTGTGTGAGAGAGTCAGAAGATGTCACAGTGTGTCACACTCTTTATCAGAGAGTGACCGAGTGTCTCAGAGAGAGACACAGGGAGTGTCACAGTGTGTCTCAGAGAGTGTCACGGTGTCTCAGAGAACATCACCGTGTGTCAGAGAGTGTCACAGTCGGTCAGAGAGTGTCACTGTGTCTCAGAGAGTGTCACGGTGTGTTTTAGAGAGTGTCAGAGAGAGTCAGAGAGTGTCACAGTGTGTCTCAGAGTGTTAGAGAGTGTCAGATAGTGACACAGTTTGACTCAGAGTGTCGGAGAGTGTCACAGTGTGTCTCAGACAGTGTCAGTGAGAGTGTGATAGCGTCACAGTCTGCCAGAGAGTATCAAAGTGTGTCTCGGAGATTTTCAGAGAGTGTCTCAGTGTGTCACAGTCTGTCAGAGAGAGTCAGTGTGTCTCAGAGAGTCAGAGAGAGTCAGAAAGTGTCACAGTGTGTCTCTGAGAGTGTCACAGTGTGTCACAGTCTGTCAGAGAGAATCACAGTGTGTTTCAGAGAGTGTCAGAGAGTGTCACAGTCGATCTCGGAGAGGGTCAGAGTGTGTCACAGCCTGTCATAGAGGGTCACAGTCTGCCTCAGAGAGTCTCACAGTGTGTTTCTGACGGTCAGAGAGAGACAAAATGTGTCATAGTGCGTCTCAGAGAGTGTCACAGTGTCTCAGAGAACGTCACAGTGTGTCTCAGAGAGTGTCGAAGCGAGTCAAACAGTGTCATAGTGTGTCTCAGAGTGTCAGAGAGAGTCACAGAGTTACACAGTGTGTCTCAGAGAGTCAGAGAGAGTCAGTGAGTGTCATAGTGTGTCTCAGACAGAGTCAGAGAGGGCAGTGAGTTTCACAGTGTGTCTCTGAGAACGTCAGAGTGTGCCTCATAGTGGCAGAGTGAGTCATAAAGTATCACAGTGTGTCTCAGGGAGTGTCACAGTCTGTCAGAGAAGGTTACAGTGTATTTCCAAGTGTGTCAGAGAAAGTCAGTGAGTGTCAAATTGAGTCGTACTGTGTCTCAGAGACTGTCAGAGAGGGTCAGCGTTTGTCCCAGAGAGGGTCGCAGTCTGTCAGAGAGTGTTACAGTGTGTCTCAGGGAGTGACAGAAAGAGTCAGAAAGTGTCACAGTGTGTCTCATAGGGTGTCAGGGAGAGTCAGAGAGAGCCATAGACTGTCACACCGAGTTTCAGAGAATATCAGAGAGAAAGAGTTGGTCACAGTTTGTCTAAGGGAGTGTCGGAGAGAGTCAGAGAGTGTCACAGTTTGTCACAAACTGTAAGAGAGTGTCACAGTGTGCCTCAGAGAGTGTCACAGTGTGTCTCACACATTGTCTGAGAGTGTTACAATGTGTCTCAGACAGTGTGAGAGAGAGTCAAAAGATGTCACAGTGTGTCACAGTGTGTCTCAGATAGTGACCGAGTGTCTCAGAGAGAGGCAGAGAGTGTCACAGTGTGTCTCTGAGAGTGTCAGAGAGAGTCACAGAGTGGTCGAAATGTGTCACAGTGTTTCACAGTCTGTCAGATAGTGTCATAGTGTGTTACAGTGTGTCTCAGAGAGGGTCAGAGAGTTTTACAGTGTGTCTCAGAGAGTCAGAGACTGTCACAGTGTGTCGCAGAGAGTCAGAGACTGTCACAGTGTGTCACAGTCTGTCAGGGATTGTCACAGTGTGCCTCAGAGAGTGTCAGAGAAAGTCAGCGAATGTCACAGTGTATCATAGACTGTCAGAAAATGTCACAGTTTGTCTCAGAGCGTCAGAGAGAGTCAGAAAGTGTCGCAGTGTGTCTCAGTGAGTGTCACCGCATGTCACAGTCTGTCAGAGAAGGTTACAGTGTATTTCAGAGTGAGTCAGAGAGAGTCAGAAAGTGTCAAAGTGTGTCATACTGAGTCTCGGAGAGTGCCAGAGAGTGTCAGTGTTTGTCTCAGAGAGTGTCACAGTCCTTGAAAGAGTGTTACAGTGTGTCTCAGGGATTGACAGAAAAAGTCAGAGAGTGTCACATTGTGCCTCAGTGTCAGAGAGTGTCACATTCTGTCTCAGAGAGTGTCAGAGAGAGACAGAAGGTGCCACAGTCTGTCTCAGAGAGTGTCACAGTGTCTCAGAGAATGTCACCATGAGTCAGATAGCATCGCAGTCGGGCAGAGAGTGTCACAGTGTGTCAGAGAGTGTCACAGTGGGTGTCACAGTCTGTCAGAGAGTGTGACAGTGTGTTTCAGAGAGTGTCAGAGAGAGTCATAAAGTGTCACAGTGTGTCTAAGTGAGTGTCAGAGAGTGTCACATTGTGTTTCAGGGAGGGTCAGAGAGAGTCGGAGAGTGTTACACTGTGTCGCAGAGAGGGTCAGAGAGTCTCAGAGAGTGTCACAGGGTGTCTCAGAGGATCAGTGAGTGCCAGAAATTGTCACAGTTTGTCGCAGAGAGTATCACATTGTGTCACAGTCTGTCAGAGAAGGTTACAGTATATTTCAGAGTGTATCATACAGTGTCAGAGAGGGTCAGCATTTGTCTCAGAGATGGTCACAGTCTGTCAGATGGTGTTACTGTGTGTCTCTGAGAGAGTCAAAAGTGTCACAGTGTGTCTCTGAGAGTGTCACAGTGTCTCAGAAAATGTCACAGTGTGTCTGAGAGTGTCACAGTGTGTCAGAGTGTCACAGTGTGTCAGAGAGTTTCATAGTGTGTCAGAGTGTGTCATAGTGTGTCAGAGAGTTTCATAGTGTGTCACAGTGTGTTTCAGAGAGTGTCAGAGAGAGTCAGACAGTGTCACAGTCTGTCTCAGAGAGTGTCATAGAGTCCACAGTGTGTCTCGGAGAGTGTCACAGTGTGTCAACGAGTGCCACAGTGTGTCTCAGAGTGAGTCAGAGAGAGTCAGAGTGTCTCACAGAGTGTCACAGTCTGTCAGAGTGTGTCACAGGGTGTCTCAGTGTGTCAGAGAGATTCACAGAGTGTCACAGCATGTCTAAGAGAGTGTCACAGAGCGTCAGAGAGTGTCACAGTCTGTCTCAGAGCGGGTCAGAGTGTGTCACAGTCTGTCAGAGAGTGTCACAGTGTTCATCAGAGATTGTCAGAGAAAGTCAGAGAATGTCACAATGTGTCATAGTCTGTCAGAGAGTGTCATAGTGTGTCTCAGAGAGTGTCAGAGAGAGTCAAAGAGTGTAACACTGAGTCTCAGAGAGTGTCACAGTGTGTCTCAGAGAGTCAGAGTCAGTGAGAGTCAGAAAGTGTCACAGTGTGTCTCAGAGAGTGTCACAGTGTGCCACAGTGTGTCAGAGAAGGATATAGTGTATTTCCAAATGTGTCAGAGAGAGTCTGAGAATGTCACAGTGAGTCCTACTGTGTCTCAGAGAGTGTCAGACAGGGTCAGCAATTGTCTCAGAGAGTGTCACAGTCTGTGAGAGAGTGCTACAGTCTGTCGCAGAGAGGGTCAGAGTGTGTCACAGAGAGTGACAGAATGAGTCAGAAAGTGTCAAATGTGTCTCAGAGAGTGTCTCCGTGTGTCACAATCTGTAAGAGAAGGCTACAGTGTATTTCCGAGTGCGTCAGAGAGAGTCAGACATTGTCACAGTGTGTCATACTGTGTCTCAGAGAGTGTCAGAGACAGTCAGCATTTGTCTCCAAGAGGGTCACCGTCTGTGAGAGGTGTTAAAGTGTGTCACAGAGAGTGACAGAAAGGGTCAATGAGTGTCACAGTGTGTCTAAGAGAGTGTAAGAGAAAGTCAGAGAGTGTCACAGTTTGTCACAGTCTGTCAAAGAGTGTCACAGTATGCTTCAGAGACTGTCAGAGAAAGTCAGAATGTCACAGTGTGTCACAGTCTGTCAGAGAGTATCATAGTGTGCCTCAGAGATTGTCAGAGAGAGTCAGAGATTGACACAGTGTGTCACTGTCTGTCAGAAATTGTTACAGTGTGTTTCAGAGAGTGTCAGAGAGAGTCAGAGAGCCACACAGTGCATCGTACTATGCCTCAGAGGGAGTCAGAGAGTCTCACAGTCTGCCTCAGAGAGGGTCAGAGAGTGTCACACTGATCAGAGTATGTCACAGAGTGTCGGAGTGAGTCACAGTGTGTCTCAGATTCAGTCAGACCGTGCCACAGTGCGTCTCAGAGCGAGTCAGAGAGAATCAGAGAGTCACAGTCTGTCAGAGAGTTTTACACTGTGTCTCAGAGAGTGACAAAAGGAGTGAGAGAGTGTCACAGACTGCCTCAGAGAGTGTCAGAGAGAGCCAGAGAGTGTCACATCGTCTCAGACTATGTCACAGAGTGTCGGAGTGAGTCACAGTGTGTCTCAGAGTCAGTCAGAGAGAATCAGAGTGTCACAGTGTGTCGCAGTCTGTCAGAGAGTGTCACAGTGTATCTCAGAGAGTGTCATTGAGAATCACAAAGTGTCACAATGTGTCACAATCTATCAGGGCGTGTCACATTTCATCTCAGAGAGTGTCATTGAGAATCAGAGAGTGTCACAGCGTGTCACAGTCTGTCAGGGAGAGTTAGTGTGTGTCTCAGAGAATAGCAGAGAGTGTCAGATAGAGTCACAGTTCGTCTCAGAGAGAGTCAGAGTGTGTCATAGTGTGTCATACTGTGTCTCAGAGCGTGTCAGAGTGTGTCACAGTCTGTGTTAGAGAGTTTCAGAGAGGGTCTGAGTGTCTGACAGTGTGTGTCAGAGAGTCAGAGAGTGTTACAGTGTGTCTCAGAGAAAGGTGAGAGTTTCACAGTGTGTGTCAGAGAGTGTCAGAAAGTGCCACAGTTTCTCAGAGAGTGGCAGAGAGAGTCAGAGAATCTCATAGTGTTTCTCAGAGAGTATCAGAGAGTGTTACAATGTGTCTCAGAGAGTGTCATAGTGTTTCTCTAAGAGTTTTACACTGTGCCTCAGAGAGGGTCAGAGTGAATCAGAGAGTGTTATATTGTGCCCCAGAGAGTCTCAGAGAGAGTGTGAAAGAGCTACAGTGTGTCTCAGAGAGTGTCAGGGAGTGTCATAGTGTGTCTGAGTGAGTGTCAGAGCCATTCAGAGAGTGTTAGAGAGTGTCTCACAGAGTGTCAGAGTATGTCTCAGAGTGTCAGAGATAGTCAGAGAGTGTCACAGTGTGCCTAGGAGAGTGTCACAGTGTGTCACAGTCTGTCAGAGAGTGTCACAGTGTGCCTCAGAGAGAGTCAGAAAATGTCACAGAGTTTCATAGTCTGTCACAGAATGTCATGCTGTGTCATAATTTGTCTCAGAGAGTGTCACAGCGTCTTACAGTGCGTCTCAGAGAGTGTCAGAGAGTGTCAGAAAGTGTCACAGTCTGTCAGAGAGTGTTGCAGTGTGTCACAGAAAATGTCACAGTCTATCACAGTCAGTCAGAGTGTTAACGTGTGTCAGAGAGTGTCACAGTGTGTCTCAGAGAGTGTCACACTGTCTCAGAGAATGTCACCATGTGTGAGAGAGTGTCACACTCGGTCAGAGAGTTTCACAGTGTGTCTCAGAGAGTGTCAGAGAATGTCACCGCATGTCATAGTCTGTCAGAGAGTGTCATAGTGTGTCTCAGAAAGTGTCAGAGAGGGTCAGAGAGGGTCACAGTGTGTCTCAGATAGACAGAGATAGTCAGAAAGTGTAACAGTGTGTCTCAGAGAACGTCACAGTGTGTCACAGTCTGTAAGAAAGGGTTACAGAATACTACAGAGTATATCAGACAGAGTCGGAGAGTGTGACAGTGTGTCATACTCTGTCTCAGAGTGTCAGGCAGTTTCAGCATTTGTCTCAGAGAATGTCACAGTCTGTTAGAGAGTGTCACAGTGCATCTCAGAGAGTCAGAAAGAGTCAGAGAGTGTCACAGTGCATCTCAGATTGTCAGAGAATGCCACAGTGTGTCTCAGAGAGTGTGAGAGAGATTCAAAAAATGTCACAATGTGTCTCAGAGAGTGACCGAGTGTCTCAGCAAAAGAGACAGAGAGTGTCACAGTGTGTCTCAGAGAGTGTCACAGTATGTATCAGATTGTCAGAGAGGAAAGGTAAGTGTCACACTGAGTCTCAGAGAGTGTCACAGTGTCTCAGAGAATGTCACCATGTGTGAGAGAGTGTCACAGTCGGTCAGAGAATATCACAGTGTGTCAGAGAGAGTGTCAGAGAGAGTCAGAGAGTGTCACAATGTGTCTCAGAGAGTGTCAGAGAGTGTCATAGTGTGTCTTAGTGAGTGTCAGAGCGATTCAGAGTGTGTTACAGCGTGTCTCAGAGAGGGTCAGAGAGTATTGCAGCGTGTCTCAGAGTGTCAGAGAGAGACAGAGTGTCACAGTGTCTCAGAGAATGTCACCATGTGTGAGAGAGTGTCTCAGTCAGTCAGAGAGTGTCACAGTGTGTCTCAGAGGATCAGAGAATGTCAGTGTGCCACAGTCTGTCAGAGAGTGTCATAGCGTGTCTCAGAGAGTGTCAGAGAGGGTCATAGAGTGTCACAATGTGTCTTAGATAGACAGAGATAGTCATAAAGCGTCACAATGTGCCTCAGAAAGTGTCACAGTGTGTCTTAGAGTGTGTCACAGTGTGTCACAGTCTGTAAGAGAAGGTTACAGTATATTTCAGAGTGTATCAGAACGAGTCAGAAAGTGTGACATTGTGTCATAGTGTGTCTCAGAGATTGTCAGACAGAGAAATCATTTGTCTCAGAGAATGTCACAGTCTGTGAGAGAGTGTCACAGTGCGTCTAAGAGTGTCAGAGAGAGTCACAGTGTGTCTCAGAGAGAGTAAGAGAATGTCACAGTGTGTCTCAGAGATTGTGAGAGAGATTCAAAAAATGTCACATTGTGTCTCCGAGTGTCAGAGATAGTCAGAGAGTGTCACAGTGTGTCACAGTCTGTCAGAGAGTGTCACAATGTGCCTCAGGGAGAGTGAGATAAAGTCAGAGAATGTCATAGTGTGTCTCAGAGAGTGTCAGAGAGTGTCATAGAGTGTTACAGTATGTCTCAGAGAGGGTCAGAGAGTGTCACAGTGTGTCACAGATAATGTCACAGTCTATCACAGTCGGTCAGAGAGTGTCACAGTGTCTCCGAGAATGTCACCATGAGTGAGAGAGTGTCACAGTTGGTCAGAGTGTCACAGCGTGTCAGAGAGTGTCACAGTGTGTCACAGAAAGTGTCACAGTCCGTCACGGTCTGTCAAAGAGTGTCACAGTGTGTCGCAGAGAGTCAGAGAGAGTCAAAGAATGTCACAGTGTGTCGCAGTCTGTCAGAGAGTGTCACACGATGTTTCAGAGAGTGTCAGAGAGTGCCACAGTGTGTCTCAGAGAGTGTCAGAAAGGATCAGGGATTGTCACAGTGCGTCTCAAAGTGTCAGAGAGGGTCAGAGAGTGTCACAGTGTGTCTAAGATAGATTCAGACAGAGTCAGAGAGTGTCACAGGGCGCCACAGTTTGTCAAACAGTGTCACAGTGTGCCTCAAAGAGAGTCAGAGAGTGTCACAGCGTGTCTGAGAGTGTCAGAGAAGGTCAGAGAGTGTCACAGTCTGTCCGAGAGTCTCACAGTGGGTCTAAGAATGTCTCAGAGACAGTCGGAGAGTGTCACAGTCTGTCAGAGAATGCCACAGTGTGTCTCAGAGTCAGAGAGAGTCAGATAGTGTCACAATCAGTCTTTGAGAGTGTCTCAGTGTGTCACAGTCTGTCAGAGTGTCACAGTGTGTCTAAGAGGGTGTCCGAGGGAGTCAAGTGTGTCTCAGAGAGTGTCACAGTTTGTCTGAGAGAGTCAGAGAGAGTCAGAAAGTGTCACAGTTTGTCTCAGAGAATGTCACAGTGGGAAACAGTCTGTCAGAGAATGATACAGTGTATTTCAGAGCGTGTCAGAGAGAGTCAGAAAGTGTCACAATGTGTCATACAGTGTCTCAGAGAGTGTCAGTGAGGGTAAGCATTTGACTCAGAGAGGGTCCCAGTCTGTGAGAGAGTGTCACAGTGTGTCTCAGAGTGTATCAAAGTGAGTCAGAGAGGGTCACAGTTTGTCATACTGTGCCTCAGAGAGTGTCAGAGAGTCAGACCACATCACGGAGTGTCTCAGAGAATATCAGAGAGTGTCACAGTCTGTCTCAGAGAGTGTCTGAGCGGGTCAGAGAGTGTCACAGTGTTTCTCCGGGAGTGTCACAGTGTCTCAGAAAATATCACCGTGTATCAGAGAGTGTCAGTGCGTCAGGGAGTTTCACAGTGTGTCTCAGAGTGTGTCAGAGAGGGACAGAGAGTGTCACAGTGTGTTCCAGAGTGTCCGAGAGAGTCATAGAGGGTCACAGTGTGTCTCACAGTGTCATAGTGTGTCAGAGAGAGTCATAGAGGGTCACAGTGTGTCTCAGAGTGTGTCAGAGAGTGTCATAGTGTGTGTCAGTGAGTGTCAGAGCGATTCAGAGAGTGTTACAATGTGCCTCAGAGAGTGACAGAGAGTGTCACACACTGTGTTCCAGAGTGTCAGAGATAGTCAGAGAGTGTCACAGTCTGTCACAGTCTGTAAGAGAGTGTCACAATGTGCCTCAGAGAGAGTCAGAGAAAGTCAGACAATGTCACAGTGTTTCATAATCTGTCAGAGAGTGTCATAGTGTGTCTCAGAGAGTGTTATAGAGTGTTACAGTGTGAATCAGAGAGTGTCAGACAGTGTCACCGTCTGTCAGAGTGTCACAATGTGGCAGAGAGTCTCAAGTGTGTCTCAGAGAGTCAGAGAGAGTCTGAGAGTGTTACACAGTGTCTAGGAGAGTGTCATAGAGCATCCGAAAGTGTCACAGTCTGTCTCAGAGAGGGTCAGAAAAAGTCAGAGAGTGTCACAGTGTATCACAGTCTGTCAGAGAATGTCAAAGTGTGTTTCTGAGAGAGTCAGAGAGTGACACAATGTGTCACAGAGAGTGTCTGATAGGATCAGAGAGTGTCATAGTGTGTCTCAAAGTGTCAGAGAGAGTCACGGAGTGTCACAGTGTGCCTCAGAGAGAGTCAGAGTGTCACAGTGTATCTCAGACAGTGTCCGATAGGATCCGAAAGTGTCATAAACCATCTCAAAGTGTCAGAGAGAGTCAGAGAGTGTCACAGTGTGCCTCAGAGAGAGTCAGAGAGTGTCACAGTGTGCTTCAGAGAGTCAGGGAGTGTCACATTTTGTCAGAAAGTGTCACAGTGTCTCATACAGTGTCTCATTCAGTGTCTTAGAGAGTGTCAGAGTTTGGCTCAGAGATGGTCACAGTCTGTGGGAGAGTGTCACAGTGTGTCTCAGAGAATGTCAGAGTGAGTCAGAGAGTGTCACAGGATGTCATACTGTCCCTCAGAGAGTGTCAGAGAGTCAGACTGTATCACAATGCGTCTCAGAGAGAGTCAGAGAGTGTCACAGTGTGTCTCAGAGTTAGAGAGAGACAGAAAGTGTCACAGTGTTTCTCAGTCAAAGTGTCAAAGTGTCAAAGTGTCTCAGATAATACCACCGTGTGTCAGAGAGTGTAACAGCGTGTCAGAGAGTATCACAGTGTGTCACAGAGAGTGTCACCATCTGTCAGAGCATGTCACATTCAGTCAGAGAGTGTCGCAGTGTGTCTCAGAGAGTCTCAGAGACTGTCATAGTGTGTCTCAATGAGTAACAGAGCGAGTCAGAGAGCGTTACAGTGTGTCTCAGCGAGGGTCAGAGATAGTCAGAGAGTGTCACAGTGTGGCTCATAGAGTGTCACAGTGTGTCACAGTCTGTCACAGTGTGTCACAGTGTGCCTCAGAGAGAGTCAGAGACCGTCAGAGAGTCAGAGAGTATTTCATAGTCTGTCAGAGTGTGTCATAGTGTGTCTCAGTGAGTGTCATAGAGTGTTGCAGTGTGTCTCAGAGAGTGTCAGACAGTGTCACAGTCAGTCAGAGAGTGTCAGAGAGGGTCAGAAAGTGTCAAATAATGTTACAGCGTGTCTAAGAGAGTCTCAGAGAGCATCAGAAAGTGTCACAGTCTGTCTCAGAGAGGGTCAGAGTGTGTCACAGTCTGTCAGGGATTGGCACAGTGTGCCTCAGAGAGAGTCAGAGAATCATAAATGTCACAGTGTGTCATAGTCTGTCAGAGAGTGTCATAGTGTGTCTCAGTGAGTGTCAGAGATAGTCAGAGAGTGTCACAGTATGTTTCAGAGAGTGTCACAGTGTGTCTCAGAGAGGGTCACAGTGTGTCACAGTCTGTCAGAGAAGGTTACAGTGCTTTTTAGAGTGTGTCAGAGAGTGTCACAGTGAGTCGTACTCTGTCTCAAAGAGTGTCAGAGAGGGTCAGCGTTTGTCTCAGAGAGGATCACAATCTGTCAGAGAGTGTCATAATGTGTCTCGGAGTGGGTCAGAATGAGTCAGAGAGTGTCACAGTGTGTCGAAGAGAGTGCCAGAGAAAGTCATAAAGTGTCACAGTTTATCACAATCTGTCAGAGAGCGTCACAGTGTATCGTGCTGTGCCTCAGAGAGTGTCAGACAGAGTGAGATAGTTTAACAGTCTGTCTCAGACAGGGTGAGAGGTTGTCACTGTGTGTCTCAGAGAGTGTCAGAGTCGGTTAGAGAGTGTCACAGCGTGTCTTAGAGAGTGTCATAGAGGGTCACAGTGGGTCTCAGAGTGTCAGAGAGAGTCAGGGAGTGTCACACTGTGTCTAAGAGAGCGTCAGAGAGCGTCAGAATGTGTCACAGTGTGTCTCAGAGAATGGCACAATTTCTCAGAGAATGTCACCGTGTGTCAGAGAGTGTCACAGTCTGTCAGCGAGTGTCACAGTGTGTCTCAGGGAGTCAGAGAGATACTGAAAGAGTCACAGTGTGTATCAGAGAGTGTCACAGTGTGTCAGAATATGTCACCGCGTGTCAGAGAGTGTCACAGTCTGTCAGAGAGTGTCATAGTGTGTCATAAAAAATGTCACAGCCCGTTAGAGTCATTCAGAGAGTGTCACAGTGTGTCAGAGAGTGTCACAGTATGTTTCAGAGAGTGTCACATTGTGTCTCAGAGAGTTTCAGACAGGGTTAGAGTGTCACATTCTGTCAGAGTGTCACAATGTGTTTCAGAGAGTGTCAGAGAGGGTCAGAGTGTGTAACAGTGTGTCAGAGAGTATCACAGTCTGTCACAGAGAATGTCACCGTCTCTCAGAGTGTCACATTCAGTCAGAAATGGTCACAGTCTGTCTCAGAGAGGGTCAGAGAGTGTCACAGTGTGTCATAGTCTGTCATAGTGTGTCTCAGAGAGTGTCAGATATAGTCAGAGTGTCACAGTGTGTCTCAGAGAGTGTCATAGTGTGTTTCAGAGAGTGTCACACAAGTGTCACAGTCCGTCAGAAAAGGTTACATGTATTTCAGAGTTTGTCAGAGAGAATCAGAGAGTGTCACAGTGAGTCGTACTTTGTCTCGGAGAGTGTCCGAGAGGGTCAGCATTTATCTCAGAGAGGGTCACAGTCTGTGAGAGAGTGTCATAGTATGTTTCAGAGAGTGACAGAATGACTCAGAAAGAGTCACAGTGTGTCTCAGAGAGGGTCAGAGAGAATCAGAGAGTATCACAGTGTGCCTAAGAGCATGTCAGAGAAAGTCAGAGAGTGTTACAGTGTGTCGTGCTGTGCCTCAGAGAGTGTCAGAGAGAGTGAGAGAGAGAGAGGCACAGTGGGTCTCAGAGAGGGTTAGGGAGTGTCACTGTGTGTCTCAGAGAGTCAGAGAGAGTCAGAAAGTGTAACAGTGTGTCGCAGAAAGTGTGTCGGAGAGTGACACAGTGTGTCACAGTCTGTCAGAGCGAGTCACAGTGTGTTTCAGAGAGAGTCAGAGCAAGTCACAGTGTGTTTCCGAGAGAGTCAGACAGTGTCACAATGTGTTTCAGAGAGTGCCAGATAGGATCAGAGAGTGTCACAGTGCATCTCAAAGTGTCAGAGAGAGTCAGAGAGTGTCACAGTGTGTCTAAGAGAGTCTCAGAGAGAGTCATAGTGTCACAGTCTGTCAGAGAGTGTCCCAGTGAACCTCAGTGAGTCTCAGTGAGTCTCAGTGAGTGTCACAGTGTGTCTCAGAGAGTCAGAGAGTGTCACAGTCTGTCTTTGAGAGTGTCACAGTGTGCCACAGAGAGAGTCAGAGAGTGTCACGGTGTGTTTTAGAGAGAGTCACAGTGTGTCTAATAGAGAGTCTCAGCGTGTCTCAGAGAGTCAGAGAGAGTCGGAACGTGTCACAGTCTGTCTCTGAGAGTATCACAGTGTGTCACAGTCTGTCAGAGAAAGTTACAGTATATTTCGGTGTGAGTCATAGAGAGTCAGAGAGTGTCACAGTTTGTCAAAATCTGTCAGAGGGGTCACAGATGTCGTGCTAAGCCTCAGAGAGTGTCAGGGAGAGTCAGAGAGTGTCACAGTCGATGTCAGAGAGGGTCAGTGAGTGTCACAGTGCGTCACAGTCTGTCAGAGCGTGTCACAGTGTGCCGCAGAGTGTGTCAGAGAGTTTCACAGACTGTTAGAGAGTGTCACAGGGTGTTTCAGAGAGTGTCTCGGTGTGTTTCAGAGAGTGTCAGATAAGATCAGAGAGTGTCACAGTGCATCTCAGAGAGTGTCTCCGTGTGTCACAGTCTGTCAGAGAGTGTCACATTGCGCCTCAGAGAGTGTCACAGTGTGTCATAGTCTGTCAGAGAGTGTCACAGTATTTTTCAGAGAGAGTTAGAGAGTGTCACCGTGTGTCACAGTCTGTCAGAGAATGTCACAGTGCTTTTCAGATAGTGTCAGAGAGTGTCACAGTGTATCTCAAAGAGTGTCACAGTGTGTCACAGTGTGTCAGAGAGTGTAACAGTGTGTTTCAAAGAATGTCAGAGAGTGTCACAATGTGTCCCAGAGAGTGACAGAGTGTGTCAGAGAGTGTCGGAGTCTATCAGAGAGTGTCACAGTGCGTCTCAAATTGTCAGAGAGGGTCCCAATGTGTGTCAGAGATTCTCAGAGAGATTCACAGAGTGTCACAGTCTCTCAGAGAGTGTCACAGTGTGTTTCAGAGAGAGTCATAAAGTGTCACAGTCTGTCTCAGACAGTGTCACATTGTGTCACAGTCTGTCAGAGAAGGCTACAGTATATTTCAGAGTGAGTCAGAGAGAGTCAGAAAGTGTCACAGTCTGTCTTTGAGGGTGTCTCAGTGTGTCACAGTCGTTCAGAGAGTGTCATAGTGTGTCACAGAAATTGTAACAGTCTGTCAGAGCGTGACACAGTGTGTCTCAGAGAGTGACAGAGAGAGTCAGAGAATGTCATAATTTGTCACAACCTGTCAGAGAGTGTCACAGTGTGTCGTGCTGTGCCTCAGAGAGTGTCAGTGAGTGTCATATTCTGTCTCAGAGAGTGTCAGAGAGAATCAGCATGTGTCTCAGAGAGTCAGCGAGTGTCACAGTGTGTCACAGATTGTCACAGTGTGTCTCAGAGAGTGTCACAGTGTGTCTCAGAGAGTTAGAGAGTATCACAGTGTGCCTCAGAGAGTGTCAGGTAAGATCAGAGAGTGTCACAATGCGTCTCAGAGAGTGTCAGATCGGTTCAGAGAGTGTCACTGTGTCTAAGAGAGCGTCAGAGAGAGCCAGAGAGTGTCACAGTGTGTCACAGTCTGTCAGAGATTGTCCCAGTGTGTTTCAGAGAGTGTAACAGTGTGTTTCAAAGAATGTCAGAGAGTGTCACTATGTGTCCCAGAGAGTGAAAGAGTGTGTCAGAGAGTGTCACAATGCATCTGAAGTTGTCAGAGAGGGTCCCAATGTGTCTCGGAGAGTCTCAAAGAGTATCACAGAGTGTCACAGTCCCTCAGTGATTGTCACAGTGTGTTTCAGAGAGAGTCAGAAAGTGTCACAGTCTGTTTCAGAGATTGTCACAGTGTGTCACAGTCTGTCAGAGAAGGCTACAGTATATTTCAGAGTGAGTAAGAGAGAGTCAGAAAGTGTCACAGTCTGTCTTTGAGAGTGCCTCAGTGTGTCACAGTCTGTCAGCGAGAGTCACAGTGTGCCTCAGTGAGAGTCAGAGAGAGTCAGAAAGTGTCACAGTCTCTCTTTGAGAGTGTCTCAGTGTGTCACAGTCTGTCAGAGAGTGACACAGAGGGTCACAGTGAGTCTAAGAGAGTTTCACAGTGTGTCTCAGAGTATCAGAGAGTGTCAGAAAGTGTCACAGTTTTTCTCAGAGATTGTCACAGTGTGACACAATCTGTCAGAGAATCTTACAGTTTATTGCAGAGTGTCTCAGAGAGAGTCAGAAAGTGTCACAGTGTGTCATACTGTGTCTCAGAGAGTGTCAGCATTTGGCTCAGAGACAGTCACAGTGTGTGAGAGAGTGTTACAGTGTGTCTCGGAGAGAGTCAGAGAGTGTCACAGTGTGTCACAGTACGTCATCCTATGCCTCAGAGCGTGTCATAAAGAGTCAGACTGAATTCCAGTATGTCTGTGAGCGTGTCAGATAAGAGCAGAGAGTGTGACAGTCTGTCAGAGAGTGTCACAGTGCTTCTCAGAGAGTGTCAGAGCGTGTTGCAATATATCTCAAATTGTCAGAGAGGGTCCCAGTGTGTCAGAGTGTGTCACAGTGTGTCACCGACTGTCAGAGAGTGTCACAGTGCGTTTCAAATTGTCAGAGAAGATCCCAGTGTGTCTCAGAGAGTCTCAGAGAGTGTCACAATGTGTCACAATCTCTCAGAGAGTGTCACAGTGTGTTTCAGAGAGAGTCAGAAAGTGTCACAGTCTGTCAGAGAGTGTCACAGTGTGCCTCAGAGAGTCCCAGAGAGAGTCAGAAAGTGTCACAATCTGTCTTCCGGAGTGTGTCAGTGTATCACAGTCTTTCAGAGAGTGTCACAGAGGGTCACAGTGAGTCTAAGAGAGTTTCACAGTGTGTCTCAGAGTGTCAGAAAGAGTCAGAAAGTGTCATAGTTTTTCTCAGAGAGTGTCACAGTGTGATACAATCTATCAGAGAATCTTAGAGTGTATTGCAGAGTGTCTCAGAGAGAGTCAGAAAGTGTCACAGTGTGTCATACTGTGTCTCAGAGTGTCAGCATTTGCCTCAGAGACGGTCACGGTCACGGTGTGTCGCAGATAGTGTCAGAGTGTGTCACATTGTGTCTCAGACAGTCTCAGCGAATGTCACAGTGTGTGTCAGAGTGTGTCACTGTCTGTCACAGTGTGTCACAGAGTGTAACAGTGCGTCTCAAAGTGTCAGCGAGAGTCAGAGAGTGTTACAGTGTGTCTCAGAGAGTGTCGGAGAGTGTCACAATTTGTCAGGGAGTGTAATAGTGTGTTTTAAAGAATGTCAGAGAGTGTCACAGTGTGTCTCAGAGAGTGTCAGATAGGATCAGAGAGTATTACAGTGCGTCTCAAATTGTCAGAGGGGGTCTTAGAGAGTGTCAGAGTGTGTCACAGTTTGTCAGAGAGTGTCACAGTGTGTTTCAAAGAATGTCAGCGAATGTCACAGTGAGTGTCAGAGTGTGTCTCAGTCTGTCAGAGAGTGTCATAGTGCGTCTCAAATTGTCAGAGAGGGTACCAGTGTGTCGCAGATAGTGTCAGAGTGTGTCACAGTTTGTCAGAGAGTATCACAGTGTGTTTCAAAGAATGTCAGCGAGTGTCACAGTGTGTGTCAGATTGTGTCACAGTGTGTCGCAGTCTGTCAGAGAGTGTCACAGTGCGTCACAAATTGTCAGAGAGGGTCCCAGTGTGTCACAGAGAGTCATAGAGAGTGTAACAGTGTATCCTAGTTTCCAAGAGAGTGTCGCAGTGTATTTCAGAGAGAGTCAGAGAGTCTCACATGGTGTCTCAGAGAGTGTCAGATAGGATCAGAGAGAGTCATAGTGGGTCTCAAAGTGTCAGCAAGAGTCAGATGGTGTCACAGTGTGTCTTATAGAGTGTCAGAGTGTGTCACAGTGTGTCGCTTTCTGCCAGAGAGTGTCGCAGTGCATCTCAAAATCTCAGAGAGTGTCACAGTGCTTTTCAGAGAGTGTCAGTGTGTCTCAGAGTGTGTTGGATAGGATCAGAGTGTGTCACAGTGCATGTCAAATTCTCAGAGAGGGTGCCAGTGTGTCTCAGAGTGTGTCGGAGTGTGTCACAGTCAGTCAGAGAGTATCACAGTGTGTTTCAAAAAATGTCAGAGTGTCACAGCATGTCTGAAAGAGTGTCAGAGTATGTCAGAGTGTGTCACTTTCTGGCGGAGAATGTCACAGTGCATCTCAAAATCTCAGAGAGGGTCCCAGTGTGTCTCAGAGAGTGTCACAGTTTGTCATAGTTTCTCAGCGAGTGTCACAGTGTGTTTCAGTGATCGTCAGCGAGTGTCACTGTGTGTCTCTGAGACTGTCAGATAGTATCAGAGAGTGTCTCAGTGCATCTCAAAGTGTCAGAGAGTATCAGAGTGTGTCACAGTGTGTCACAGTCTGTCAGAGTGTGTCACAGTGCTTTTCAGAGAGTTTTCTGAGAGTGTCACAGTGTGTCTCAGAGAGTGTCGGATAGGATCAGGGAGTGTTACAGTGCATCTCAAATTGTCAGAGAGGATCCCGGTGTGTCGCAGATAGTGTCAGAGTGTGTCACAGTTTGTCAGAGAGTGTCATAGTGTGTTTCAAAGAATGTCAGCGAGTGTCACAGTGTGTGTCAGAGCATGTCACAGTGTGTCGCAGTCTGTCAGAGAGTGTCACAGTGCGTCTCAAATTGTCAGAGAGGGTCCCGGTGTGTCACAGAGAGTCTTAGAGAGTGTAACAGTGCATCACAGTCTCTCAGAGAGTGTCGCAGTGTGTTTCAGAGTGTTACAGTGCGTCTCAAATTTTCAGAGAGGATCCCAGTGTGTCGCAGATAGTGTCAGAGTGTGTCACAATTTGTCAGAGAGTGTCATAGTGTGTTTCAAAGAATGTCAGCGAGTGTCGCAGTGTGTGTCAGAGCGTGTCACAGTGTGTCGCAGTCTGTCAGAGAGGGTCACAGTGCATCTCAAATTGTCAGAGAGGGTCCCGGTGAGTCGCAGATTGTGTCAGAGTGTGTCACAGTCTGTCAGAGATTGTCACAGTGTGTTTCAAAGAATGTCAGTGAGTGTCACAGTGTTTGTCAGAGGGTGTCACCTTGCGTCTCAAATTGTCAGATAGTGGCCCAGTGTGTCTCAGAGAGTGTCACAGTGTATCACAGTCTCTCCGAGAGTGTCGCAGTGTGTTTCAGAGAGAGTCAAAGAGTGTCACAGTGTGTTTCAAAGAATGTCAGAGAGTGTCACAGTGTGTGTCAGAATGAGTGACAGTCTTTCAGAGAGTGTCACAGTGCATCTCAAATTGTCAGAGAGTGTCCCAGTGTGTCGTAGATAGTGTTAGAGTGTGTCACAGTTTGTCAGGGAGTGTAATAGTGTGTTCAAAGAATGTCAGAGAGCATCACAGTGTGTGTCAGAGTGTGTCACAATCCATCAGAGAGTGTCACAGTGCGTCTCAAATTGTCAGAGAAGGTCCCGCTGGGTCACAGATAGTGTCAGAGTGTGTCACAGTGTGTCTCAGAGAGTGTCACAGTGCGTCTCAAATTGTCAGAGAAGGTCCCGCTGGGTCACAAATAGTGTCAGAGAGGGTCCCAGTGTGTCTCAGAGAGTCTGACAGAGTGTCACAGTGTGTTTCAGATAGAGTCAGAATGTATCCCATTGTGTCTCCGAGAGTGTCAGATAGGATCAGAGAGCGTCACAGTGTGTCTCAAAGTGTCAGAGAGTGTCATAGAATGTCGCAGTCTGTCAGAGAGTGTCACAGTGAGTCTCAGAGAGTGTCAGATAAGATCAGAGTGTCACAGTGCGTCTCAGAGAGTGTCTCAGTGTGTCCGTCTGTCAAAGTGTGTCACATTGTGTCTCAGAGAGTGTCAGACTGTATCACAGTGTGTATCAGAGATTCAGAGTGAGTCTGAACGTGTCACTATCTGTCAGAGAGTGTCAGAGTGTGTCACCGTTTGTCAGAGTGTGTCACAGTGTGTTTTAAAGAATTTCAGCGAGTGTCACAGTGTGTGTCAGAATGTGTCACAGTCTGTCACAGAGTGCCACAGTGCGTCTCAAAGAGTCAGCGAAAGTCAGAGAGTGTCGCAGTTTGTCTCAGAGAGTGTCAGATAGGATCAGACAGTTTCATAGGGCATCTCAAAGTATGAGCGAGTGTCAGAGAGTGTCACAGTGTGTCTAAGAGTGTCGGAGAGTGTCACAATGCTTTTCAGAGAGTGTCAGAGTGTGTCTCAGAGTGTCTTGAATATGATCAGAGAGTGTCACAGTGCATGTCAAATTGTCAGAGAGGGTCCCGCTGTGTCGCAGACTGTGTCACAGTCTGTCAGAGATTTTCACAGTGTTTTTCAAAGAATCTCAGAGAGTGTCACAGTATGTCTTATCGAGTGTCAGAGTGTGTCACAATGTGTCACTTTCTGTCAGAGAGTAAAAAACTCAGAGAGTGTCCCAGTGTGTCTCAGGTAGAGTCAGACAGTATCCCAGTGTGTCTCCGAGACAGTCAGATAGGATCAGAGAGCTTCACAGTGCATCTCAAAGTGTCAGCGAGAGTCACAGTGTGTCACAGTCTGTCAGAGAGTGTCACAGTGTGTTTCAGAGAGTGTCAGATAAGATCAGAGAGCGTCACAGTGCATCCCAAAGTGTCAGAGAGTGTCACAGTGTATCACAGTCTGTCAGAGAGTGTCACAGTGCGTCTCAGAGAGTGTCTCAGTCTGTCACAGTCTGTGAGAGAGTGTCACATTGTGTCTCAGAGAGTGACAGACAGTATTACAGTGTGTGTCAGAGATTCTGAGAGAATCTCAGTGTGCCACAGCCTATCAGAGAGTCTCACAGTGCTTTTCAGAGAGTTTTGGAGAGTGTCACAGTGTGTCTCAGAGTGTGTCGGATAGGATCAGAGAGTGTTACAGTGCGTCTCAAATTGTCAGAGAGTGTCTTAGAGAATGTCAGTGTGTGTCACAGTCTGTCAGAGAGTGTCACAGTGCGTCTCAAATTGTCATAGAGGGTCGCAGTCTGTCTCAGAGAGTCTCAGAGAATGTCACAGTGCGTTTCAGAGAGTGTCACAGTGTATCTCAGAGAGTGTCAGATAGGATCAGAGAGTGTCATAGTGCATCTCACAGTGTCAGCGAGAGTCAGAGAGTGTCACAGTGTTTCTACAAGAGTGTCAGAGAGTGTCACAGTACTTTTCAGAGAGTGTCAGAGTGTGTCTCTGAGTGTATTGGATCGGAGCAGAGAGTGTCACAGTGCATGTCAAATTGTCAGAGAGCGTCCCGCTGTTTCGCATAGTGTTTCAGAGTTTGTCACAGTCTGTCAGAGATTGTCACAATGTTTTTCAAAGAATGTCAGAGGGTGTCACTTTGTGTTTCATAGAGTGTCAGAGTGTGTCACAGTGTGTCTCAGAGAGTGTCAGATAGGATTAGAGAGTGTCATAGTGCGTCTCAAAGTGTCAGCGAGAGTCAGAGAGTGTCACAGTGTGTCTAAGGGAGTGTCAGAGAGTCAGAGCGTGCTTCAGTGTGTCACAGTCTGTCAGGGAGTGTCACAGTGTGTCATACTGCGTCTCAGAGTGTTAGTGAGTGTCAGAATTTGGCTCAGACATGGTCACAGTCTGTGAGAGGCTGCCACAGTGTGTCTCAGAGATGTCAGAGTGAGTCAGAGAGTGTCACAGTACGTCATACTGTGCCTCAGGGAGTGTCAGATAGAGTCAGACTGTATCCCAGTGTGTCTTCGAGAGTGTCAGACAGGATCAGAGAGTGTCACAGTGTGTCTCAACGTGTCAGAGAGAGTCAGAGAATGTCACAGTGTGTCATAGTCTTTCAGAGAGTGTCACAGTGTGTCTCAGAGAGTGTCAGGTAAGATCAGAGCATGTCACAGTGTGACTGAGAGAGTGTCAGCTAAGATCAGAGAGTGTCACAGTGCGTATCAGAGAGTGTCTCAGTGT
Source organism: Chiloscyllium punctatum (assembly GCF_047496795.1). Lineage (NCBI taxonomy): Eukaryota > Metazoa > Chordata > Chondrichthyes > Orectolobiformes > Hemiscylliidae > Chiloscyllium > Chiloscyllium punctatum. Next base: position 85,609,755 of record NC_092759.1, on the reverse strand, counting down.
GTCACAGTCTGTCAGAGAGTGTCACATTGTGTATCAGAGAGTGACAGACAGTATCACAGTGGGTTGTCAGAGATTCAGAGAAAGTCTGAAAGTGTCACTATCTGTCAGAGAGTGTCATAGTGTGTAACAGTCTGTCAGAGAGTATCACAGTGCTTTTCAGAGAGTTTCAGAGAGTGTCACAGTGTGTCTCAGAGAGTGTCAGATAGGATCAGAGTGTGTCACAGTGCATCTCAAGTGGTCAGAGAGGGTCCCGGTGAATCGCAGATAGTGTCAGAATGTGTGACAGTTTGTCAGGGAGTGTCACAGTGTGTTTCAAAGAATGTCATTGAGTGTCACAGTGTGTCTCAGAGAGTGTCACATTGTGTCACAGTCTGTCAGAGAGTGTCACGGTGTGTCTCAGTGAGTGTCACAGTGTGTGTCAGAGAGAGTCAGAGAGTGTCACAGTGTGTCTCAGTGAGTGTCACAGTGTTTCTCAGAGAGTCAGGGAGAGTTAGAAAGTGTCGCAGTATGTCGCAGAGAGTGTCAGAGTGTGTCTCTGCGCCTCAGAGAGAGTCAGAGAGTGTCAGAGTGTGTCTCAGAGAGTGTCACAGTGTGTCTCTGCCTGTGTCAGAGAGTGTCACAGTGCGCCTCAGAGAGAGTCAGAGATTGTCACAGTGTGTCTCAGAGAGTCAGAGAGACCCAGAATGTGTCACAGTCTGTCTCAGAGAGTATCAGATAAGATCAGAGAGTGTCACCGTGTGTTTTTGAAAGTGCCAGAGAGTGTTACAGTGTGTCTCAGCATGTGTCAGAGAGAATCAGAGAGTGTCACAGTGTGTCTCAGAGCGTCAGATAGGCTCAGAGAGTGTCACTGTGCTTCTCAAACTGTCAGAGAGAGGCAGAGAGTGTCACAGTGTGTCTGAGAGAGTGTCAGATAGAGTCAGAGAGTGTCACAGTATGTGTGAGAGTTTCAGAGAGAGTCAGAGAGTGTCACATTGTGTCTCAGTGAGTCTCACAGTGTGTCTCAGAGAGTCAGAGAGAGACAGAAAGTGTCACAGTTTGTCTCAGAAAGTGTCATATTGTGACAGTCTGTCAGAGAATGTTACATTGTATTTCAGAGTGTCAGAGAGAGTCAGAAAGTGTCACAGTGTGTCATACTGTGTCTCAGAGAGTGTCAGCATTTGGCTTAGAGAGGGTCACAGTCAGTGAGAGAGTGTCACAGTGTGTCTCAGAGAGTATCAGAGTGAGTCAGAGAGTGTCACAGTATGTCATACTGTACCTCAGAGAGTGCCATGGAGAGTCAGACTGTCTCACAGTGTGTCTCAGAGAGTGTCAGAGTGAGTCATAGAGTGTCACAGTATGTCAAACTGTGCCTCAGGGAGAGTCAGAGAGAGTCAGTGAGTGTCAGAGAGTGTCTCAGGGTGTCCCAGAGAGTGTCGCAGTCTGTCAGAGTGTGTCACAGTGTGTCTCAGAGAGTGACAGAAAGTGTCATAGTGTGTTCCAATGTGGCAGCTGGAGTCAGAGAGTGTCACAGTGTGTCTCAGAAAGTGTCAGAGAGAGTCAGAGAGTGTCACAGTGTGTCTAAGAAAGGATGACAGTGTGTCTCAGACAGTCAGAGAGAGTCAGAAAGTGTTTCAGTTTGTCTCAGAGAATGTCACATTGTGACAATCTGTCAGAGAATGTTACATTGTATTTCAGAGTGTGTCAGAGAGAGTCAGAAAGTGTCACAGTGTGTAATACTGTGTCTCAGAGAGTGTCAGAGTGTGTCAGCATTTGGCTCAGAGAGGGTCACAGACTGTCAGAGAATGTTACATTGTATTTCAATGTTTGTCAGAGAGAGTAAGTGTCACAGTGTGTCATACTGTGTCTGAGAGAGTGTCATAGAAAGTCAGACTGTTTCACAGTTGGTCCCAGAGGGTGTCAGAGTGAGTCAGAGAGTGTCAGAGAGAGTCAGTGAGTGTCTCAGAGAGAGTCAGGGAGTGTCACAGTGTGTTTCAGAGAATGTCAGAGAGTGTCACAGTGTGTCTCAGAGAGTGTCAGAGAGTGTTACAGTGTGTCTGACAGTTTCGGAGAGAGTCAGAGAGCGTCCGATTGTGTCTCAGTGAGTGTCACAGTTTGTCTCAGAGAGTCAGAGAGAGAGACAGAAAGGGTCACAATCTGTCTTGAAAGTGTCTCAGTGTGACACAGTCTGTCAGAGAGTGTCACAGTGTGCCTCAGAGAGTGTCACAGTGCGTCTAAGAGAGGATGACAATGTGCTTCAGAGACTCCGAGAGAGACAGAAAGTGTCACAGTTTGTCTCAGAGAGTGTCACATTGTGACAGTCTGTCAGAGAATGTTACATTGTATTTCATAGAGTCAGAAAGTGTCACAGTGTGTCATACTGTGTCTCAGAGAGTGTCAGAGAGTTTCAGCATTTGGCTCAGAGAGGGTCACAGTCTGTGAGAGAGTGTCACAGTGTGTCTCAGAGAGTGTCACAGTTTGTCACAGTCTGTCAGAGAGTGTCACAGTGTGTCTCTGAGAGTGTCAGAGTGAGTCCGAGGGTGTCACAGCATGTCATACTGTACCTCAGAGAGTGCCAGAGAGAGTCAGACTGTAATACAGTGTCTCTCAGAGAGAGTCAGAGATTGTCACAGTGTGTAACAGAGAGAGCCAGAGAATGTAAGTGAGTCTCACAGTCTGTCTCAGAGAGTGTCAGAACGGGTCAGAGAGTGTCACAGTGTGTCTCAGAGAGAGTCAGAGAGAGATAGAAAGTGTCACAGTGTGTCTCAGAGAGTGTCACATTTTGTCACAGTCTGTCAGAGAGTGTCACAGTGTCTCTCTGTGAGTGTTACAGTGTGTCTGAGAGAGTTAGAAAGTGACACAGTCTGTCTTTGAGGGTGTCACAGTCTGTCACAGTCTGTCAAAGAGTGTCGCAGTGTGTTTCAGAGAGAGTCAGAGAGTGTCACAGTGCGTCTCAAATAGTCACAGAGAGTCAGAGAGTGTCCCAGTGTCTCTCAGCAACTGTCAGAGTGTGTCACAGTGTGTCACAGTCCCTCAGAAAGTGTCACAATGTGTCTCAGAGAGTGTCGCAGTATGTTTGAGAGAGTGTCAGAGAGTGTCATGGTGTATCTTAGAGAGTCAGACAGTGTCACAGTGTGTTTGAGAGAATGTCAGAGAGTGTCACAATGTGTGTCAGAGAGTGTCAGAGTGAGTCAGAGAGTGTCAGAGAGCCAGTGACTGTCACAGTATGTCTCAGAGAGAGTCAGGGAGTGTCACAGTGTGTTTCAGGGAATGTCAGAGAGTGTCACATTGTGTCTCACAGCATGTTACAGTATCTCAGAAAGTGTTTCAGTGTATTACAGTCTGTCAGAGAGTGTCACAGTGCGCCTCAGAGAGAGTCAGAGATTGTCACAGTGTGTCTCAGAGAGTCAGAGAAAGAGTCAGAAAGTGTCACAATCAGTCTTGAGAGTGTCTCAGTGTGACACAGTCTGTCAGAGAGTGTCACAGTGTGCCTCAGAGAGTGTCACAGTGCATCTAAGAGAGGATGACAGTGTGTTTCAGAGAGTCAGAGAAAGTCAGAAAGTGTCACAGTTTGTCTCAGAGAGTGGCAGATAGGATCAGAGAGTGTCACAGTGTATTTGAGAAAGTGCCAGAGTGTCACAGTGTGTCTCAGCGTATATCAGAGTGTGTCACGGAGAGTTTCAGAGAGTCAGAGAGTGTCACAGTGTGTCTCAACGTGTGTCAGAGAGTGCCACTGAGAGTTTCAGAGAGAGTCAGAGAGTGTCACAGTGTGTCTCAGAGATTCAGGGAGAGTCGGCAAGTGTCACAGTCTGTCAGCGAGTGTCACAGTGTGATTCAGAGAGAGTCAGAGAGTGTCACAGTATGTCTCAGAGAGTGTCAGATAGGATCAGAGAGTGTCAGAGTGCATCTTAAAGTGTCAGAGAGTCAGAGAGTGACACGGTGTGTCTGAGAGTGTGTCAGAGAGAGTTAGAGAGTGTCATGGTGTGTCTGAGAGAGTGTCAGAGAGTGTCAGAGTGTGTCTCGGGGAGTGTCAGAGTAAGTCAGAGAGTGTCACAGTATGTCATACTGTGCCTCAGAGAGAGTCGGTGAGTGTCACAGTGTGTCTCGGAGAGAGTCAGAGAGTGTCACAGTCTATCTCAGAGAGTGTCACAGTGTGTCTCAGGGAGTCAGAGAGAGACGGAAAGTGTCACAGTGTGTCTCAGAGAGTGTCGCAGAGTCACAGAAAATGTCACCGTGTCTCAGTGAGTGTCACAGTAGTTCAGAGAGTGTAATCGTGTGTCTCAGAAATTGTCACAGTCTGTCAGAGTCTGTCAGAGAGTGTCACAGTGTTTCTCAGAGAGTATCAGAGAGCGTCACAGTGTATCTCAGTGTGTCAGAGAGGGTCACAATGTGTCTCAGAGAGAGTCAGAGAGTGACACAGTGTGTCTCAGAGAGCGTGAGAGAGAGTCAAAAAATGTTACAGTGTGTCTCAGAGAGTGACCGAGTGTCTCAGAGAGTCAGAGAGAGACAGCAAATCTCACAGTGTGTCTCAGAGAGTGTCACAGTGTCTCAGAAAATGTCACCGTCTGTCAGAGTATCACAGTGTGTCAGAGAGTGTCTCAGTGTGTCTCCGTCTGTCATAGAGTGTCACAGAGCCTTTCAGATGTGCTAGAAAGTGTCACAGTATAGCACAGAGAGTGTCAGAGAGTGTCACAGTGTGTCTCGATGAGTGTCTCAGTGTGTCTCAGAGAGTCAGCGAGAGTCAGAAAGTGTCACAGTCTGCCTCAGAGTGTGTCACAGTATGTCACCGTCTGTCAGAGAGTGTCACAGAGCGTTTCAGATGTGCTAGAAAGTGTCACAGTATGTCACAGAGAGTGTTAGAGAGTGACACAGAGTGTCTCAGGGAGTGCCACAGTGTGTTGGAAAGTGTCAGAGAGTGTCATATTGTGTCACCGTCTGTCAGAGAGTGTCACAGTGTGTTTCAGAAAATGTTAGAGAGTGTCACAGTGTGTCTCGGAGAGTGTCAGAGAGTGTCACATTGTGTCACCATCGATCAGAGAGTGTCATAGTGTGTTTCGGAGAATGTCAGAGAGTGTCACAGTGTGTTTCAGTGAGTGTCACAGTCTGTCACAGTCTCTCAGAAAGTGTTTCAGTGTGTCGCAATCCATCAGAGAGTGTCACAGTGTGTTTCATTGTATCGCAGTCTGTCAGAGAGTGTCACAGTGCGCCTCAGAGAGAGTCAGAGAGTGTCACAGTGTGTGTCAGTGAGTGTCACAGTGTGTCTCAGAGTCAGAGAGAGTGAGAAAGTGTCACAATCTGTCTCAGAGCGTGTCCGATACGATCCTAGAATGTCACAGTGTGTTTGAGAAAGTGCCAGAGTGTCACAGTGTGTCTCAGCGTGTGTCAGAGTGTGTCACAGAGCGTTTCAGAGAGAGTCAGAGAGTGTCACAGTGTGTCTCAGCGTGTGTCAGAGAGTGCCACAGAGAGTTTCAGAGCGAGTCATAGAGTGTCACAGTGTGTCTCAGAGATTCAAGGAGAGTCAGAAAGTGTCACAATCTGTCAGCGAGTGTCACAGTGTGTTTCAGAGAGAGTCAGAGAGTGTCACAGTGCATCTCAGAGAGTGTCAGGTAGGATCGGAGAGTGTCACAGTGCGTCTCAAAGTGTCAGAGAAAGTCAGAGAGTGCCACGGTGTGTCTGAAAGAATGTCAGAGAGAGTCAGAGAGTGTCACATTGTGTGTGAGAGTTTCAGAGAGAGTCAGAGAGTGTCAGATTGTGTCTCAGTGAGTGTCACAGTGTGTTCCAGTGTGGCAGATAGAGTCAGAGAGTGTCACAGTGTGTCACAGTCTGTTTCAGAGAGTCAGAGAGTGTCACAATGTGTCTCAGACAGTGTCAGAGAGAGTCACAGAGTGTCACAGCGTGTCTAAGAAAGGATGACAGTGTGTCTCAGAGAGTCAGAGCGAGTGAGAAAGTGTCAAAGTTTGTCTGAGAGTGTCCTATTGTGACAATCTGTCAGAGAATGTTACATTGCATTTCAGAGTGTGTCAGAGAGAGTCAGAAAGTGTCACAGTGTGTCATACTGTGTCTCAGAGAGTGTCAGAGAGTGTCAGCATTTGGCTCCGAGAGGGTCACAATCTGTCAGAGAATGTTACATTATATTTCAGTGTGTGAGAGAGAGTCAGGAAGTGTGGCAGTGTGTCATAATGTGTCTGGGAGAATGTCATAGAAAGTCAGACTGCATCACAGTGTGCCTCAGAGAGTGTCAGAGAGTGTCACAGTGTGTCTCAGAGAGTGTCAGATCGAGTCAGAGAGAGTCAGAGATTGTTACAGTGTGTCTGAGAGAGTGTCAGAGTGTGTCACAGTGTGTCACAGTGTGTCTAAGAGAGTTTCAGAGAGAGTCAGAGAGTGTCACAGTGTGTCTCAGAGAGCGGCACAGTGTCTCAAATCTCTCAGAGAGTGTAACGGTTTGTTTCAAAGACAGTCAGAGAGTGTCACAGTGTGTCTCAGAGTGCCAGAGAGAGTCAGATAATGTTTCAGTGTGTCACAGTCTGTCAGAGAGTGTCACAGTGTGCCTCAGAGAGAGTCAGTGAGTGTCACAATGTGTCTCAGAGAGTCAGGGAGAGTCGGAAAGTGTCACAGTCGGTCACAGAGAGTGTCACAGTGTGTCACCGTCTGTCAGAGAGTGTCACAGAGTGTTTCAGATGTGCTACAAAGTGTCACAGCATGTCACAGTGTGTTGGAGAGTGTCAGACAGTGTCAGAGTGTTTCTCAGAGAGTGTCAGAGAGTTTCACATTGTGTCACAGTCTGTCAGCGAGTGTCACAGTGTGTTTCAGAGAATGTCAGAGAGTGTCACAGTGTGTCTCAGAGAGTGTCACAGTCTCTCACAGTCTCTCAGAGACTGTTTCAGTGTGTCACAGTCTGTCAGAGAGTGTCACAGTGTGCCTCAGAGAGAGTCAGGGAGTGTCACAGAATGTCTCAGTGAGTGTCGCAGTGTGTCTCAGAGAGTCAGAGAGAGTCAGAAAGTGTCAGATTGTGTCTCAGTGAGTGTCAGTGTGTCTCATAGAGTCAGAGAGAGAGACTCAGAAAGTGTCACAATCTGTCTTTGAGAGTGTCTCAGTGTGACACAGTCTGCCACAGTGTGCCTCAGAGAGTGTCAGAGAGTGTCACAGTGTGTCTAAGAGAGGATGACAGAGTGTCTCAGAGAGTCAGAGAGAGTCAGAAAGAGTCACATTTTGTCTCAGAGAGTGTCACATTGTGACAGTTTGTCAGAGAATGTTACATTGTATTTCCGAGTTTGTCAGAGAGAGTCAGAAAGTGTCGCAGTCTGTCTTTGAGAGTGTCTCAGTGTGACACAGTCTGTCAGAGTGTGTCACAGTGTGCCTCAGAGAGTGTCAGAGAGAGTCAGAAAGAGTCACAGTTTGTCTCAGAGAGTGTCACATTGTGACAGTCTGTCAGAGAATGTTACATTGTATTTCAGAGTTGTCAGAGAGTGTCCGAAAGTGTCACAGTGTGTCATACTGTGTCTCAGAGAGTGTCAGAGAGTGTCAGCATTTGGCTCCGAGAGGGTCACAGTCTGTGAGAGAGTGTCACAATGTGTCTCAGAGAATGTCAGAGTGAGTCGGAGAGTGTCACATTATGTCATACTGTGCCTCAGAGAGTGTCAGTGAGTGTCACAGTGTGTTTCAGAGAGAGTCAGAGAGTGTCACAGTCTATCTCAGAGAGTGTCACAGTATGACTCAGGGAGACAGAGAGAGAGACGGAAAGTGTCACAGTGTGTCTCAGAGAGTGTCGCAGTGTCGCAGAAGAAAACACCGTGTGTCAGAGAGTGTCACAGTAGGTCAGGGAGTGTCATCGTGTGTCTCAGAAATTGTCACACTCTGTCAGAGGGTGTCACAGTGTTTCTCAGAGAGTGTGAGAGAGAGTCAAAAAATGTCACAGAGAGAGACAAAGAGGATCACAGTGGGTCTCAGAGAGTATTACAGTTTGTCTCAGAGAGTCAGAGAGAGAGAGAAAGTGTCTCAGTGTCTCTCAGAGATTGTCACAGTGTGTCTTAGAGTGTGTCACAGTGTCACAGAGAATTTCACCATGTGTCAGAGTGTGTCACATTCGGTCAGAGAGTGTTACTGTGTGTCAGGGAGTGTCACAGTCTGTCACCCTCTGTCAGAGAGTGTCACATTGTGTTTCAGAGAGTGTCAGAGAGACAGTCACAGTGTGTCACAGTGTATCTCCGAGTGTCAGAGAGAGACAGAGAGTGCCACAGTGTGTCACAGTCTGTTAGAGAGTGTCACAGTGCATCTCAGAGAGTGTCACAGTGTGTCCCAGAGAATCAGAGAAAGTCATAAAGTGTCACAGTGTGTCTCAAAGAGTGTCACAATGTCTCAGAGAATGTCATCGTGTGTCAGGGAGTGTCACAGTCTGTCAGTGTCACAGTGTGTCAGAGAGTGTCAAACTGTGCCTCAGGGAATCAGAGAGAGACGGAACGTGTCACAGTGTGTCACAGAGAGCATCACAGTATCTCAGAAAATGTCACGGTGTATCAGAGAGTGTCACAGACTGTCAGAGCGTGTCACAGTGTGTCTCAGAGAGTGCAGAGAGAGTCAGAGTGTCACCGTGTGTCTAAGAGAGTGTCAGAGCGTTTCACAGTGTATCACAGTCTGTCAGAGAGCGTCACAGTGTGTTTCAGAGTCAGAGAATGTGACAGTGTGTCTAAGCGAGTGTCAGAGAGTGTTCACCGTGTGTGTAAGAGAGTGTCAGAGAGCATCAGAGAGTGTCACAGTTTGCCTCAGAGTGTGTCAGAGAAAGACAGAGAATGTTAGAGAGGATCATAGTGTGACTCAGAGATTGTCAGAGAGAGTCAGAGATTGTCACAGTGTGTCTCAAAGTGTCAGAGAGAGTCACATAGTGTCACAGTGTGTCTCAAAGTGTCAGAGAGAGTCAGAGAATGTCACAGTGTGTCTAAGAGAGTGGCATAGTGTGTCACAGAGAGTCTCACACTGTGTATCAGAAAGTGCCACAGTGTGTCACAGTCTGTCAGAGAAGGTTACAGTGTATTTCAGAGTGTGTCAGAGAGAGTCACAGTAAATCATACTGTGTCTCAGAGAGTGTCAGAGACGGTCAGTGTTTGTCTCAGAGAGGGTCACAGTCTGTCAGATAGTGTTACAGTGTGTCTCAGAGAGTAACAGAAAGAGTCAGAAAATGTCACAGTTTTTCTCAGAGACTGTCAGAGAGAGTCACAGAGTGTCAGTGTGTCTCAGAGAGTCAGAGAGTGTCACTGTGTGTCTAAGAGAGTGTCAGAGAGTGTCACAGTCTGTCTCAGAGAGGGTCAGAGTGTGTCATTGTGTGTCACAGTCTGTCAGAGAGTGTCACAGTGTGTCATAGACTGTTAGAGAGAATTATAGGGTGACTCAGAGATAGTCAGAGAGTGTCACAGTGTCACAGAGAATTTCACCATGTGTCAGAGTGTGTCACTGTCGGTCAGAGAGTGTTATAGTGTGTCAGGGAGTGCCACAGTCTGTCACCGTCTGTCAGAGAGTGCCACATTGTGTTTCAGAGAGTGTCAGAGAGACAGTCACAGTGTGTCACAGTGTGTCTCAGAGTGTCAGAGAGAGACAGAGAGTGTCACAGTGTGTCACAGTCTGTTAGAGAGAAGTATAGGGTGACTCAGAGATAGTCAGAGAGTGTCACAGTGTCACAGAGAATTTCACCATTTGTCAGAGTGTGTCACTGTCGGTCAGAGAGTGTTATAGTGTATCAGGGAGTGCCACAGTCTGTCACCGTCTGTCAGAGAGTGCCACATTGTGTTTCAGAGAGTGTCAGAGAGACAGTCACAGTGTGTCACAGTGTGTCTCAGAGTGTCAGAGAGAGACAGAGAGTGTCACAGTGTGTCACAGTCTGTTAGAGAGTGTCACAGTGCATCTCAGAGAGTGTCACAGTGTGTCCCAGAGAATCAGAGAGAGTCATAAAGTGTCACAGTGTGTCTCAAAGAGTTTCACAATGTCTCAGAGAATGTCATCGTGTGTCAGGGAGTGTCACAGTCTGTCAGTGTCATAGTGTGTCAGAGAGTGTCAAAGTGTGTCTCAGGGAATCAGAGAGAGACGGAACGTGTCACAGCGTGTCACAGAGAGCATCACAGTATCTCAGAATATGTCACGGTGTGTCAGAGAGTGTTACAGTCTGTCAGAGCGTGTCACAGTGTGTCTGAGAGAGTGCAGAGAGAGTCAGAGAGTGTCACCGTGTGTCTAAGAGAGTGTCAGAGCGTGTCACAGTGTATCACAGTCTGTCAGAGAGCGTCACAGTGTGTTTCAGAGCCAGAGAATGTGACAGTGTGTCTAAGTGAGTGTCAGAGAGTGTTCGCCGTGTGTCTAAGAGAGTATCAGAGAGCATCAGAGAGTGACACAGTTTGCCTCAGAGTGTGTCAGAGAAAGACAGAGAATGTTAGAGAGGATCATAGTGTGACTCAGAGATAGTCAGAGAGAGTCAGAGATTGTCACAGTGTGTCTCAAAGTGTCAGAGAGAGTCACATAGTGTCACAGTGTGTCTCAAAGTGTCAGAGAGAGTCAGAGAGTGTCACAGTGTGTCTAAGAGAGTGTCATAGTGTGTTACAGTCTGTCAGAGTGTCACAGTGTGTCACAGAGAGTCTCACACTTTGTATCAGAGAGTGTCACAGTGTGTCACAGAGAGTCTCACACTGTGTATCAGAGAGTGTCACAGTCTGCCAGAGAGTGTCACAGTGTGTCTAAGAGAGTGTCATAGTGTGTCACAGTCTGTCAGAGAGTGTCACAGTGTGTCACAGAGAGTCTCACACTGTGTTTCAGAGAGTGCCACAGTGTGTCACAGTCTGTCAGAGAAGGTTACAGTGTATTTCAGAGTGTGTCAGAGAGAGTCACAGTGAATCATACTGTGTCTCAGAGAGTGTCAGAGACGGTCAGTGTTTGTCTCAGAGAGGGTCACAATTCTGTCAGATAGTATTACAGTGTGTCTCAGAGAGTGACAGAAAGAGTCAGAAAGTGTCACAGTTTTTCTCAGAGACTGTCAGAGAGTGTTACATTGTGTCACAGTGTGTCTCAGAGAGTCAGAGAGTGTCACTGTGTGTCTAAGAGAGTGTCAGAGAGTGTCACAGTCTGTCTCAGAGAGGGTCAGAGTGTGTCATTGTGTGTCACAGTCTGTCAGAAAGTGTCACAGTGTGTCATAGACTGTTAGAGAGAATTATAGGGTGACTCAGAGATAGTCAGAGAGTGTCACAGTGTCACGGAGAATTTCACCATGTGTCAGAGTGTGTCACTGTCGGTCAGAGAGTGTTATAGTGTGTCAGGGAGTGCCACAGTCTGTCACCGTCTGTCAGAGAGTGTCACATTGTGTTTCGGGGAGTGTCAGAGAGTGTTACAGTGTGTCTCAGAGAGTGTCAATGAGGATCTGCGAATGTCAAAGTGTGTCTCAGAGTCTCAGAGAGAGTCACAGTGTGTCACAGTGTGTCTTAGAGTGTCAGAGAGAGACAGAATGTCACAGTCTGTCAGAGAGTCTCTCAGTGTGTCTAAGAGTGTGTCACAGTGTGTCTGAGAGCGGGTCAGAGTGTGTCACAGCCTGTCAGAGAATGTCACAGTGTGTCATCGCCAGCCACACACCGGTGCCTGCCTGATCCTCACTGCCGTCTACACACCACACACAGCCTGACACTCACCGACATCTACACACTGCCCCCGGCCTGTCCCTCACTGCCATCCCCAGCCTGACTCCACCACTGTCCACCAACCGCCTCCAGCCTGACCCCCACTGCCGTACAACACTGCCATAGTCTGACCCACATTGCCACCCGTACACCGCTTCTAGCCTGACCCTCACCACCGTCCACACACCGCCACCAGCCTCACCCTCACTGCTGTCTACACACCGCCCCCAGCCAGGCACTCTCCACCGTCCACACACTGCCCCCAGCCTGAACCCCAATGCCGTCCACACACCGCACCCAGCCTCACCCTCACTGCTGTCTACACACTGCCCCCAGCCTGGCACTCTCCACCGTCCACACACCACCACCAGCCAGACCCTCAACATCGCCCACACACTGACCCCAGCCAGACCCTCATCACCGCCCACACACTGACCCCAGCCAGACCCTCAACATCGCCCACACACCATCCGCAGGCTGACCCACATTGACGCCAAACACACCACCCCCAGCCTGACCATCACCACCTCCCACACACCCACCCCAAATTGACCCTCACCGCCATCCAACACCGCTCCTGCCAGACCCTCACCGCCATCCACACACCGCCGCTAGACTAACCCTCACCGCCGTCAACGCACCACCCCCAGCCTGACCCTCACCGCTGTCTACAAACCGCCCCCAACCTGACCCTCAGCACCGTCCACCAACCGCCCCCAGCCTGACCCTCACCGCCGTCCACAAACTGCCCCCAGCCTGAACTTTACCACCATCCACACGCCGCCCCCAGCCTGACCCGCAGCATCGTACACACACCGCCCGCAGCCTGACCCTCACTGCCTTCCACACACCGCCCCCAGCCTGTACCTGACCACTGTCCACACGCCGCCCCCAGCCTGACCCGCATCATCGTACACACACCCAGCCTGACCCTAACCACCATCCACTCAACACCCGCAGCCTGACCCCCACCATCGTTCACACGCCGAAACCAGCCCAATTCTCCCTTCCGAACACACAGCAACACCTGCCTGACACCTCCCGCCACCCAACACCGCCCCTAGCTGAACCTCACAGCCACACACACACCACCCCCAGCCTTACCCTCACTGCAGTCCACACAACGCCCCAGCCTGACGCTCACCCCCATCTACATACCGCCCTCAGCCTGACCCTCACCACCGCCCACACACCGCCGCGAGAGTGACCCTCAGCACCATCCAGACACCGTTCCCAGCCTGACACTCAACGCTGTTTACACACCACCCCCAGCTTGACCCTCAACGCCATCTACACACCACCCCAAGCCTGAACCTCACCACCATCCACACACCACCGCCAGCCTGACCACCACCATCCACACACCACCCCCAGCCTGACCACCACCATCCACACACCACCCCCAGCCTGACCACCACCATCCACACACCACCCCCAGCCTGAACCTCACCACCATCCACACACCACCCCCAGCCTGACCACCACCATCCACACACCACCCCCAGCCTGACCACCACCATCCACACACCAACCCCAGCCTGACCCTCACCACAATCCACACACCACCCCCAGCCTGACCCTCACCACAATCCACACACCACCCCCAGCCTGAACCTCACCACAATCCACACACCACCCCCAACCTGAACCTCACCACCATCCACACACCACCCCCAGCCTGACCCGCACCATTGTACAAATGCCAAAACCACCTGATCCTCCCCTCCGAACACAGACCAACCCCAGCCTGACACCCACCACCACCCAACACCACCCCCAGCCTGATCCTCATCACAGTCTGCACATGTCCCCCAGCCGGACGCTCACTGCCGTCTACAATCCGCCCCCCGCCTGACCCTCACCGCTGCCCACACACCGCCCCAGAATGATCCTCACTACCGTCCAGACACCACCCTGGCCTGACCCTCAACGCCGTTCATACACTGCCCCCAACCTGACCCTCAACGCCGTTCATACACTGCCCCCAACCTGACCCTCAACGCCAGCTACACACCACCCCCAGCCTGACCTTCACCGCCGTGTACACACCGCACCCAGCCTGACCCTCACCACTGTCCACCAACTCTCCCCAGCCTGACACAACCGCTGCCCAAATCTGCCACAAGCCTGACCCTCATGGTCGCCCACACGCCGCCCCTAGCTTTATCCTCACTGGCATCCACACACCACCCACAGCATGACCATCACCGAGAACACACAACGCACCGAGCCGGACCCTCACCACCGCCCACACACCGCCCCCAGCCTGACGCTCACCGCCGTCCAACACTGACCCAATCCCGACCCTCACCACCATCCAGACACTGCACCCAGCCTATCCGTCACCACTGTCCACACACCTCTCCCAGCCTGACACTCACTGCTGTCCACACACCGACCCAACCTGTCCCTCACTGCCATCCGCACAATGCTCCCAGCCTGACCCTTTCTGCCATCCACACATGGTCCCCAGGTTGACTCTCACTGACGTCCAGCACCGCCCTAGCCTGACCCTCACTGACATCCACACTCCGCCACCGGCCTATCCATCACCGCCGTCCCCACACTGCCCCCAGCCTGTCCCTCACTGCCATCCACACACCGCCACCAGCCTGTTCCTCACCGCCATCCAACACCATCACCAGCCTGTCTCTCATCACCATTCACACACCGCCAACAGCATGGCCCTCACAGCCGTCCACACACCGCCCAGCCTGACCCTCAACGCCGTCCACACACCATTACCAGCCTGTCCCTCACCCCGTCCACACACCATCTCCAGCCTGACCCCCACCGTCATTCACGCATCGACCTCAGCCTGACCGTCCCCTCCAGACAAACACCACCCCCTGCCTGACACCCAACGCCACCCAACACCACCCCCAGCCTGAACCTCACCGCTGCCCATAAGCCACCCCCAGTCTGACCCTCACCGCCATCTACACACCGCCCCCAGCCTAACCCTTACCACCGTCCACCAACCACCACAAGCCTGACCCTACCGCTGTCCACCAACCGCCCCCAGCCTGACCTCCACCACTGTCCAACACTGCCACAAGTCTGATCCTCACCACCCCCATACACCGGCCCTAGCCTTATCCTCACTGCCGTCCACACACCATCCCCAGCATGACCCTCACCGAGACACACAAGATCCCGAGCCTGACCCTCACCACCACCCACACACCAACCCCAGCCTGACCCTCACTGCCACACACACACTGACCCTAGCCTTATTGTCACAGCCATTCACACACTACCCTCAGCCTGGCCCTCACCGCCGTCCACACACAGCCCCCAGCCCATCCCTCACCACCATCCACACATCACCCCCAGCCTGACCACAACCACCTAACACACTCTGCGCCCATCCTGATCCCTACCGATGTCCCCACACCGCATCCAGCCCGACCCTCAGTGCCATCTCCACACAACCCCCAGCCTCACCCTCACCACCGTCCACCAACCGCCCCCAGCCTGACCCTCACCGCTGTCTACAGACCGCCCACAGCCTCACCCTCACCACCATCCACTCACCACCCGCAGCCTGACCCTCACCATCGTTCACAGGCCGATACCAGCCTAATCCTCCCCTCTGAACACACACCAATCCCTGTCCGACACCCACCACCACCCAACACCGCCCCCAGCCTGAACCTCACAGCCACCCGCACATCATCCCCAGCCTGACACTCACCGCCGTCCAACACTGCCACAAGCTAGAGGCTCACGGCCGCCCACACACCGCCCCTAGCTTTATCCTGACTGCTGTCTACACACCACCCACAGCATGAACCTCACCGAAAACACACACCGCCCCAAGCCAGACCCTCACAATTGCCCACACACCGCCCCCAGCGTGATGCTCACCACCGTCCAACACTGACACATGCCTGACCTCACCGCTGTCCACACACAGCCCCCAGCCTCACCCTCGCTGCCGTCCACACATCGCACCCAGTCTGACCCTCACTCCTGTCCACACAACGCCCGCAGCCTGTCCCTCACTGCCATCTGCACATCGCCCACAGCCTGACCCTCACTGACGTCCACATACCATCCCCAGGCTGACTCTCACCGCCGCCCAGCACCACCCCAGCCTGACCCTGACTGTCGTGCACATACCGCCACCGGCCTGTCCTTCACCGCCGTCCAACATCGCCCCCAGCCTGTCCCTCACTGCCATCTGCACATCGCCCACAGCCTGACCCTCACTGACGTCCACATACCATCCCCAGGCTGACTCTCACCGCCGTCAAGCACCGCCCCAGCCTGACCCTGACTGTCGTCCACATACCGCCACCAGCCTGTCCCTCACCGCCGTCCAGCACCGCCCCAGCCTGACCCTGACTGTCGTCCACATACCATCCCCAGGCTGACTCTCACCGCCGTCCAGCACCGCCCCAGCCTGACCCTGACTGTCGTCCACATACCACCACCAGCCTGTCCCTCACCACTGTCCACACACCATCACCAGCCTGACCCTCACTGTTGTCCACACACCACCCCCCGCATTACCCTCACCGTCATCAACTAACCGCCCCAGCCTGACACCCACCGCCATCCACCAACCACCCACAGCCTGACCCCCACCACAGTCCAACACTGCCACAAGCCTGACCCTCACTGCCGCCCACACACAGACCCAGCCTGACCCTCACTGCAGTGCACACACCGTGCACAGCCTTTCCCTCACTGCCATCCACACAGCACCCCCAGCCTGAACCTCATTACCGCCCACACACTGCCCCCAGCCTGACCTTCAACGTCGCCCACACACAATCCCCAGGCTGACCCTCATTGACTTCGAACACACCGGGCCCAGCCTGAGCCTCACTGCCATCCAAACGCCGCCCCAGCCTGACCCTCACCACCTCCCACACACTGACCCAAAATTGACCCTCACCACGATCCAACACCACCCCCAGCCTGACACTCACCGCCGTCCACACACCGCCCCTAGCCTGAACCTCACCAGCATCCACAGACCACCCCCAGCCTGACCCTCACTGCCACCTCCATGCCTGACCCTCACAATCGCCCACACACCGACCCCAATTTGTCCCTCACTGCCATTCAACAGCACTCCCAGCCTGACCCTCACCGTCATCCTCACTCTACTCCCAGCCTGAACCTCACAACCATCCACTCACCGCCCCCAGCCTGACCATCACTGCCATCCACTCTCTGCACCCAACCTGATCCCCACCGATGTCCACACATCACACGCAGCCTGTCCCTCACTGCCATCCGCACATTGCCACCAGCCTGTCCCTCACCGCCGTCCAATACCATCCGCAGCCTGACCCTCACCACCGCCCACATACCACCCCCAGCCTGACCCTCACCTCCGTCCACACACTATCACCAGCCTGTCCCCCACCACCCTCCACACACCGACCCAAGCTTGATCCGCACAATCATTCACGCATCGACCTCAGCCTGACCGTCCCCTCCAAACACACACCACCCCCAGCCTGACACCCAACGCCACCCAACACCGCACTCAGCCTGAACCTCACGGTCTCCAACACACCACCCCCAGCCTGAACCCCACCACTGTCCACACACCGCCCCCAGCCTGACCCCCACCGTCATTCACGCATTGACCTCAGCCTGACCGTCCCCTCTGAACTCACACCACCCCCTGTCTGACATCCAACGTCACCCAACACCGCCCCCAGCCTGAACCTCGTAAACACTTACCGTCGTCAACCAACCGCCCCAGCCTGACCCCCCACCGCCATCCACCAACCATCCCCAGCCTAACCCGCACCACCGTCCAACACTGCCAGAAGCCTGAACCTCACAGCCGTCCAATACCGCCCCAGCCTGACCCTCACTGCCGTCCAAACAAAGACCCAGCCTGTCCCTCACTGCCATCCACACACCGTCACCAGCCTGACTCTCACCACCATCTAGCTATGCCCCAGCGTGACCCTCACCACCGTGCACACTCTGCCACCAACCTGGCCTTCACTGCAGTCCAACACCGTCCCGAGTCTGACCCTCACCGCCACCAGGCTGTCACTCACCGATGTCCACACACTGCTCCCAGCCTGACCACACCGCTGTCCACCAACTTCCCCCAGCCTGACCCCCACCACTGTCCATCACTGCCACAAGCCTGACCCTCACCACTGCCCGCACACCACCCCAAACCTCACGCTCACCGCCGTCTAACACTCACCCCAGCCTGATCCTTCCTGCCGTCCACACACCGCCCCAGCCTGACCCTCACCATCATTCACTCATCGACCTGAGCCTGACCATCCCGTCTGAACACACACCATGCCTGCCTGACACCCAACACCACCCAACAATGCCCCCCGTCTGAACCTCACCACTGCCCACACATCACACCCAGCCTGAACCTCACTGCGGTGTACACACCGCCCTCAGCCTGACACTCTCCACCGTCCACAGACCACCCCCAAGCTGTCCCACACCACCGCCCACACACCGCCCACAGCCTGACCATCACTGCCGCCCACACACTGCCCCAGAATGACCCTTACTACTGTCCACACACCACCAACTGCCTGACCCTCACCGCCATCCACACACCGCCCCCAGCCTGACCTTCACCACCACCCTCACACCGTCTCCAGCCTGACCCTCTCAGCCGCCCACGCACCACCCCCAGAAAGACCCTCACTACCATCCACGCACCACCCCAAGGCTGACCCTCACTGCTGTCCACACACAATCCCCAGCCTGACCCTCACTGCCGTCTACACACCGCCCCCAGCCTGACCCTCACTGCCGACCACACACTGCCCCCAACCTGACGCTTACCGCCGTCCAACACTGATACAAGCCTGACCCTCATTGCATTCCACACTCCGCCCAAAGCCTATCCCTCACTGCTGACAACACTCCGCCCCCAACCTGAACCCTCACTGCTGTCCACACACCACACTCAGCCTGACCCTCACTGCCATCCACACACTGTACCCAGACTGACCCTCACCACCACCCACACACCACGCCCAGCATAACCGTCAATGCCATCCACACACCGTACCCAGACTAACTCTCACCACCGCCCACACACCGTCCCCAGCCTGACTCTCACCACCACCCACATACCATCCCAGACTGACCCTCATTGACATCGAACACACCGCTCCCAGCCTGACCCTGACTGACGTCCAAATGCAGCCCCCAGCCTGACCCTCACCACCTACCACACACCGCCGCAAGACTGACCCTCGCCACTGCCCACACACCGACAACAAAATGACCATCACTGCCATCAACACCGCTCCCTGCCTGACTGTCACCGCTGTCAACACACCACCCCCAGCCTAACCCTCACCACTATCCACACACCACCCCAGCCTGACGCCCACCATCATTCTCACAGCAGCCACAACCTGACCCTCCGCTCCGAACACACTCCGCCCCCAGCCTGATTCACACCGCCATCCAACATCACCCCCAGCCTGAACTTCACTGCCGCCCACACACCGCCCCAGGCCTCACCCTCACCTCCGCCCACACACCGCCCCCAGCCTGTCACTCTACATCATCCACACATCACGTCCAGCCTGACCCTCACCACCGCGAACACAATGCCCCCAGCCTGACCCTCACCACCGCTTATGCACTGCCCCCAGAATGACCCTCACTGCCGTCCACATATTGCCCCCAGCCTGACCCTCATAGCCATCAACACACCACCTCCAGCCTGACCCTCAGCACCACCAACACACCACCACCAGACTGTCCCTCATCAACTTCGAACACACCGCCCCCAGCCTGACCCTCACCGCCGTCCACCAACCTCCCCCAGCTTGACATCCACCGCCCTCCACCAACCTCCCCCAGCCTGACCTGCACCACCGTCCAACAATGCAACAAGCCTGACCCACACCACCGTCTAATCTGCCCCATCCTGACCCTCACCACCGCCTCCAGCCTGACGGTCACCCTCGCCCACACACCATCCCCAGACTGAACCCTCACCACCATCCACACACCACTACCATCCTGACACTTACCACCGTCCACACACCGCCCCAAGCCTGACTCTTAACGCCGCTCACACGCCGTCCCAGGCCTGACGCTCACTGCTGTCCAACACTGACCCAAGCCTGACCCTCATCGCAGTCCACACACCGCCCCCAGCCTGACCCTCATCGCCGTCCACATACCACCTCCAGCCTGACCCTCAGTGCCATCTACATGCCATCTCCAGCCAGACCCTCACCACCATCCACACATCATCCCCAGCCTGACCCTCATCGACTTCGAACACACCACCCCCAGCCTGACAATCACCGCCATCCACCAATTGCCCCAGCCTGACCCTCACTGCCGTCCACCAACTGCCCGCAGCTTGACCCCCATTGTCATCCACCAACCTCCCCCAGCCTGACCCGCACCATCGTCCAACACTGCGACAAACCCGACCCTCACCGCCGTCCATACCGCCAAAGCCTGACACTCACCACCCCCATCCTGACCCTCACCACCAAACCCAGCCTGACCCTCACCATTGCCGACACACCGTCCCCAGACTGACCCTCATCGCCGTCCACACACCGTCCCCAGACTGATCCCCACCGCCGTCCACACACCACTCCCAGCCTGACGCTCACCGCCGTCCAACAATGACAGAAGCCTGATCCTCATTGACTTCCACACTCCGCCCCAAGCCTGACCCTCACTGTCTTCCACACATGGCTCCCAGCCTGATCCTCACCGCCGACTACACACCGCCCCAAGCTTGACCCTCACCACCAACCACACACCGCCCCCAGCCTGATCCTCACCGCCGACCACACACCGTCCCCAGACTGGCGCTCACTGCCGTCCAACAATGACAGAAGCCTGATCCTCATTGACTTCCACACTCCGCCCCAAGCCTGACCCTCACTGTCTTCCACACACCACTCCCAGCCTGACCCTCACTGCTGACAATACACTGCCCCCAGCCTAACCCTCACTGCCATCCACACACCACCCCCAGCCTGACCCTGACTGTCATCCACACACCACACCTAACCTTAAACTCACGGCCGTCCACACAAAGCCCTCAACCTTAACCTACACCATCGTACACACACCGCCCCCAGCCTGACCCCCAAAGTGGTTCACACACTGAACAAAGCCTGACCCTCCCTTCTAAACACACTCCGCTCCCAGACTGAACCCCACTGCCGTCCAACACAGCCCTCAGCCTGAACCTGTCCACACACCGCCGTCAGCCTGACCCTCCCCACCACTCATACACCGCACCTAGCCTGACGCTCTCGGCCGTCCAACACTGACTCAAGCCTGACCCTCTTCACCATCCACACACCGCCCCCAGCCTGTCCCTCACTGCTGTCCAGACACCGCATCAAGCCTGACGCTCACTGCCGTCCATGAATGACCCCAGCCTGACCCTCACCACCATCCACACACCACTGCAAGCCTGACCCTCATCGACGCCGTACACATCACCCCCAGCCTGACCCTCATGCCATCCATCAGCCGCTCCAGCCTGACCCCTGCCGCCGTCCTGCAACCACCCACATACTGACCCCCTACTGCCATCCAACACTGCAACAAGCCTGACCCTCACTGCCCTCCATTACTGCCCCAGCCTTACCCTCACCGCCGTCTGCACACTGCCCCCAGCCTGACCCTCACTGCCACCCACATACTGCCCCTAGCCTCATCCTCACTGCTGTCCTCAAACCACACCCAGCCTGACCCTCTCCACCGCCCACACACGGCCCCTAGCCTTATCCTCGGCAGGATCCTCACACAATCCCTAGCCTGAACTTCACCACCGCCCACACTCCAGCCACAGCCTGATGCTCACCGCTGTGCAACACTGACCCATGCCTGGCCCTCATTGTCGTCCACACACTACCCCAGCCTGACCCTCACTGCCGACCACACACCGCACCAAGCCTGACCCTCACTGCCATCCATATGCCGCCCCCAGCCTGATCCTCACTGCCATCCACACTCCGCCTCCAGCCTGACCCGCACCGCCATCCAACATCACCCACAGCCTGAACCGCACCATCGCCCACACACCGCCCCAGGCCTCACCCTCCTCTCTGCCCACACACAGCCCCCCAGCCTGGCGCTCTACACAATTCACACACCACGTGCAGCCTGACCCTCACCACTGCGTACATAATGCCCCTAGCCTGACCCTCACTGCCGTCCACACACTGCCCCCAGCCTGACCCTCACAGCCATTAACACACCATCGCCAGCCTGTCCCTCATCGCCTTCAAACACACCGCGCCCAGCCTGACCCTCACAGCCATCCACCAACCGCCCCCACCTTGACCGTCACTGCCATCCACCAACCTTCCCCAGCTTGACCTGCACCACCGTCCAAAACCGCAACAAGCCTGACCCTCAGCGCCAATCACACACCACCCCCAGCCTGACCCTCACTGCCGTCCAGACACTGCACCCAGACTGACCCTCACTGCCGTCCACACACCGCAGCAAGCCTGACCGTCACCACCGCACACACACCGCCCCCAGCCGGATAATCATCGCCGTCCACACACTGCACCCAGACTGACCCTCACTGCAATCCACACACCGCACCCAGACTGACCCTCACTGCAATCCACACACCGCACCCAGACTGACCCTCACTGCCATCCGCACACCCCACCCAGACTGACCCTCATTACCATCCGCATACCGCACCGAGACTGACCCTCATTACCATCAACTCACCGCACACAGCCTGACCCTCACTGCCATCTGCACACCGCACCCATCCTGACCCCTCCACCGTGCATGCACCACCCACAACCTGACCATCACCACTGTCCACGCACCCTCCAGCCTGACCCTCATTGACGTCAAACACACTGCCTCCAGCCTGACCCTCACTGCCGACCACTAATACCCCTAACCTGACCCTCACCACCATCCACCAACCGTCCGCAGCCTGAACCCCACCACCGACCAAAACTGCAACAAGCCTGACCCTCACTGCCGACCTCACACCGCCCCCAGCCTGACCTTCACTGCCATGCACATACCGCACCCAGAATGACCCTCACCACCATCCACACACCACCCCCAGCCTGACCCTCACCACTGCCCATACTATCCCCAGCTTAACTCTCACCACCGCCCACATATCACTCCCACAATGTCCCTCACCGCCGTTCACACACCGCTCCCAGCCTGACCGTCATCAATGACAAACACCCCACCCACAGCCTGACCCTCACCACTGTCCACACACCACCCACAGCCTGTCCCTCACTACCGTCCACACACCACCCACAGCCTGAGCCTCACCGCCAACAACACGCCTCCCCTAGCCTGACCCTCACCGCCACCCACACACTGCCCTTGGCTTGACGCTCTCCACCATCACACACTGACCCAAGCCTGACCCTCATCACCATTCACACACCCTCCCCAGATAGAGTCTCACCGCCGTCCAGCACCGCACCCAACCTGTCCCTCACCACCGTCCACACACTGCTCCCAGTCTGACCCTCACTGCCGTCCACACACCGCACACAGCCTGACCCTCACTGCCATCTACACGCCGCCCATAACTTGTCCCTCACCGCCATCCGCACAACGCCTCCAGCCTGACTGTCACTGCCGTCCACACACCGTCCCCAGGCTGACTCTTACTGTCATCCAGTAAAGCCCCAGCCTGGCCCTCACCGCCGACCACACACCGCCACCAACCTGTCCCTCACCGCCGTCCAACACTTTCCCAGCCTGACCTACACCGCCGCCCACACACCGCCCCTAGCCTTATCCTCACTGTCATCCACGCACCACCCCCAGCCTGCCCCCCACCGCCGACCACACACCGCCACCAGCCTGTCCCTCACCACCGTGCAACACCTTCCCAGCCTGACCCTCACCACCGTCCACACACCGTCCACAGCCTGACAATCATCAATGTCCACACACCGCACCCAGACTGACCCTCACTGCCATCCACACACCGCACCCAGACTGACCCTCACTTCTGTCCACACACTGCACCGAGACTGACCCTCACTGCCATACACACACCGTATCCAGACTGACCCTCACTGCTATCCACACACCACACCCAGACTGACCCTCACTGCCATCTGCACACCGCACCCAGAATGACCCTCATTGCTGTCCACACACCGCACCCAGACTGACCCTCACAGCCGTCCACACACCGCACCCAGACTGACCCTCACTGCCATCCAAACACCGCACCCAGACTGACCCTCACTGCCATGCAAACACTGCACCCAGACTGACCCTCACTGCCATCCACATACTGCACCCAGACTGACCCTCACTGCCGTCCACACACCGCACCCAGCCTGATGCTCACCACCTTCCACACGCCGCCCACTGCCTGATGCTCACCACCGTCCACACACCGTCCACAGCCTGACAATCATCAATGTCCACACACCGCACCCAGACTGACCCTCAGTGCCATCCACACACCGCACCCAGACTGACCCTCACTTCTGTCCACACACTGCACCGAGACTGACCCTCACTGCCATACACACACCGTATCCAGACTGACCCTCACTGCCATCCACACACCACACCCAGACTGACCCTCACTGCCATCTGCACACCGCACCCAGAATGACCCTCATTGCTGTCCACACACCGCACCCAGACTGACCCTCACAGCCGTCCACACACCGCACCCAGACTGACCCTCACTGCCATCCAAACACCGCACCCAGACTGACCCTCACTGCCATGCAAACACTGCACCCAGACTGACCCTCACTGCCATCCACATACTGCACCCAGACTGACCCTCACTGCCGTCCACACACCGCACCCAGCCTGATGCTCACCACCTTCCACACGCCGCCCACTGCCTGATGCTCACCACCGTCCACACACCACCCCCAGTCTGATCCTCAATGCTGTCAAGCACAGCACCCCACCTGACCCTCACTGCCGTCTACACACCGCCCCCATCCTGACCCCTCCGCCGCCCACGCACCACCCACAGCCTGACCATCACTGCCGTGCACACACACCCCAGCCTGACCCTCATTGACGTCAAACACACTGCCCCCAGCCTGACCCTCACTTCCGACCACAAATAACCCCAACCTGACCCTCACCACCGTCCACCAACCGTCCCCCGCCTCAACCCCACCACCGACCAAAACTGCAACAAGCGTGATCGTCACCGCCGACCTCACACCACCCCCAGACTGACCCTCACAGCCGTCCACACACCGTACCCACACTGACCCTCACTGCCATCCACACACCGTACCCATGCTGACCCACACTGCCGTCCACACACCGTACCCAGACTGACCCTCACTGCCATCCGCTCATCACACCCAGACTGACCCTCACTGCCATTCACACTGCGCACCCAGACTGACCCTCACTGCAATCCACATACCGTACCCAGACTGACCCTCACAGACGTCCACACACTGCACCCAGACTGACCCTCACTGCTGTCCATGTCCACACACCGCACCCAGACTGACCCTCACTGCCGTCCACACACCGTACCCAGACTGACCCTCACTGCCATCCACACACCGTACCCATGCTGACCCACACTGCCGTCCACACACCGTACCCGGACTGACCCTCACTGCCATCCGCTCATCACACCCAGACTGACCCTCACTGCCATCCACACACCGCACCCAGTCTGACCTTCACTGCCATCCACATACCGTACCCAGACTGACCCTCACAGTCGTCCACACACTGCACCCAGACTGACCCTCACTGCCATTCACACTGCGCACCCAGACTGACCCTCACTGCAATCCACATACCGTAACCAGACTGACCCTCACTGCTGTCCATGTCCACACACCGCACCCAGACTGACCCTCACTGCCGTCCACACACCGTACCCAGACTGACCCTCACTGCCATCCACACACCGTACCCATGCTGACCCACACTGCCGTCCACACACCGTACCCGGACTGACCCTCACTGCCATCCGCTCATCACACCCAGACTGACCCTCACTGCCATCCACACACCGCACCCAGTCTGACCTTCACTGCCGTCCACACACCGTACCCAGACTGACCCTCACTGCCATCCGCTCATCACACCCAGACTGACCCTCACTGCCATTCACACTGCGCACCCAGACTGACCCTCACTGCAATCCACATACCGTACCCAGACTGACCCTCACAGACGTCCACACACTGCACCCAGACTGACCCTCACTGCTGTCCATGTCCACACACCGCACCCAGACTGACCCTCACTGCCGTCCACACACCGTACCCAGACTGACCCTCACTGCCATCCACACACCGTACCCATGCTGACCCACACTGCCGTCCACACACCGTACCCGGACTGACCCTCACTGCCATCCGCTCATCACACCCAGACTGACCCTCACTGCCATCCACACACCGCACCCAGTCTGACCTTCACTGCCATCCACATACCGTACCCAGACTGACCCTCACAGTCGTCCACACACTGCACCCAGACTGACCCTCACTGCCATCCACACACCGCACCCAAACTGACCCTCACTGCCCTCCACACACCATACCCAGACTGACCCTCACTGCCGTCCACACACCGTACCCAGACTGACCCTCACTGCCGTCCACACACCGTACCCAGACTGACCCTCACTGCCGTCCACACACCGTACCCAGACTGACTCTCACTGCCGTCCACACACTGCCCCAGCCTGACCCTCACCACCATCTGCAAACCACCCCAAGCCTGACCTTCACCTCCATCCACACACCACCCCTAGCCTGACACTCACCACTGACTACACACCACCCACAGCCTGACCCTCACCACCACCCACACAAGCCCCCAGCCGAACTCTCACTGCCGCCCACACACCACCCCCACAATGTCCCTCACTGCCGCCCACACACCACCCCCACAATGTCCCTAACTGCCACCCACACACCGTCCCCAGCCTGTCCCTCACCGCCATCCACACACCACCCCCACCCTAACCGTCATCGACGTAAAACACACCACCCACATCCTGACCCTCACTGCCGTCCACCAACCGCCCCCAGCCTGACCCCCACCACCGTCCACCAACTGCCCTGGCCTGAACCCCACCGCCGTCCAACACTGCCACAAGCCTGACCCTCACCATCATCCAATACCACCATAATCTGACCCTCATCGCTGCACACACACCGCCCCTAGACATACCCTCACCATCGTCCACACACTTCCCCTATCCTGACCCTCACCACCACCGACACACCGCCTGACTTGACGTTCTCTGCCGTCCAACACTGACCCAAGCTTGACCCTCATCGCCATCCATACGCCCTCCCCAGGCGGACTCTCACCGCCGTCCAGCATCGCACCTGGCCTGACCCTCACCGTTACCGACACACCGCCGTCGGCCTGATCCACACCATCGCCCACACACCACCCCAGACTGACCCTCATTAATGTTGAACACACCACCCCCAGCCTGACCCTCACCGCCGTCCACCAATGATTCAAGCCTGACCATCTCCACTGTCCACACACAACCCCAGCCTGACCATCATCGACATCAAACACACTGCCCCCAGCCTGAACCCCACCACCGTCCACCAACTGCCCGCAGCCTGATACCCACTGCTGTCCAACACTGCCTCAAAAGTGACCCTCACCGCCATTTAATACTGCCCCCTGCCTGACCCTCACCACCGTCCACAGACCGCCCCCAGCCTGACCCCCACCATTATTCACACACCGACCCCAGCCTGACCATCCCCTGTGAACACACAGCGCCCTCAGCCTTACATCAACCACAGTCCAACAGCGCCCCCAGGCTGAAGCTCACCGCTGTCCACACACCACCCCCAGTCTGACCCTCACCGCCGACCACAGACATCCTAAAGCCTGATCCAACACCGCCCCAACCCTAACCCTCACTGCCCTCCACACACCACTCTCAGCCTGACTCTCTCACCAATGCCCACTCACCGCCTCCATCCTGACCCTCACCACCGCACAACTCCGCCCCCAGCCTGACGCTCACCGCCGCCCACACACTGCCCCCAGCCTGACCCTCACTGCTGTCCAACACCGCCCCAACCCTAACCCTCACTGCCGCCCACACTCTGCCACCAGCCTGAACCTCATGGCCGCCCACACACAGCCCCAACCTGACCCTCACAGCTGTCCACACACCGCTCCCAGCCTGACCACGACTGATGCCCACTCGCCGCCTGCATCCTGACCCCCACCACTGCACAACACCACCCTAAGCTGACCCTCACCACCGTACACACAACGCCCCCACACTGACCTTCAACGCCATCCAACACCACCCACAGCATGAACCTCACTGCCCCTCCACACACTGCCCCCAGCCTGACCCCCACCACCGTCCAAACCTGCACGCAGCCTGACTCTCCCCAGCATTCAACACCGCTCCCAGACTGACCCTCACTGCCATCCACACACTGCCCCAGTCTGCCCCTCACTGCCATCCACACACCTCCCCCAGTCTGACCCTCACGACCGTCCATACAACACCCTCAGCTTGACACTCACTGCCGTCCACACACCACCCCCAGCCTTATCCTCACTGCTGTCCACATACCACCCCCAGCCTGACCCTCAGCACCGTCCACACACTGCCCCAGCCTGACTTTCACCGCCGTCCACACATACCACAGCCTGACCCTCACCGCCATCCAACCTGAGTCCCGCCTCCCGCACTCAGCACCACACCCCACACCCAAACCGATGCCCACTGCTCCCATCCAACACTGCTACCCTGCCATCAATCCACTCCCCAATCCCATCCAACACCTCCCTCTCCCCAACACCGCCACCTCCCCTACCCCGTCCAACACCGCCCCCTCCCACAACCCTGTCCAACACCACCCCCTAACCCAAACCCATCCAACACCGCCCCCTCCCCAACCCCGTCCAACACTGCTCCCTCCCACAACCCTGTCCAACACCACCCTCTCCCCCAACCCGTCCAACACCGCCCCTTCCCCTAACCCCATCAAACATTGTCCCCTCCCCAAACCCGTCCAACCCCGTCCCCTTCCCCCAACCCCGTCCAACACCACACCCTCCCCAAAACAATCAAACAACACGCCCTCCCCAAACCCGGCCAACACCGCCCCCACCACAACCCCATCCATCATCGCCCCCTGCCTGAACCCCCTCTCTCACACTCCCTCTCCCTTCTCTCCACCCCCTCTCTTCCACTCTCGTTCTTTCCTCTCTCTTCCCCTCTCACTCTCCCCTTAGTCTCTCGCCCCCTCTCTCTCACCCGCCTCTTTCGCCCGCACTCGCTCTTGCCCTCTCTCTCTCGACCCCCCTCGCTCCCCTCTCTCAACCCCCTCTCTCTCTCCACCCCCTCTCTCCTTCTCTCTCAACTCCCTCTCTCTCTCTCGTCCTCACTCTCTCTCTCACTCGCCCCCCACTTTCGCCCTCCATTTGCCCCCCTCTTTCGTCCCCCTCTTTTGCTCCAACTTTCGCCCCCCTCTCTTTCGTCACACCCACTTTTGCCCCTCCTTTCGCACACTCTCTCTTTCACTCCCCCTCTATTTCGGCTCCATCTTTCGAGCCACTGTCTTTTCCCATCCCCTCTTTTGCCCCCTCTCTTTCTTCCCCGTCTCTTTCGCCATTCCTTGCCCCGCTCTCTCTCGCCCCCGTCTCTCTCTCGCCCCCTCTCTCTCGCCCACTCTCTCTATCATTCCTCTCTCTCTTGCCCACCTCTCTCTCTGCCCCCCTCTCTCTTGCGCCCCTCTCTCTCCCCCTCACTCTATCTCTCCCTGCTCATTCACTCTCCCTGCACATTCTCTCTCTCTCGCCAACTCTCACTCTGTCACTCTCTACCCACCATCTCGTCCCTCTGTCTGTATCTCTCTATCTCTTTCTCTCCCTGTCACTCTCTCTCTATTTCTCTCTCACTTTCTCTCTCTCTCTCTGGACCCATCTCCCACCTTGCTCACTCTCTCTCTCAAGTCACTATCGCCTCATCTCTCTCTCTCTCTCTCTCCCTTTCTCTCTCTCATTATCGCCCCCTGTCTCGCTTTCACTTGCCACCATCCCCTACCTCTCTTGCTCCCCCCGTATTGCTCAGCTCCGCTCTTTCTCTCGCTCAGCCTCTCTCTCTCAATCTGTCTCGCTCTCATTCTCTGTCTCACCCTCTCTCTCTACTGCGCACCCTCTGTCTGTCCTTCTCTCTCTCTCCTCGCATGTCTCTCTCTCTCACTATCTCAGTCTCTCACCTGCCCTCTCTTGCCCCACTCTTTCGCTCCCTCGCTCTCACCCTCTCTCTTCTGCTGCCCCCCTCGTCCCTTCTCTTTCACTCTCGACAACCCTCTCGCAGCCTTCTCTCCTTCTCACCCATCCTCTCTCTTTCCTCTCTCTCACCATCGCTCCATCGTTCTCTCACTCGCCCTGTCTCTTTATCTCTCCCCACTCTCTCCCTCTCTTTACCTTGCTCTCGCTGACTCTCTTCAGTCCCTTTATTTTCTCTCTCCCATTTCTTTTCTCCCTCTCTCTCACTCTGTCTCTCTCTCTCTTTCTGTCTTGCCCTGTCTTGCCCCTGCGCTCTCGCTGTCACCCTTTCTCTCTCCTACCCCCTCTCTGTCAACCCCCTCTCACGGAGCGCTCTCTCCTTCTTGACCTTCCACTCTGTCTCTCGTCTCTCTCGTCCTCCCTCTCTCCCAATACAACACTCTCTCTCTTGTCCTCTCTCTCTCTCGCCCTCACTCTCTTTCTTGCCCTCGCTCTCTTTCTTGCCCTCGTGCTCTCTCTCTCGACCCCTTTCTCTCTCCCCCGCACCCTCTCTCTTACCCCCTCTATCTCTCTTTTGCCTCCATCTCTCTCAAACCCCGTTTCTCTCTCTCTTGCTCCTTCTGTCTCTCTTGCTCCCTCCCCCTCTCTCGCCCCTCAATCTCGCTTACCCATCTCTCTTTCTTGATCTCTTAATGCCTCCCTCTCTCGCTTCTTCTTTCTCTCGCCCCCTCTCTCCTTGCCCCTCCTTCTCTCTGTCTTGCCCTCCCCTCTCTCACTCCCTCTCTCTCACCTCCATGTTTCTCTCATCCCGTTTTTCTCTCTCACTCACCTCATCATTCTCTCACCCACTCTAACTCTCTGTTGCCCAGTCTCTCTCGCCCTCACAAACTCTCTCTCACTCGCCCTCTCAATCACTCTCCCGCCTGCTTCCTTGCCCCTCTCTCTCGATCCCCTCCTCTCTCACTCTCTCGACCCCCTCTTTCTCCACCCTCTCTCTTGCCGCCTCTATTGCTCTCGACCTCCCGCTTTTTTGCTCCTCCCTCTATCTCTCACCCCGTCTCTCTCTCATTCTCTCAGCCCTCATTCTCTCTCTCTCTTCCCTCTCTCCTCTTCTCTCTCTCTCGCCTCCCCATCTCTCTCTCTTCCACTTTCTCTCTCCTTTTCCCTCGCTCTCTAAGACTTGCCCCCTTTCTCTCTCGTTCCCTCCCTCACACCTCTCTGTCTCTCTCTCTCTGTCTTGCCTCTGTCTCTCATTATCTTCTCCCCTGTCTCTCTCTCTTCCTACTTCACCCTATCTCTCTCTTGCCCCCTGCTCTCTCTCTCTCTCTGCTCCTTCACTCTCCCTCGCCGTTCTCTCACTCTCGATCCCCCTCCCTCGGTGTATCTCTCTCCCCACCTCCCTCCGTTTCTCTCCGACTGCATCTCTCTTCCTTCTGTCCCTCCCTCTCTCTCTGACACACACTGTCTCCCTGGTCCTTCCCTCTCCCTCTAACCCAGAGAATGGGGGTTGGTAGTGAGTCTGCGTGTGGGGGGTGGGGTGAGATGATAGAGAGATGTGGGAAATGGGAGGAGGGGAAAATGGGGTAGAGACGGAATTGCGGGAGGGAGACAGAGACTGCAGGAGAGAGAGAGAGGAAGTGTTAGGGGGAGAGGGAAGAGTGGAGGCAGGTGGAGAATCTTGTGTTGGAGGTGTGAGAGGGAGAGGGGAGGGTGAGGGAGAAACAATAGTGGAGGCAGGTGGAGAAATCGGGGTTGAGGGGTGTCTGAGAGGGGACGAGAGATTGAAAGGGAGAGGAGGTGAGAAAGAGACAGTGTGCAGAAAGATAGAGAGAGGGAGAGAAGTGATGAGAAAGAGTAGGGGAGAGGAAATGGGGAGGCCTGGTTAGAGTGGGAGGGGGCAGAGGGAGTTAAACCCAGCTCCTGACCTCACGGCGCCTTGCCCTCCCCTTCCCTGAGGACCAGGACTTGGGGCTGAGTCTGTCTCTCTCCAGCTCAGCTTCTCCAACACAAAGACACATAACAACATCGGTCACTCTGCTGCTCGGCACGCTTTAATGAGCATTTTTATTGTTTACAAATGGAAGTGATGGATACAGTCTGTGGGATGGTGCCTTTTCTCACTGACCCCTGAGTTGTGAGAAACATTGAAATGTGTCCCTGTAACCCCCCTGTGGGATAAGGATGGACAAACCAGCGCTACCCTCAGTCTGTTACCATAGTGACAGGCTGCTCCATCGCTGAAACACTGAACTGAAATGAGAAAATCCCGGATGGATTGATTAATGAGAAAATTTGATTGATGGATGGATTCGGGAGAAGGGATATTTCAGCACATTCTTCAGCTGCTGCCTGAACATAGTCTGGGTCACGGCATAAATCACGGTGTTTGTGCAGCAACTGAGGAGCTGCAGCATGAAGGCCAATTTCCCCACAAAGCCAGGGAGAGACATAGACTTATACCCAATATCATCCATTCGGTACCATATAGAATACAGCATGAACGTTGACCATAACAGGATGAAATTGGCCGAGATCACAAACAGTAAAATGATGGATTTTTTTCGGTTTCTCATTTCAGTGTCAGACTGAGCGTCCCCATTGGTGTGAGCGCGGAGTCTCCTGCGGGCTCTGCTGGTCACTAAAATGTTTCTGACGGTAAGAACATTGAGCAGCAGAATCAGGAGAAATGGGACACACGGGGTTAGAAAGTGGTGGAGGAACTCGATTGTGACCCAGACACTGGATAAGAGAACAGCGTCTGTTACACCACAAAACCAGGGGGTGTTCACCAGCCAATACCGACCGTTGAGCATAAAATACCAGAAAATGTTCTTTAAACAGCACAGCACAGTCACTGCTCCCAGAACCACAGCCGCCGTTTTCTCACTGCAATATTTACTTTTCAGCTTCTGGCAACAAATGGCCACAAACCGATCAAAGGTGAAAGTGACGGTGAACCAGACAGAGCAGTCAGTGGCTGCATAAAGCAGGACGGCGTGGATATTACACACGGGGACGGAGTACAGGAAATAAAACTGTTCCCGATAAACAATGGGAATGTGTCTCAGGATCAGGTCGAGGATAATGACCAGGAGATCCGCCGCTGCCATGGCCCCCAGGTAACGTCTGACACATGGAGACAATCCACAATCTTTATAAAGCAGGACGTAGATGGTCACTACGTTAACTGTGAGGAAGGAAAACAAACCCATTATCCATCAGCCTGGAGGCAAAGGGACCCGTTTGATCGGGGACCCAGTGAGATTTCCAAATGTGCCCCTGTATTCAGGGATTTATTAAAATAATTGGAGCTGTAATAGCAAATGGGAAGGTCAGAGTTACTGACAAAAATGTGACATAAACCACAAGAAACCCTCCCTCCCCAAATACACAGAGACACATCCATAAGGACAGATGGTTTCTAGAACATTCCCACACACTCGATCACTCGAGAGCTGACACAGGTCACTCCTTCCCAGTTCCTAATACGGAGGGTGGAAACGTTGCTGTCCTGAAGGATTCTCTCCCAGTTTCCTGAATACAAACGGAGTTTGGGAATTTCTGTATTTTGGTCTAAATTGTGGTCGATCCTGTGTCGTGAAGAAATGTAAATGCACGGAAAACATATTCACCCCTTTAACTGCCTGAGGGGCCTTCGGAACAGTGTCTCCTTCTACCTGGAACGGGATCTCTTCCCTCAGGATCTTATCGTTTGTTCAATTCACTGACGTCCGGCCGTTCACAAAAATGTCAGCAACAGAAATTTCCGGGGAATGTCAGTTATAGAATGTCAGGGACAGAACGTTCTGGAGAATGGCAGTTATAGAATGTTGGGGTCAGAACGTTCCGGGGAATGTCAGTTATAGAATGTCAGGGACAGAACGTTCCGGCGAATGTCAGTTATAGAATGTTGGGGTCAGAACGTTCTGGGGAATGTCAGTTACAGAATGTCAGGGACAGAACGTTCCGGCGAATGTCAGTTATAGAATGTTGGGGTCAGAACGTTCCGGGGAATGTCAGTTATAGAATGTCGGGGACAGAACGTTCCGGGGAATGTCATTTATAGAATGTCGGGGACAGAACGTTCCAGGGAACTCCTTGACCTGTCCATGACCTTTCTCCCCTACCCACCCCACCAACATGATGTCCTGTGCCTGGACACACTGTAACATTAATGGGGTGAGAGATGGAGGGTCCAAACACAGGAATGGGAACTAAAGGCTTTGCCAAATCAGCTGAAAGGGTGAGATATACCACATTCTCAATCCACCTCACAGAACCAGCCCCGACACCACACACAGAGGAGGAGATATCTGTTCACCGTGGAACACTGTACAGACCAGGCCAGTGTACTGCTCAGTACAACCCAGCAATCTGTCCAGATTCATCCATTACACTGGTCAATACAATCCAGCGATCTGGCCAGAGTGGAACACTGTGCAGACCACAGCAGTGCATTGATCTATAAACACGGACTGGATATCTGTCCAGCACCAGGATCTGTGCAGACCACAGCAGGAGCAGTTACCCTCCCAGAATATAGAGCTGTGTACACCACCCCAGTGCATTGATCTGTAAACGAGGGCAATTTACCCTCCCAGCATGTAGGACTGTATACACCACCCCAGTACATTGATCTGTAAAGAAGGAGCAGTTACCCTCCCAGCATGTAGGAATGTGTACACCACCCCAGTGCATTGATCTGTAAACGAGGAGCAGTTACCCTCCCAGCATGTAGGACTGTGTACACCACCCCAGTACATTGATCTGTAAAGAAGGAACAGTTACCCTCCCAGCATGTAGGAATGCGTACACCACCCCAGTACATTGATCTGTAAACCAGGAACAGTTACCCTCCCAGCATGTAGGATTGTGTACCCCACCCCAGTGCAATGCTCAGTAACACTGTGTTAGATCCCTGCCCAGTGTGGGGAAACTTGCAGCCCGGGCTGGAAGTGACAGGATGCACAGCTCCCACCCATTTACAGCTCCATTTCTCCATTGTTGACCTGACAAGGGGGTGCTGTGGGTGTGAACATTACTGCCAGAGTGAGATGGCTGGGGAATCAGTTTAAATATCAACACGTGGAAGGGGTTTGGGGTATAGACAGAGAGGGGAAGACTGAGAGACAGTGTCATGGAAGGATGTATTCCCAGGTTTCAGAATGCTGAAATGGAGACACTTCGATAACATCCTGTAACAAGAGCCTGTCTTCCCAGGAAAATGGGAAAAAGGGATATTAGTGTGAGGTCAGATGATGGAGAGTTTTGGATGAGCATTTGTTCTACAGCTTTGTAAATGGAGTCCTTCATGGCTGGAGTTACACACCATCACTCAGATGCCCCTGGATATTCTGTGATCTCCGACACTGATGTCATCTTTAAAAGCCCAATGGACACACGATTGAGGTTTCTCAGCTTGGAGCTGCCCTGCAAATTTACCACGAGCATGGCAGATAAGGGACAATTACACCACGGTTTGTCAACAGGGGTACAGAGGTCCTGGTGGATGGGCGAGTACAGAGGGGGACCATTATTTTCCCAGCGGGGGCAACACCACCAGACCCACCGAGCATGGTCTGAGCTCCCCACCCAGCTCAGTGCAGTATCTGCAACCTGAAGAAATGTCCAACAATACAGGACAAGCATCAATAACCTTCCCCGCTCTGTCAGGATAAGGGTCACCATATTCTCTTTGCTCCCTCACACTGGAGTATATCTGTTATAGCACCGACCCCGAACAAGGCTCATGGTCCACCACTCTCACTGCTGTATGCAGCACCTTCTCTCTCTGTCTCTGTCTCTCTTTCTCTGTCTCTCTCTCTCTCTCTCCCCCTCCCTTCACCCCCACACTAATAACACTGCATGGATACAATACTTTGGACTGACTCCCTCCGGACACCTCACCATGAGCCCCTCCCCACCTACACTAACACTAACAGCAAGACCACCCACTCCCACCCTCACTCCAGCCCTCAACTTCTCCCATTCCAGGAGAAACAGCCTGGAATAGGACAGAAAGGGCCTATCCGGGTGCTGGAGTGCCGGATAGCCGTTCCCTCACCCCCTCCCCCCGCCATGTGGGGAGGACGCTGGTATGAGCTGGAGAGAACAGGGACGCCTCGTGTGGAGATTCTGCAACATCCACGTCCCACCGACCGAATAAGGAGCAATGTTCAGTGAAGGACAATTCTCACTTTAAACCCACTGGCATTTCCGTTTCCCCCCGGCACAACTTAGAAGCCGTGGCTCTGATGCCATCGCCCTTTTGTGTCGAGCTGGTACAAAGTGAATCCCCCCGGTCTCGGTGGGCAGGAGGGTGGGCTCACAACACATCGTCACCACCACCTCCCAGGGAGGGAGCACCGAGACTCCCTCCTACACCTCCCCCTGTAACCAGCTCAGATACTGAAACTAATCTGTGATACTTACTGCTCTCCCCACTTGTCCTGATATCTTCAACTACCTGTGCTTATATACACACAGTGCTCTCTGCTCCTGCACCCCCTTTATAATGGCACGGTCTGTTTTAAACTGTCTTTCATTGTCTTTCCTACCAAAGTGTATCACCTCAAACTGCTCTGCATTGATCCCCATCTGCCATAAACCTGAACACTACACCAACATGTGATTGTCCTGTTAGAGTTCCACACTCTCCTCCATAGACTTCAGAGTTCTTCCAGGTTCGGTGCCATCTACAAATATTGAGATTGTTATAGTGTCACAGTCCCCATGAAACAACTGAAATCCTGCCCCACACACACCAGTGTGAGCAAGTGAAATATGATATATTCCCATGGACGGAGCCGAATAATGACATGCTGTCAATGGAGCAACAGAAGTCCTGTCACACACCAGACGGAGCAAATGAAATATTGACAAACCACAGACCAAGACAAATCCGGATAGGTCCCACTTATCGATATTCATCAGGGTATAATGTGATAAAGTTGAAAATGTGTACTATACCTTTATGAGGGGGTGAATGCTGTTCTGAACTGAGAGCTTACAAGCACCTGTGATATGAGAGGGTGACAGACCCAGAAACAGTATATTGCTATAGAGCTGGAGTCGGGTAATAAGCAGTTAAGAGAAAGACGGTCCCAGAGTTGTGCATAGTTGATGTAAAATGTTCACTTTCAGAGTAAAAAATAAATTGATGTTTTTATTTAAACAGTGGAATTTGGCAGATCTGTCCCTCATATTTTTACAGTTTATGAGGCGAATTGAGTATTTCATTATGTTTAGTTTAAATTACCAGATAAGGTTCCCGCCGTGTCCTAACCTTTCCCGTGTGTGTATCTGTGTGTCTCTGTGTGGGGCTGGTCTGGCAGTCTCTGTGGTGCTTAAAGTGATGCAATGCCACCCTCTGCTGGCCCCCACGCGCCACTACACTGGCTTTGGCAGAGGATGAAAACCAACAGGGATTCATTCAGAGAAGGGGAGGGTGAGGGCAGCTGCTCACAGCACCATCCAAACTGATGTCTTATCCATGGACTGATCTAAATATCCTTTAAACGTTGTAACTGTCCCTGCTTTCACCACTTGCTCTGCAAGTTCATTCCACACGCAAGCCAGATTCTGTCTAAAAGAATTACCTCTCCTGACTTTTGTAAATCTTTTTTCCTCGCACCTTAAAATATCACTCAGTTTTGAATCCCCAACTCTAGGGAAAATACATCAGCCTTTCAGCTTATCTGTACCCCTCATTATTTTATAAACCTCTGCAAAGTTACTCCTCCATCTCATACTCTCCAGTGAAAAATGTCCCAGCCTATTCAGCCTCTCCTTATAGCTCAATCACTCCATTTCCAGCAACATCCAGGTTAAACTCTTCTGAACCCTCTCCAGCTTAATAATATCAAGGTCAATGATATCAAAGTGAATAGTCAATGTATTGTGTAAGGGTAGTGGAGACCAAAACTAGGGGACATAGTTGTAAGGTAAGAGGGAAAACATTTAAAAGTGACCTGCTTTTTCATGCAGAGGGTGGTGTACCGATGGAATGCGAAGGCAGGAAGTCCAAACTGGACCGCAGTATTCCAGGAGACATCTCAACAATGTCCTGTACAACCACAACATGACATCCCAATTCCGATACTCAACGGTCTGACCATTGAAGACAAGTGTGCAAAACACCTTCTTAACCACATTATCTATATAAGATGCAACATTTAAAGAATTATACATGATGCCCGAGGTCTCTGTTCCACAACGCTGCCAAAGGCCCTACGTTTAATTGTATAAGACCTACTCTTGTTTGATTTACCAAATCCAGGACCTCGCATTAATCCAAACTGAACTCCATCTGCCACCCCTGTGATATTACTGCCACCTCCCCTCCCCCTTCAATTTTAAAATGCCCATCCCTCTCCAGGATGCCTGCACACTCCGGCCTTGATTTTCACAAAGACCCTGAGCTTGAGTTGCCTTGTGTGGTTAGGGAGAGGAGGGACAGATTGCAGACACAGTCAGTGGGGAGGAGATGCTGGACAGTAATCAGCGGCCTGGTATCATTTCATGGTTTTAGGCAGAGGGCAGACACACGTGCGATTTGGGTTATACTGATCGGTGTTTTGGGACCAGAAATTGTGGTCTTTCTCCGTGTCTGGTGTTCAGTAATAAATATCTATTTGAGACACTTCATTGGGCAGAGTATGTCTGCAGGATTTCTTTCCCTAATATTGCAGACTACAGATAATAGCGATTAAAGATGTTCATAGTTAATTTCGAACTTGCACTTGTTTAACAAAACAGAATGTTTTGTGTAGTTCAGTAATGGTAACCTGATTATAATAAATCCACACCGAGCTGAACGCTGCCCCTTAAAATGTGACCCAAAATCTGGATATGGTAGTGTAGTGAGTAGTGTTCCTGCCTCTGAGCCATGGCTCTGGGTTTGATTTCAATTCCTGAAATTGTTTGGTGGTGTTCCTCGCTCTGAACCAGAAGGTTTGGATTCATGTCCTGCCTGCTGCAAAGGTATGTCATAGCATGTCATAACAGGCTGATGAACAAACACACAACAGAATAATGCTACAGCTTTATGGGTATTGCCGAGTGATGCTCGTGTCCCTACCTCAGGGCACAAAGGTCTAGGTATAAATCCCACAGAAGTATCTCCTAATATGTCTGAACAAACTGATTAAACTGGTTTTAGAATTGTGACTTGATGGAGAAAGAGCAGGTGCCGGTGTTGAATTTCAGCCCTTAGGCCCGGGTTTATTGAAAGTACAGCCATTCATGTTGATTGAAGTCACATTTCGCAGCAGTAAAGGTTTATAAAATCAGAACGATCATGGATAGGGTTTGTAGTCAAGGTTTTTCCCCATGTTAGGGATGTCCAAAACTAGAGGACATTGGTGGAAAGTGAGAGGGGTAAGATATTGAAGACGCCTAAGGCGCACCTTTTCACACAGAGGGCGGTGTGTGTATGGAATGAGCTGCCAGAGGAACGAGTGGAGGCAGGTACAACTACATCATGTAAAAGGCATCTGGATGCTGACAGACCTGCTGAGCTTTTCCAGCTATTTCTGTATTTCTTGAAAAAAAACATTCATTTTAACACAGGTATCTGTGTTAGCTGTCTGGATACAGAATTGGCTTGGCCAACAGAAGACAGCAAGTGGTAGTGGAAGGAAAATATTCTGCCTGGAAGTCAGTGGTGAGTGGTGTTCCACAAGGCTCTGTCCTTGGGCCTCTACTGTTTGTAATTTTTTTTAATGACTTGGATGAGGGGATTGAAGGATGGGTCAGCAAGTTTGCAGGCGACACAAAGGTCGGAGGTGTCGTTGACAGCATAGAGGGCTGTTGTAGGCTGCAGCGGGAAATTGACAGAAAGCAGAGATGGGCTGAGAGGTGGCAGATGGAGTTCAACCTGGATAAATGCGAGGTGATGCATTTTGGAAGTTCGAATTTGAAAGCTGAGTACAGGATTAAGGTTAGGATTCTTGGCAGTGTGGAGGAACAGAGAGATCTTGGTGTGCAGGTACATAGATCCCTTAAAATGACTACCCAAGTGGATAGGGTTGTTAAGAAAGCATAAGGTGTTTTGGCTTTCATTAACAGGGGGATTGAGTTTAAGAGTCGTGAAATCTTGTTGCAGCTCTATAAAACTTTGGTTAGAAAGCACTTGGAATACTGCGTCCAGTTCTGGTCACCCTATTTTAGGAAAGATGTGGATGCTTTGGAGAGTGTTCAGAGGAGGTTTACCAGGATGCTGCCTGGACTGGAGGGCCATTCTTATGAAGAGAGATTGGCTGAGCTCTGACATTTTTCATTGGAGAAAAGGAGGAGAAGACGGGACCGAATTGAGGTATACAAGATAATGAGAGGCATAGATAGAGTCAAAGCCAGAGACTATTTCCCAGGGCAGAAATGGCTTACACGAGGGATCATAGTTTTAAGCTGGTTGGAGGAAAATATAGAGGGGATGTCAGAGGCGGGTTCTTTACACAGAGAGTTGTGAGAGCATGGAATGCGTTGCCAGCACGAGTTGTGGAAGCAAGGTCATTGAGGACATTTAAGAGACTGCTGGACATGCATATGGTCACAGAAATTTGAGGGTGCATACATGAGGATCAATGGTCGGCACAACATCGTGGGCTGAAGGGCCTGTTCTGTGCTGGACTGTTCTATGTTCTATGTTCTATGTATTCTGAATACATTAAACATTTTATTTTTTAATGACGCAGAGACATATAAACATATCTTCAAATTGACCGAGACCATTTTCTGCTTCGGGTATGGCTCTGTGTATGACAGCAGGAATGATGCACCTATATGGAACAGGGAATGTGATAGAGACATAGTTTGGACAACGTACAAGGGACCTCACATGGTCCAGTTTGGGAGAGGATGACATTATTGTGTGATTCAGCTCAGACAGGGAGAAAATGTCATCTGCCCGAGAAGTAACGGCCCATTGCACTCTCTCTCCTTCATTATTCCTCATCACAGGAATGTGTACGAGCTAAAACAAAGCTCTACTGTTATTGTTGCCATTCTTATTTTTATAGAATCCCTGCAGTGTGGAAACAAGCCCTTCATCCATTTCCCAGCTAATGGTTACATGTGGAACATTCCTGACCTTTAGCTAGCATCTGTGGCTGTACTTTCTATGCAGCGAAACCCGGTTCTGTCTTAAAGTGACCAGACAAGCTTTCGGCTTCATAACACCTCACCCCTTCAGAAAAGAAAATGAACCATCAGAATGAAAAGATGGTATCATTCCTTTTCTTCTAATTCTTAATCCCATTATTATGAAATACAAAACTATTAATCTCAGTTATACCATTCATATAAATTTTGCACACCTATGTAATACTGGAATAAGTCAAGCCTTATCTAAATGTTTTCCTTTAAATCCACGATAACACATCTGCCATCACATTTTAGGACCCACAGCATGTATATTTTGTAAGTTTCAAGTCGGTAACATAAGACTCAAATGAAATACTCTCATATTCTGGTCTTTAAATATTCAAAAAAAAAGCGAGAGGTTTGTCGTTGTCCACAACCATCTCCGACAATTTGCTTTTCATATAAACATTAAAGTATTGTCAGGCCAGTAGGAAACGAAATAATTCTTTTTCAATAATGGAGATTTTGTATTTTTTTCTGGTGGGTATTGAGTTTTTTCGACAAGTAGTCAATTGGCCATTCAATTCCATTATCACCTTTCTGTATCAATATATCTCCAAGCCCTATATCCCGAG
Source organism: Chiloscyllium punctatum (assembly GCF_047496795.1). Lineage (NCBI taxonomy): Eukaryota > Metazoa > Chordata > Chondrichthyes > Orectolobiformes > Hemiscylliidae > Chiloscyllium > Chiloscyllium punctatum. The sequence continues at coordinate 85,568,204 of NC_092759.1, read as the reverse complement.
CATCAAACACAACTTGCAAAGCGTTTCAAATTATTTGGTGTAGCTAAACCTGATGCAGTAATTAATCGTGATTTAAAATTGTCAAATGCCTGCTGGTATTGTTCTGACCACCACAATTCTGTGATCTTCTTTAAGAAATTCATCAATGGCGCCAATGTGCTCCTGAAATTTGGAACAAACTTCCGATAGAATCCACTCAGTTCCAAAAATTGAAGCACCTCTTTCTTCGTGGATGGTCGTGTAAATTCCTCAAAGCCCTTTGTCTTTGTGTTCCATGGGGTCAACCTTCCATGTCCAATGTAATGTCCCAAGAACGTCACCTCTGCCTTCGCGAATTCTGTTTTCTTTAAGTTTATTACCAAGTTTGCTTCTTGTAATCGTTCAACATGCTCTGCCAAATGTAACGTGTGAGCTTTCAATCACTTGCTAAAGGTCACCACATCATATAGATAAGCTGCACAATTTGTTCATATGGCCACAACTTTGTTCCTGAGTCTTAAATTTGGCTGGAGCATTATTCATTCACATGACAAACGCGATAACGTTGTTATCATATCCAGTATCTTTACCAGATAGTTTAACTGACTCAACATTTTTTTTTAATTTGAAAGGGTCACTAAACCTGGCTTTGAAGAGATTTCCTACCAATGGTGGCAATACTAATACGTCGTCCCCACGGGAAATCATCAAGGTTTCAGTGTTTGTAGCTGCCAGCTGCTTCATTCCATGCTGCGCCCTCTTCATGGACGGTTTAGCTAACTCACCTACTCCATTTAATCTCTCCCTCACCTCACCTGCAAAATCCACTGTGAGATCTCCGACTTTGGTCTTGACAATTTATATTTAACTATCTTCAAAGGACCTCTCAATTCATGTACGAATATTAACTCAAAGGAAGTAAACTGAGTAGATTTATATGGGACATCTCTAATGGAAAACAATATAATGGGGCACCTTTAAAACAATCATTTGGGTAATGCTGACAGTACGCTGTTAACAGGGTCTTCAGTGTCTGATGCTAACTTTCCAAGGCTCCCTGGGATTCAGGATGGGCCGCACCTGATTTGAAGTGCTGTATATCTAAGCTATCCATGACTTCATAAAACAGCTGAGCAGTACAATGAGACCCTTGGTCTGACGGAAACTCTCTGGGTAGGCAACAGCGAGAAAAGAAAGCGACCAACCCTTTTTGTCTTAACACTCCGTAATGGAATTGCTTCTGGAAATATGATAGACATATCCCTTATGGACAGCAAATATTGGTTTCCACTTTGATTTTAGAAAGGGAAGCTACACAAAAGATCATAGCACACGTGAAAGGTTCTTTGAATGAAAGAATTGGCAACAAAGGTGCTGGTTTTATTACTGCCTGTGACGTACCTACCATTTGGCATGTATGACATGTAAAAGAAAAACTAACCACATCCTTGTGCATTCCAGGCCACTAGAAATGCTTCTGTACCTTAGCCTGAGTCTTCTGTACACCTAGGTGACCGCCTGCAGTTAGTTCATGTGCTACCCGTGACACTGTATGCTCCCGGTAACACAATCTGGTGCACTTCGACCCAGTTCCCTCTGCAGTAACCTGTCATAGTCTCCATTTTAACTTAGGATTCTATCTTTAAATTAAGAACGTTCGATAATATATTCTGATTTCTTTTCTGTGTGTGTGCATGTGTATGTGTGTGTGTGCATGTGTGTCGATATAAATCTGTTGTAAGTCTATTCGCCTTTCAGGGCTAAACACCTCTGCCTGGCCCTCTGCCTGTTCAGGTTTTGTTTCCTGCACTGTGACGTCAAACAGGGTGTCAGTTAACTGCACATCAACTCCTTTGGCTTTTTCTTCCGTTTTTCCTTTCTGATGTAACCAATGACAGTGGGATCTTGTTACTACACAGCCTGCAAAAAATCCTGGGTGTTTTTCTTTTAACTCCCTAGTTCCTAGTCTTCCTTTGATTTCTCCAATACAAGGCGTGTTTCTCCCACCATGAATCCTGCTAAATCGTTCCCAAGAACAAACTGTATTCCTGGAACTGACACTCTGTCACTCACTCTCACTGTTACTTCCCCAACCTTGATTTGGCACTCCATCCTGATGTTACACAAGGGAATGCTTGATTTCTGTCCCCATTCCACAAATTATCACGCTGTTGAGTGCCATGTCGAGAGGAGTGAAAGTACTTCCATCTCTTACTATTAGAGATCGAGAGAAATTGAGGACTGGCAGACGCTGGGGATCAGAGTTGGAAAGTATGGGGCTGGAAAAGAACAGCAGGTCGGCAGCATCCAAGGGGCAGGAGAGTTGACGTTCCAGGCACAAGTCCTTCATCAGGAAAGTGGGAGCTAAGGGAAGGGGAAGGGGGCTGAGGAATAAATTGGGGCCTTGGGGGGTGGAGCTGGATGGACGGGAGCTTGGAGGCGATAGGTAGATGCAGGTGGGGTGTGATAGTGATAGGTCGGAGAGGAGAGTGAAGTGGATAGGTGGTAGGACAACTGGAACTGTCAAACTATACAGCATCAACATCGACCTCACCAATTTCCAAATCTCCCCTCCCCAACCTCATCCCAAATCCAACCATTCAAATTAGCACCGTCCTCTTGCACTGTCTTAATTGTCCATCTTTCTTCCCACCTATCCAGTCCACCCTCCCCTCCGACATATCACTATCACTCCCACCTACTGCTTTCTACCGCCTTCACAGTGACCCTCTCGCCAGCGTAGCTCCTACCCTCCTATTTATCTTTCAGCCCCCTTGTTTCCCCACCACATTTCGGACGATGGGTTTATGCCTGATATGTCGATTGTCCTGCTCTTCGCATGCTGCCTGATTTGTTGTGCTTTTCCAGTGTCCCGCTTCTCAACTTTTGGAGACTGAACAGATCCTGTATCTCACAAAATCGTTACTTCTTATCCTTCTCCCCCTGTTCTTTCTGAGTAAACTTTATCCACAGAGGCGAATTCTTCCAGAGATCAGGCACTGCCTCCATACCCAGCCCCTGCCTGGGCTGTGCACTCTCCTGCAGCTCCTTGGTTCACCTTGGGGTCTCCTTTACCAGTTTCTCTGATGCCACTGGCTCACCTCTTCTACACATCTTTTTCCAAAGTGTCTTCCTTCAACGCCCAGCACTGTGTGTCCCAGCTTACTGCAGTGAAAACACCTTTTTTCCCAATGCCCTTCTTAAACCAGCGGCACTGTAATGTTATGTGTTCCATTCGCTTATAGTGAGAACACCTGAGGCCTTTCATCACCTTTCAACCACCTTGGGCTTACTTTTTCACCTGTGGCAAACTATTGCCAGTGTGCTCTATTGTTCGCTTTGTAGTGTAGGATCGCCCCTTCTCCCAATTTCTATCCCTCACAGGATGAAAATCCTCCCAGAAGCTAAATTTCATCTCATACACCAATGCATATTTACCTGCCATTTCTACCGCGCTTCTCACTTGTTGAAATTTCTGTTCATTCACATGAATTCTTGCCATCTCTGGAAGTGAGACTTTAAACTCCTTCAGCAGAATAATCTCCCTCCGAGCCTCACAGGTCTTAGCCATTTTTAAGGCCAGCACCCATTCATCAAAATGTCTGTGTTTAATTCTTTCAAATGCAACATAAGTCTGACTTGGTTCCATCTTTATTTCCTAACCTTTGTCTATATTCTTCTAATACCATTGCATAACCACTCAAAGTAGCTAGTTTGGCATCTGCATAATCTCTTGAACCCTCATCTGACAGCGCTGCACATACCTCACTAGCTGTGCCTACCAGCTTAGTCTGAAGGAGCATTACCCACAAGTTCACTGAACACACCATCTGCTGAGCCTTTTCTTTTAAAATGAAATAAAAACAGATTTTGACATTTTTCTCACCGAAATATGATAATGTATTAACATAGCTGTATAAGTCCCTCCGTTCTCCCTTCATCTCGATTCTGTTAATTTAACTTTCTTTTCTAATTCACAACTTCTGAATTTCAAATTCTCTTTCTTTTTTCCCTCTCTTTCTCTTTCTCCTCTCACTGTTTCCGTGTCTTTTATTCATCTTCTAACTCCAGTATGCAATTTTTTTTTCTAACTCTATTGCAGTTGCCTGTTTCTCTAACACATCCAAGGTCTTGACCGACTACATTACAATTTCAACTTTTCTTTTGTCCCTGGTTAAACCAAATTCCATCCTATTTGCTAATTCTAAAAATATGTCCTTCTGTCTTTCTAATCTTCCTTGGAAAATTTGGGAACCTCTTCAGAAATGTTAAAAGCCATTTCTCTCACTTTTAATTTAACCAATCACAAGTTAACAAAATTAAATTATTTTCACACGGGTTTTATTTGAAGATCTAGGTCACTAATTGCCACGTGTTGGAATTTACTGGGACCTTTTGTATCCCATTTCTGTTTAATTCTGTCCAAATCCCATACAGCAACTGTTGTGACATCAATATCGAACCCCTCTGTTAATTGAAACCACACACCCAGAAAAGCTCACCTCACCTCGTAATCGGTTAAAAGTGAGTGAGAGAGAACTCCCAAATTCCACTAATAAACGAGAAATGTCATTTCTATGTGTGCAAGTGAGCTAGCTGAGCTTTAAGGTTTGTTTTCAGATGTTTCGTCACTATGACTAGGTAACATCATCGGTGAGAGTCTCTGCTGAAGTGTGGTGGTATGTCCCGCCTCTATATTTATAGATCTTGGTTTCTTAAGGTGGGTGATGTCATTTCCAGTTCTTTTTTTTCGAAGAGAAGGTAGGTAGTATCTAAATTGATGCGTCTATTGATCGTCTTCTGGTTAGAATGCCATTCCTCTCAGAACATGTGTGTCTTAGAATGTGTGTGTGTTGTCCCAATCAAAGTGGTGACCTTCTTTGTCTGTATGTATGGAACATAGTGATAGTGGGTCGTGTCTTTTGGTGGCCAGTTGGTGTTCATGTATCCTGGTGACATGTCAATAGGGTCATTCTTATGGCAGAAAAATGATTTTATATATACTGATTAATCAATGTGCGTGTGCAGATAAGAAACATTTTTCATATGTGTACAACAGTCTAAATGAGCAACGGAGACACAGTTACCGAAAAATGATGCATATGATGTATAAAATTTATAAAACATTATTTGATGCTCATCTAAAGTGATATGTTCCCCTTCTCTCAATGTTCCCTCCTTTTCTGGAATTCTCGACTCTAATCTCTCATTCTTATCAGGATGTGTGTTATAAATTCTTGCTTCTGGTATACCAACTTATTTCAGTCCATCCCATTTCTACCGGGAATTCAATATATTGGTTTGCTGGGTTCTTTCCAAAGTTAGTGTCTGTCATATCAGTGGAGATAAAAATTCTGTCATCAGACCCAGCATTTGAACACATTGCTCTGTTGTACATGCACTATGCAAAGGACCACAGCACACAGGCATTGACAAAACATTGAGGGATATACACCTAAAACTTTCAATAATCAAGTTTTCTCATTTTTCACATTTCCTCATCTATGTCCACTCTCTCGTTCTCTCTTTGTATCGAGTTAAGAAATTTACCAATTATTCTTCACATCGCTTCTCACAAAACTCCTTCTTTTGGTTTATATCTGTTGCTCTCTTCTTGATGTAATGTGATTATAATTGAACAATGAAACTAAAATGACATGTGGGAGGAGCTGGCCAGAGTTAATTGGAAGGGGAGCTGAACAGGAAAGACCATGGAGCAGCAATGGCAGGAGTTTCTGTGGATAATTCGGAGGATATCAGAAATTCATCCCAAAGGAGATGAAACATACTCAGGGGAGGACAAGGCAGCAATGAGTGATAAGGTATCAAACCAAGAGAGGAAACATACAATGTGGTGAAGATGACTGAGAATCTAGAAAATTTATGGCTCTGAAACTACATAAGGTTGGCATCACTGACGCTACAGAGCTCTTAATCATGGTCAGGGAGAGAAACAGAGGCAAAGACTTTCATTTTAAACACAGAAGATGGTATTACTCAAGGGAAAAAAGGATGCAGATTAATTAAACAATTGGATTTAAATTAGTTAACTGGTTTTGCAGAATGTGTCAGATTGGAAGCATGACCCTGGAAGCGACCATCAGCAGAAAGAGAGAATGAAAATGGAAGTGTTACCACATCAGAAACCAGAGTAGGTCACTGAGTACAGGGCTGTTGGGTAAACGGGTCTCGTCAAGGGACAGACAGCAGAATTGCACTGCAGATATTGCAGCTCAAAACTGCGTATTTATGTAGTGCTGTAGACAACAGCGGCAGGAGAAGCAGAACAGCATTCAAACACTACCTAGAACATTTTTGCCCAGGGATAATCTCCTCAGTCTGCCATTACCATTAACACGACATATATTTCAGTAATGATTGTGGGTGAACATGTCAGGGTCAGGACCACGTGAACCTAAATCTGATGCTAACCCATTAAAGCTACAACACTTGATCAACAGATCTGATCAAAGCTCTGCAGTCCTGCCACATTCCGTCATAAATGGTGATGGACAATTAAACAAATGACTGGAGGAGAGAATTCCATAAATATCCCCATACTGCATAACAAAACTGCCCTGTACACCGGTGTAAATCACAAGGATATAGTATATGCACCATTCTCAGCCAGAAGTGTGGGGTTGATGATCCACCTCACTCACGTCATGATGCCCACAGAATCACAGATTCCAGTCTTCAACCAACTCAATTGGCTGCCCGTGACGTGAAGAAACAGCTGAACACCTTATATACGACAAAGACAATTGGCCCTGACCCCATTCCTTCAATATGACTGAAGACTTGTGCTGCACAACAAGCCGTGTCCCTGGGGAAGCTGTTTCATTCCAGCTCCAACTCTGAAATCTCCCTGGCAATGTGGAAAATTGCTCAGCTATGTCCGGTCCCCTAAGAGGAAAATAATTACAATCCGACCAATTACGACCTCCTCAGACCAATCACGATAGTCACATTGGTAGGAGTTCTTTTTGACAGAGCTGTCAAGCAGCACAGAAATAACCAGCTCAGTGTGGTTTCCGATAAGTCCCCATGTGGAGACGATGCTGTTGTGGAAATGTCACTGGATTACTAATCCAGACCAGGATAATGCTCTGGCAGCTGATGGAAGTTAAAAACAATTGATAAAATATTAATATGCAAAATCTGGCTTCAGTAACAGTGACCTTGAGGTCTATGGCGATTGTAAACACCAACTTGCTTCCCCAATGAACTTTCAGGAAGTGAGTCTCCCGTGCTTTCCTGGTCTGGCCTAAACGTGATTCCAGACGCACAGACGTGTGATAAATTCTTCAATGGTCTCTGAGTCGGCCAAGCAAGACACTCTATTGTATAAAACTGCTTCGAGGTCTTAAAGGATTAACCTGGACAGAACATCCAGCACCAGTCTCGGTATCGGAAAAGGGAACAGGAAACACAGTCCTGTTCATCCTGCAGAAACCTTCTTCCTAACATCTGAGAGCTTGTAGGAGATAGTGAGGACTGCAGATGCTGGAGTTCAGAGCTGAAAATGTGTTGCTGGAAACGCGCAGCAGGCCAGGCAGCATCCAAGGAGCAGGAGAATTGACGCTTCGGGCATGAGCCCTTCTTCAGGAAGCTATAATATAGGAAGTGCAGTGGTTACTTTGGTCCATCGAGTTTGCTACCCAATTCAATATAATGTTGGGTGGCCCTTTATTTCCACACCGTACTCCTGCTCTCCAACCATCCCTTTACTATATCTAAATCCGTATTTATATTCAGTGTCTTGGTTTCCGGGTTCAAGCGCATTCTCTAGGTTCACCAGTCTCTGAGTGCAGACGTTTATTCTCATATCAAAGCACAATGACCTGTCTGTATCTAATAATGTGGCCCCTCATTTTAGGCACCACAAACTGGGGAATTATCATCCCTGCTTCCGATCTGTCTCGCCCTGTCAGAGTGTTATATATCTCACTGAGATCACCACTCATTTTCCTAAAGCTCATGGAATACAAGCCCAGTCGCCCCAAACTCTGCTCCCACAACAAGCCTGTCATCGCAGAGATCAATCTGGTCATCCTTCGCTGCACTCCCTTAATGTCAGGTTTGCCCTTTATTAGGTAAGGAGACCTAAACTGCACACAATACTGCACAATGTTCGAGATGGGGTCTCACCAAGGGCCTGTACAGCTGCAGTAAGATACCCTTACTCTTGGATTCAAATCACCCTGAAATGAAGGCCAGCACATCATTGGTATTTCTAACTGCTTTTTGTTCCTGCAATATCGCTTTCAGTGAATGGTCTACAGGGAGATCTAGATCCTTTGCAATGTCACAGCTCCTCACTTGATGGATCGACATACACTGGTCAGTGTGCCAATTCCATTCCTAGTATTGCCTTCTGGGTTCAGATCTCATTGTGCTGCAGGGATCTTGGAGGGCTGCGCAGAAGGAAAAAAGAAAAAGGAGCATACATCCCTTTGTAGATCAACATGCTTCAAACAAGCCCTTTTTCAAACGATAGGCTGCGAATCTCTTGTTCCCATCAAAGGGCACACCGTCACCTCTACCCACCTTGCTCTCCATCTGCCACGTATTTGCCCATTCATTCCACTTGTCTGTCACCTTGCAGATTTTGTATATCCTCCCCACCCACTCACAATCCAACATCCCTTAGATCTGTCAACTGGTTGGGATATATTTTATTTACTTCCAACAACCAATTGTTTAATGGGTATTGTGAACAGCTGGGGCCTGAGCACCGATCCCTGTGATACCTCAGCAACCTTCCTCAGTCAAAAAAATGTTATTTTTCAATTCATTTATGTCGTGAATCTGGGTGTGTCTGGCTGGGCCAGCATTTATTACCTGTCCTTTATTGTCCTTGAGAGGGTGGTGGTGAGCTGTCTTGTTGAACCGCTGCAGCCCACTGTGGATTCAGTGATAGTAACACCATTGAATGCCAAGGGGCAGTGGTTAGATTGTATTTTAGTGGTGATGGTCAGGAGCAGGCATTTGTGTGGCCTGAATATTACTTGCCACTTGTCAGCCTGGATACTGTCCAGATCTTGTCGCATTTGGATATGGACTGCTTCAGTATCTGAGGAGCCACAAATGTTGCTGGACATTGTGCAATCATTAGCGAACATCCCCACTTCTGACCTTATAATAGAGAGAAGGTCATTAATGAAACAACCCTGAAGATGTTTGGGCCTAGGCCACTGCTGGAGGGCCTCCTACAGAATTGTCCTGAAGGTGAGTTGACGCACTGTTATCAAACATAACAATCTTTCTACGTGCCAGGTATGATTCTAAACAGCGGGGAGTTTTGCCATGGTACCCAAATGATTCCAGTTTTGCTAACACTCCTTGATTCCACACTTGGTCGAAGGCAGCCTTGTTTTAAAGGGCTGTCACTCTCACCCCACCACTGGAATTCAGCTCTTGTGTCCATGTTTGAACCAAGGTAATGAGGTCAGGAGCTGAGTGGCCCTGGGGGAGCACAACCTGGGCGTCATTGGCCAGGTTATTGCTGAGGAGGTGCTGCTTGAAAGCATCTGACTCCTTCCATCACTTTACTGATGATCGAGAGTAGACTGATGGGGTGATAATTGGCCGAATTGGATTTGTCCTGCTTTTTATGTATCGGAGATACTTGGGTAATTTTCCACTTAATCGGGGAAATGTCGTTGTTGTAACGATATTGGAGCAGCTTAGCTAGGGCAGTGACAAGTTCTAAGCACAAGTTTTCAGTACTAATGCCAGAATGTTGTCAGCATGTGTCCCCTTTGGAGTATCCAGTGTCTCCAACCATTTCTGGATTCGCGTGGAATGAATCAAATTGGCTGATGACTGGAAACTGAATTGCTGAGAACCACTAGAGGGGGCTGAGATAGATCACCCACTCAGCATTTCTGACTGAAGATTGTTGCAAATGCATCAACCTTTTCTTTTCCACTGAAGTGCTGGGCTCTTCCATCATTAAGGATGGGGATACTTGTAGAATCTCCTCCTCCAATGCCTTGTTTAATTGTCCATAACTATTCTCGACTAGAAGTGGAAGGACTGCAGAGCTTAGATCTGAACCGTTGCGTGTGTAATCACTTCGCTCTGTCTATCACTTACTGCTTTGCCAATTGTCCTGGTTGGTGGCTTCACCAGGCTGACACCTCATTTTCAGTTATGCCTGGTGCTGTTCCTGCCTTCCTGCACTCTCTATTGATCCAAGTTTGATTCTCAGGCTTGATGATAATTGTTGTGAGGGGGATACGCCAGGCCATGAGGTTGTGCGGGAGTACAATTCTGCTGCTATTGCTGACCCTCAGCACCTTACGGAAACCCAGACTTGAGCCACTAGATCTGTTTAAGTCTGTCATATTTAGCACCGTGATAGTGCCACTCAAAATGGTGGAGGTTATTCTCAATGTGCAGGTTTGATTTTGTCTCCACAATCACTATACGGTGGTCACTCTTACTGATACTGTCATGGGCAGATTCTTCTGCAACTGGCAGATTAGTAAGCATTTGGTCAAGTATGTATTTTCCTCTAATTGGTTCCTTCACCAACTGCCACAGACCCTGTCTCGCAGTTATATCCTTTAGAGCCCGACCAGCCCGATCAGTAATGCTGCTGACGAGTCACTCTTGGTGGTGGACATTGAAATCCCCCACTCAGAGTACGTTTTGCTCCCTTGCCACCCTCAGTGCTTCCTCCATGTGTTGGTCAGCATGGAGGAGTACTGATTCATCAGTTGAGAGAGGCTGGTACATGGTAATCAGCAGGTTTCCTTTCCGATGTGTAAACTAACACCATGAGACTTCGTGGGATAGAGATTCATTGTTGAGGACTCCAAGAGCAATTCCCAGCCAACTGTATCCCGCTGTGCCCACCAGTTCTGCTGTGTCTGTCCTGCTGGAGAGACAGGAGATATCCAGGGAAGGTGATAGGATGACTGGAACATAGTCATACTCAACGAATCATACCTTACAGACAATGTCAGTTTGTTTCTTGACGAGTCTGTTTATTTCTCTTCACTGTTTCCTGCCAGCTGTCCCATTCTAGAAACATGGCCATATATTTGCCCCAATCCACTAAGATTTAATTGAGCAAACTGGGCTTGGAACTTTACCAAACTTTTTTTCTGAAAATCCAAATGTTTTACAAACATTGCTTCTCTTTCATATGCCTCCCAGTCCATTTCTCAAACATAATTCCCATTTCATAAATGTATTTTAGTGTTGTCTATGATAATTACTTCGGCTCCATTAATTTCTCCTAAACCATTTACATACTATGTTCTATGTTCCATGTACTATATCGTTTTCCATACCAGACTTGGTTTTCCTGGTATTGTTAGAAAGTTCTGTGAAGACAGAACTGAAGTAGCTGTTTCATAGTTCTGCCATTTCCCTGTTCCCCATTCTCCATTCTCTGTAAGGAAGCTGCACTCGTTTTCTGATATTTCTCACATTGACATAATTTGACAAGCTATCACAGTTCACTCTTATAACTCTTGTGAATATACTCTTCAGAAACCCAACAATTCTTGCCTTAGGCTGCTCAATGATTGACCTTTCACAGCCATGCACTCACAGGAGCAGTGATTCTATACTATCAGAAATACAGCACGATCTACACCAGGCCCATAGCCGGGAATGTTATGACACTTACAAGTGTTTGTTTTCAAGCACTTTTTAATGGTTGTGAGGATACCCGTGATAACTCTCCTCTTAGGAGGTAAATTCCTGACCCCAACATCCTCTGGGTGAAAAGAAATCTTTAAATTCTCACTAATCTTCAAACCCTTCACTTTAAAAGTGTGCTCCCTTGTTCTTGACCCTCTGACTAAAAGGAACAGCTACTGTCTGCCCAACCTGTCCATGCGCTTCATAATCTTATCCTTCTGAATCGCATCCCCCTCAGCCTTCTCTGCTCCAAACTAAACAACCCGAGCTTGCCCAGCCACTCTTCATAGCTAATATGCGCCATCCCAGGGAACCTCCTGGTGAATCTCCTCTGCACCCTCTCACGTCCTTCATGTAATGTGGTTCCCAGAATTGTACACAGTACTCCATCTTGTCCTAACCAAAACCCTGTATAGCTCTTATAATCTACGCCCTGATTAATGAATGATACATCCAAGGCTCACTTCTTAACTAACTTATTACCACGTCAACTCACATTCAGGGATGCGTCCAGAGCTTCCTCGTGTGCTGCCATTCATTGAGTACACCCCTGTCTGCTTCCTTCTTCCAAACTGCATCGCCTCATATTTATCAGGTTTATTTTCCATCTGCAATTGATCCAATCCATCTGTATCTTTCTGTAAGATAAGACTTTCCTCCTCACTGCCAAGCAACCGGGCAAACACAAACATACTTATCACAACCTCCACCCCATCCACTTCACCATCAACCCCCACCCCACCCCCCACCCCCATTCATATCTGCACCATTTATGAATTTCACAAATAACAGGGACGCAGCACTGATCTCCTGGTACAGGAACACTGGTCTCCAATCACACAAACAGCCTTCTCCACCACTCTCTGTCTCCTGCCACTAAGACAGTTTTCGTTGTAACTTGTCAAGTTATCCTTGATTCCATGAAACTTTACATTATTTTTCACCTTCACATGTGTAGCCTTGTCAAAGGCCTTGCTGCAAAACTAATTAAGCAGCCTCCTCAAACTTATTCAAATTAATTAGATGTGACTTACTTCTGATGAAGTCATGATGATTATCCCTGACCAAGCCTTGCCACTCTGATTGGAGCTCAATTTTCTCCTTCCCTATTTTCTCCAGTAGTTTCCCTAACCGTGATCTAATACTTGCTTGTCTATAGTTCCCTGGTCTATCTCTCCCATCCTTACTGTGATGTGAAATCGCATTAGCTGTTCTCCAGTCCTTTGGCACCTCCCCTATGGTCAGATTCAAATTCAATTTTTCATTCAGGGTCTTTCCTCCCTTGACTCCAACAGCAGCCTGTGATATAATTCATTTAGACCTGGCATTCATTCCAATTTTCCACCAGCCAAAGCCTCAAATTCCTGCTCACATTTTACATCAATCTGTTCAAGAGCTTCCCCATCTATCTTCTCGAATTCTGTACCTCCCTCCTCCTTCTCCCAAGTAGAACAGATGTGAAGCTCTCATGTCACCACCTCTCAATGTTCTCAGCTTCACACACAGATTGGCCCTTGGTTTCTGATGAACAATAACTGTTCACTGATTATTCTGTTCAACTTGTTGTCCGTGGAGGGTATCATGGGGTTCTCCCTAATCGTGCCTGCTTGCAGTTTTCCATGTCCCTCTGTTAGTCAGTCCCCTCTATGTTTCTAAGTTTCTAAGATTCACGACGATCACCTCTCATTATTTGAAATTCGAGATCACAGGCTGAGTTTCCCAATCAGACAATGTTGCCATTTTAGGGATTAATCTGGAGAATGCCTTTTGCAGTTCCTCTGTACTCAGTATATTCTGTTTTAGATGGAGACTGCACAACAGTACACAATACTCTCAGTTTTGTCTCAGCAACCTAATTTTACTTTCCCATTTGCATATGTTCTGCCCAATACCTTTCACTTTAACTTTTGTTATGATATTCGTGTGTGAGTTCTTTAAACAAATGCTCCGGAATATCGAACTATATGTTATCCATTGGTTTTGCATTACTGATGTCAACAAGAATCATCTTCAAACCATTCCAAAACATTGTTTGCCACTCTGGTTTTCCTTTCATCGATGCATTATCATATTCCCCAGTTTTGCCATTACCTTCTATATATCTAGTAGCATGTTCTTTGTGATTGAGTCCAACAGACACCCGACTGTGTATGACAAGTTAACTGGTCTGTAGATCACCACTCTCCATCTTCATCCGTTCTTAAACAGGCGCATAGTATTTATAACTGTTCCTTATCCTTAATGGCTACCTGCCTTTCAGTAATGTGTCGGAAAATAACGTGAAAATCAGTAATGCAACCAATATGACTATTGTTGCTTCCACTGAAATTTCTGTATGAAATAAATCGGGTCTGTCAGATTTATCAACACTCAATTGCTGTCTTTTCAAATGCTACCTCATCACTGATATGAATGATCTTAGACTTCACTTACACAAGTGCATGGTCATTTGGTATTTATGTGAGAATTTCTGGATATTCTTCCATGAAGACAGACACAAAGGAACTGTTTCTTTTCCTTATAATGTCTCTGTTCTTTGCAATAAATTACCCTGTCCTCACACTCACTGTTCCACATCTGATCTTGTTTTTATTTTTGTTCCATACATTGTTAGAAGCTTTATAGCAGTTTTACATTGCTTTTTGTTTGCATGCTTTTTCTCTTTTTGCTTTTTTTTCTCAGTTTCTTGGTCCTCCTTTGCTGGGTCCTACATTTTTCTGAATCCACTGGCTTACTACTACACTTTGAATTTTTCTAAGCTGCTTACTTTCATCTAATATGTAGATGAGGTGGGGTGTGTTATAGTGATAGGTCGGAGAGGAGGGTGGATTGGATAGGTGGGAAGGAAGATGGACACATACGAACATTGTAGGTGGCGGTGCAGAGTTGGAAGGTTGAACTGGGATAAGGTGGGATGTGGGGAAATGGGGTAACTGATGAAATCCACATTTATTCCCTATGGTTGAAGGGTCCCATGGCGGACAATGAGGCGTTCTTCCCCCATTACTCAGGTGGTTATGGTTTGACGATGGCTGACGCCCAGGACCTGCATGTCCTTTCTGGAGTGGGAGGGAGAGTTAAAGTGCTTAGCCACAAGGTGGTGAGGTTGGCCAGTGTGGCTGTACCAGAGATGGTCTCTGAAACAATCCACAAGTTGACGTCCTGTCGTGCGAATGTAGAGAAGACCACATTGGGTTTAATGGATGCAGTAGATGAGGCGTTCTGCCTCCCTTCATCACCTATCACTTTCAACCCCTCTTTCATCTACCTTTCACATTCCAGGCTTCCTCTCCCTGCCACACCCCCCTCCCATTTATCTCTCAACCCCCTTGGCCCACAAGCCTCATTCCTGATGAAGGGCTAATGCCTGAAACTTCGATTCTCATGCCACTAATTTGCTGCCTGACCAGCTGTGATTTTGCAGCAGCACATTCTTCGACTCTGACCTCCAATATCTGCAGTCCCCACATTCTCCTTACATGACTCAGATTCATAATCATCACTTCAACTAAAACAAAAACTGTTGTGTACACAAACATCAGAAAACCAATAGAGGCAGCACCGTGCTTCATTGTCGAGCAATGCAGCCTAACAACAACAAGGACCCCTATTTGATTCCAGTCTCAGGCGACTCCCTGTGTGGAGTTTGCACATTCTCCCCGTGTTTGCGTGGGTTTTCTCCGAGTACTCCGGCTCCCTCCCACAGTCCAAAGTTGTGCCGGTCAAGTGAATTGGCCATTCTAAACTGCCAATAGCAGTAGGTGCATTAATCAGAGGGAAACCGGTCTGGGTGGATTACTCTTTGGAGGGTTGATGTGGACGTTTTGACCCAAGAGGCCTGTTTCCATATTGTAGGGTATCTAACCTCAAATAAAAAGTTGTGGTCACTGTTCCCAAAAGGTCACTTACAGCAAATTTTCAATTAGCACTTCTGATCATCCAATACCAATTCCTAAATAACCTGATCTCGAGCTCGGTGCTTGAAATAATGTTAATGCAAGCCATCTCACACATGCTCATGAAATCCATTTTTTCCCAACATTAGCATTCAGTTGAGTTGACACAGCTTAGATATAATTTAAATAGTACATTATTACTGTAGTACTCATAAACGTGTATTTCCCATTTCCTGCTTTACAACGCGCCCAGTATTTGTATTGCAGCTTTCACTTTGATATATAACTCCCATCAATGTTTGCTTCTCGTTGCTTTTTCTGAGGTCCACCTTTCAGGGTTCAGTGAAATCTCAGTGAAGTATTTTCTGGGGAGACTAATGGTAGAAATCATTTCGCCTCATCATTTACGATCTTTTCAAGCTTTATTATGATTTTTTCTCCAGATCTCCTGTCATGCAGGTGGAGTAGAGAAGGACAATGACCTTTCAACAATGCTGTGTATTTCCCCATCCAGCTGAGACTGCTGTAACCTGGGTGGGAACCTTACAGCAGGCTGGTAAAGTGTCACTGCTGCTGTAAAGGATCTTAGTGAGATCACTTCTGGAGTAGTGTGCACAGATGTAATCTCCTCACTGATATTGTTACATTGTTAGATTGGAAGCAGTTCTGAGATGGTTCCCTCAACTGATTCGTGCCATGAAGCTGTTAGGTTATAAGAAAAGGATGGTCAGGTCGATCCAATACAAATTGGACTTTACAAGAATGAAAGATGATCTTACTTCAACATAGATGACCAGAAGGAGTCAGCAACAGAAGCCAAAAATACACGTAATGGAGAAATCCATGCCATTCTCCAGCCTGTTACACAGAAACAACAGAAGGATATTCAGGTCTTCAGCACTGTTACACCAGAACATGACGAAGCTATTCTGCCCCTGGGGCCTGATATGCAGTTACAAGAGGAGGCCAATCAGCCCCTCGAGCCTATAACACTAGACCCAGAGTAGGCCATAACGGACCAGTATCCTATTACATAGCAACAGGATCATTCCATTCAGCTCTGTTAAGTCTCTTACATAGGAAGTGGAAGAGGCCACACAGTGACTGGAGATTGTTACACTGGGATAACTGGAGGCCATTCAGCCTCACTGAGCCTGTTGCAAGTGAATTGGATAAAGATACAATCCATCTGAGACGTTTTTTTTATGAGAAAGGAGGAGGTAATTCAGGCACGTGTCTGTTGTAAGGGAACAGGAGAAACTAATCACTCCGTCAGTCCCATCTCAAGGATGCGTGAGGTGACCGTTCAGTTTCTCCAGCCTGTTATGGAGGAATATGAGAAGACACATCAGCCCCTCGAGCTGTTACACAGCAACATGAAGATTCCATTATCCCCCAACCCTCTAACGTATTAACAGGACGAGGTCATTCTGGACTTGGAGACGACAACATGGGAACACCAGAAAGACGTCAGTCTATCGAGTTTGTACACCAGCAGGATGGTGAGTCTATTCAGCCACACATGGCTCTTACACAGCAACTGGAGCAGATTTCTTAAAGCCTTGTGCCTGTTAAACAGGAATTCAAAGAAAACGTAAAGTTTTTCAAAAAGGAAGAACTTATAATAACTGTATACATTAGGGGGTAAAGTTTAACGATAAACTATAGTAAGTTAAGGCAAGTTGTTAGAGTCCATTGTTCAGGATATTTGCAAAGTTAAATCACAATCCGTCAGACTCAACATGGTTTTACGAAGGCTAAATCATGTTTGAATTGTTTACTTCAGATATTTAAAGATGTCACAAACAAGGTGGATAGTGGGAATCATGGAGATGGAATATATCTGGTCTTCCAGAAGGGTTTGGATATATTGCTTCTCTAAAGTGTAAGCAGTAAGATCAGACAACATGGCTTTGGGAGTGACTTATTAGCTTGGAGGGTGGATTGATGAACCAACTAAATGCTGTCAGATGGAATAAATGTGTCATTCTTCTATTGGCAAATGTATCTTGTGGGATGCCACAGATTTCAGTACTCATGCCTTAACTGTTTGTCATCAATATTATCACTCGGTTGATAGGATAGAAAATACTATAGCCAATTTTTCAGATGACACTAACATCAATAGGAAGTTACTTCGGAATGAAGGTGAAAGAGGTTTAAAAGTGAATATGGATAGGTTGGGTGAATCGACTGACACTTGGCAATGAAGATTAAAGTGGGGCACTATGAGATTTATCAATTTGTTCAGCAAAATAGAAAGGCAAATTATTATCTAAATGGAGAGAAACTTCAAATTGTTCAAGTGCAGAGGGGTCAGTGTGTTTACGTGTATATCACAGAAAACCTGCATGCAAGTACATCAAGAAATGGGAAAGGCTAGCGTAGTTTCAATTCTTATTTGTAAAAGGATAGAGTAGAAAGGTAGGGAGTGATGATGTAGCTATACAAGACATTAGTGAGGCTGCAACTGGATTATAGTTTGATTGCCCTGACTTGCGGAAGGACGCATTTGCATTGGAGGCAATTCACAAGAGGTTCATTGATTCCAGAGATGAGGGCTTTGTCTGATGAAAAGAAATTGAGCAGTCCAGGCCTATACTCTCAAGTTTATAATAGTGAAAGGACATCTCATTAACATCGGTAAAATGCTAAAAGTAATTGAAAGTGTAGATGTGGAGTGGATATTTTTTCAAGTGCTGCAATCTTTGACAAGGGACCAGAGTCTCAGGATGGAGATGATAGGAAAGTGGAACAGGGGCCGCAATGACATCAGCCATGATTGTATACAATGTTGGAGCCGACTCGAGGGGCTGGATTACTGACTGATGTTCCTTGTTCTTATTTAGCCCTTCGAATGTGTTACACAGGAATAGGGAAGGACTGGTTATTAAACAGGAAGCTTACACTCCGGATAAATCAGTCTAAATCAGTTTGACAGAACGTTACCAGTGATGTCAACTACCTGGGAGATGATGGATATGTCACCCACTCCTGCCTGGCAAGTTCTGTATCATAGAAGCTGAATACAACTGTGACCCTAACAGTCATTGGCAGGACCGTCCTCTCCCGGTATGAAGCTGCAGGTCGTGTTGACGAAGGTGACATCGCTCAAGGGGTCCCCTCACACTCTGCTCCTGGTTTAAGTGGGGCTTGGGAAGCTGTTCCTGGAAAACCCAGGGTGGATACAGCAGATCCCTTTCCCCACACTCACTCACTGGTTTCAGAGCCTTCCCTATCTGCAGCCTCTGCTCCATTTGTTGTTCATGTTACACACCCAGATGCTGTAACTACAGTCCTCATGCTGCATCCAGAGTTAGGTCAGCAATTCCTCAGGTCTCCCTGAATATCTGAGATGGGTCACAGCACAACCTCCAGCAAACCATCCCCGCCAGCTCCACTAACTTTTCAATAACAGGAGTCAGTCAGAAGCCCCTGAGCTACGAGAGTTAGGGATCAGAAGAGATCCCCGTAAGATATTTTAAGAAGGATGCTCCAGCCCAAACTTTTCCTTATTGTAACCGTAGATATGCAGTTTGAAGCAAAATACAATCTATTCAAACGCTTTAGTTAAAATTCAATCAAAGAAAAGAACAATTGTGTTAGCTTATATGTTGGAACACATACACAAACGATAGATGCTGTAACTTCTTGGTAAACACCGTTTGGCACAAAGATAAACTCAAATACAGATTCTTACGTGCAGTTTTCCAATTCAGAAAGAACATAGAAACATAGAACATAGAACAATACAGCACAGAACAGGCCCTTCGGCCCACGATGTTGTGCCGAACTTCTATCCTAGATTAAGCACCCATCCATGTACCTATCCAAATGCCGCTTAAAGGTCGCCAATGAATCTGACTCTACCACTCCCACGGGCAGCGCATTCCATGCCCCCACCACTCTCTGGGTGAAGAACCCACCCCTGACATCTCCCCTATACCTTCCACCCTTCACCTTAAATTTATGTCCCCTTGTAACACTCTGTTGTACCCGGGGAAAAAGTTTCTGACTGTCTACTCTATCTATTCCTCTGATCATCTTATAAACCTCTATCAAGTCACCCCTCATCCTTCGCCGTTCCAACGAGAAAAGGCCGAGAACTCTCAACCTATCCTCGTACGACCTACTCTCCATTCCAGGCAACATCCTGGTAAATCTTCTCTGCACCCTCTCCAAAGCTTCCACATCTTTCCTAAAGTGAGGCGACCAGAACTGCACACAGTACTCCAAATGTGGCCTAACCAAAGTCCTGTACAGCTGCAACATCACCTCACGACTCTTGAATTCAATCCCTCTGCTAATGAACGATAATACTCCATAGGCCTTCTTACAAACTCTATCCACCTGAGTGGCTACCTTCAAAGATCTATGTACATAGACCCCAAGATCCCTCTGTTCCTCCACCTGACCAAGAACCCTACCATTAACCCTGTATTCCGCATTCTTATTTGTTCTTCCAAAATGGACAACCTCACACTTGGCAGAGTTGAACTCCATCTGCCACTCCTCAGCCCAGCTCTGCATCATATCTAAGTCCCTCTGCAGCCGACAACAGCCCTCCTCACTGTCCACAACTCCACCTATCTTTGTATCATCTGCAAATTTACTGACCCACCCTTCGACTCCCTCATCTAAGTCATTAATAAAAATTACAAACAGCAGAGGACCCAGAACTGATCCCTGCGGAACTCCACTTGTAACTGGACTCCATGCTGAATATTTACCATCTACTACCACTCTCTGACTTCGACCGGTTAGCCAGTTTTCTATCCAATTGGCCAAATTTCCCTCTATCCCATGCCTCCTGACTTTCCGCATAAGCCTACCATGGGGAACCTTATCAAATGCCTTACTAAAATCCATGTACACTACATCCACTGCTCTACCCTCATCCACAAGAGTTCTCAGAGAGAAGAGCAGCTGGGGATCATGTATTGAAGCTTGCTACCCTCCTGAGACCCCAAGCAACCGCTGAATGCTGCAGCTAAAAACAAAACGAGTAGACCCGGTCTGGGAGAGCCGGCAGCTGCCCTTCCATTGTTCCCATCGTTTTAATAAAACCTAAAGGCCTCCTCAGCTATTTACTTCAGTCGTTTTCAGGCAGCAGTTCTTCACCTCTGCCTTTAAGACCTGTCTTCAAAAACCACCAAGAAAAACATAATCTTTTTAAAGTGACAGCATCATCAAACCTCCCCCTTTGAAAAAAATGAACATCAAGATAAAACTGTAGCTTCATGTTAAGCCCCTTATTCTTACTCTATTAGTAGACTACAATACATATATATGATATTGACACGAAGCATGCAAACATTCACAACTCCATTCTATTTTAGTCAGTTTACTCCTGCCACAGACTGCCTCTGTCTTTCTTCATCCAAGTCTTGACAACTTGGCAGCAAGTACAGTTCCTTGTCCTGTCACCTATATAACTTCTATACTGAATGGCAACAATAGTAACCTCTATCTGAATGGACTGGAAGTATTCTCCCTAAATTTGTCCAAAAACTTGTAGAAGTTATGAGCAATATATAGATTTTGCTCAGGCATGTTATTGGCAATGTAAATGCTGGAATGTTGCAACGCCAACACCAAGCTCAAGGCCACCTTCCCAATTGAGAAATATTTTTGTTGATGGTTTCAGCAGGCACTCCAACCACACGTTACCTAATGGAGCACTTCTCATCTCTCTCATAGTCCTTCTTAATGACACATCTCCTTATGTCTCAGCATAAAAGAATTAAATGCGTCTGTACCTCTTAATGCTGTAACCTCTTTACCTGCTACTCCTGGCGTATGTCAGTAAACCTTACTCTCACAGGTATATGTTTTAAGAAGATCTCGCACATTCTTCTCAATCCCTCACAGATGCCAAACTTTGATTTATGGACGAACTGATAATCATCAGCCATTTCAGCTTCTAGTTGTTCTATTTTAACTCTCTGCTCTTCCACACGAGTTCTCACGACTGCAGGAAGTGAATTTTTGAACTTCTCCCAAATAAGAATCTCTTTAAGAGTGCCGTTGTTTTGCTCTGATTTTAATGCCCTTATCCACCTTTCAAAATTACTATGTTTGATTTTTTCAAACTCAATGTACGTTTAAACAGGGACGCTATTTTAGATTCCTGAAACACTGTCTGTAGGCTTCTGGCACAAGTTCATATGCACTTCAGATGGCTTTCTTCACCTTCTCATACCCCCCGCCCGTACGGTCAGGATCCTGGAATGCCCTCCAAATGGCATTGTGGGTCAATCCACAGCAAGAAGACTGCAGCGATTCAAGAAGGCAGCCCACCACCACCTTCTCAAGGGCAAATAGGAATGTGCTATTAATGCTGGTCAGCCCAAGTCCCAGAAATGAATTTAAAAAAAAGATATTGGCCAGGGATGGGATGGAGTCCCATGAAGGAAACGGAGTTTGTAAACTTAATTGAGGGCAAAGACCTCCACACTCCCAATATTTAAATAACAAGGGCAGGGAGACGATGGTTCACATCGGAAAGTGCGTAGGTCAACATAGAGACCCAAGAGTAACACTGTCAGAATCAAGGAGGGAGACAGTAATTGAACAAGTTCCGTGATGCAGTTAGTAGTGGTCTGCAGAGTTAATATTGGATTCAGAGACTCAACATGAAGAATTATAGTGGCAAGAACTGAAGACTACATGAGAGAACAGAAACGCAGTCGTAACTGGTTTACAGAAAAAACATATCTGGACGGTGGGACTTACCAGGAACACCAACGATAGACAGAAGAGGACAGTAAAAATATTGAATAATCCAAAGGACATAATAGATCCTTGAATATAATGACAACCGATCATAATGTGTAGAAAGAAACCAAACGTTACTGGATAAACTCCTGTCCATTGTTGGAACATTCCAGTCCAATGTTCTCAGATTCTGTTCAACTTTTGAAACATTCTAATCTAATGTTCTCAGATTATGATCTCTCCTCCCCTTCTCTGTCTGGAACTGCTGATCTCTGTTAGGGCTGTCAATGATGCTCCGGCTCCTACTTTGGGATAACATATTGAACGGTGCCCATTTATCATTAAAAGATGGCAACTCTCCACTGAGATAATTAGAATCCATGGAGACTGACATTAATTACAGTCACTGAACAAACAGGCTCAGTTAACCACTTCCTTACATAACATTTCATGTCATAATAAAAGGCAATATTTACTCAGTCTCGATGGAATGGATGAGGGTGACTGATGGACGGACTTTAAACTTTTCCTTTTTATTAACTTTTTCCATATACGTAGGAGTATTGCCAGAGTACTGCCGGGCGGTATATGCCCCAATCTGTTTATAAAGGAGACAGGGATAAAATAACAGACCAGCTGCATGAAATGTCTGGTGGGGAATTTTCTGGATACATTACCTCAAGGGAGAAAGTGAGGGTTGAAGATGCTGGAGATCAGAGTCGAGAATGTGGTGCTGGAATAGCACAGCATGTCAGGCAGCATCAGAGGAGCATCGACATTTCTTGCCAGTGTTGTGTCGGGTGGTGGTGGCGAGTGATGTTGATCGACATGGAGAGTATGAATGGGCTGGAGCTATGTTCCCTGTAGTGTTGGTTCTGATGAGTGACCTTACTGAGGTTTATCGTAGTGAATCCCGATGCTCCAGGGTGAGCAAGGCCAAAAGCCAGGGAAATAGAAAGAACAGTTATTCACACTGAAAATGGACAGTTACTCATGTTAGAACAACTTACTGAACGATGGAGGTAGACTGAAGAATGGGACTGGCCAGAGGAGTCCGAATTTGGAGGATCCAATCACATGATTGAGAACAAAAATTAAGGCATTGTCATATCAACTGAAATGATCAGTTATATCACATTGTCAATCCACCTTACAGAATCAGACTAGAAACCATAAACCTAGAGGAGATATGTATTCAGCATGGAACACTGCGCAGACCAGGCTAGTGTACTGCTGAACACCATGCTGCAATCAGTCCACATTGGAACACTGTGCAGACCTCAGCAGTGCATTGATCTATAAACCCAGATGAGATATGTGACCAGGGTGTGGAACTGTGTCCATCATCTTAGTGCATTTCTCAGTAACATTGTTTGAGACCACTGCCCAGCGAAGGAAAACTTGTAGACCATGCTGGAAGTAACAGGATGTGCAACGCCCATCCATTTACAGCTCCAAATCTCCATTGTATCATGACACAGGGGTGCTGCCGGTGTGAACATCACTGCTAGGGAGAGATGGCGGGGGAATAAGTTTAAGTATCATCAAATGGGAGGGGTTTGGTAAATAGACAGAGTGGGGAAGACTGAGAAACAGTGCCATGGAAGGTCTTGTCCCCAGGTTCCAGAATGCTGAAATGAAGACATTTCAACAGTATCCTGCAACATGCTCCAGTGTTTCCAGGAAAGATGGGTGAACAGGATATTGGTGTGAGTTCAGATGATGGAGAGTATTGGATGAGCATTTCTTCAGCAGCTTTGTTACTAGGAGTAGGGTCAGCAGAGTCTTCAACTCATTGGGTTGAATCTAACAATAACTTGTCTCAGTAATATTTTGATTGAGTGTGAAGGAAGAATTGTCTATATGAGACTGAAATAGTTTCCTGGTGCTATATTATCGAACTCATCTCATTAATTACCAACCCCACCCCATGGTGTCCCTTTCATTTAATGCCAGCACGATTTTCCAACCTATCATGGCTGGAGGCATTCACGAACGCCCGCATGACCCCAGATATTCCGTGATACCTGACACAGGTGGTATATTTAAAGGCCAATGGGCACATGGTTGAGCTTTCTCTGTTTGGAGCTGCCCTGCACAAGTTACCCCGAGCACGGCAGATAACGGGCAATTACACTCTTTAACACTCAACAGACAAACGGAGATCATGGTGAATGAGCTAGTACAGAGGGGGTCCATTCTCTTCCAAGACTGGGCCACAATACCAGACACTTCGAGCATGGTCTGAGCTCCCCACCCAGCTCAGTGCATTGTCTGAGGACTGAAGAGATGTCCAGCAATACAGGACAAGCAATAATAACCTTCTCCACTCTGTCACCAAATTCTTCCTGCTCCCTCTCACTCACTGTATATCTGTTATAGTATCGACACCCAAATACGGATCATGCTCTACCACTCTCACTATTGCAGGCAACACCTTCACCCTCCCCCCCCCCCCCCAACCCATCCCCCCACCACCAACCTTTCTCTCACTCTCAATGAGTCCTGGAGTCATAGAGATGTACAGCATTGAAACAGAACCTTCGGTCCAACCCGTCCATGCCGACCAGATATCTCAACCCAATCTAGTCCCACCTGCCAGCACCCGGCCCATATCCCTCCAAAACCTTCCTCTTCATATAGCCATCCAAATGCCTCTTAAAGTTTGCAATTGTACCAGCCTCCGCCACTTCCTCTGGCAGCTTACTCAATACACGTACCACCTTCTGCGTGAAAAAGTTGCCCCTTAGGTCTCTTTTATATCTTTCCCCTCTCACCCTAAATCTATGTCCTCTCGTTCTTGACTCCCCCACCCCAGGGAAAAGACTTTGCCTATTTATCCTATCCATGCCCCTCATAATTTTGTAAATCTCTATAAGGTTACCCCTCAGCCTCCGACATTCCAGGGAAAACAGCCCCAGCCTGTTCAGCCTCTCCCGTAGCGCAAATCCTCCAACCCTGGGAATATCCTTGTAAATCTTTTCTGAACCCTTTCAAGTTTCACAACATCTTTCCGATAGGAAGGTGAAGAGAATTGCATGCAATATTCCAAGAGTGACCTAACCAATGTCCTGTACAGACGCAACATGACCTCCCAACTCCTATACTCGGTACTCTGACCAATAAAGGAAAGCATACCAAACGCCTTCTTCACTATCCTATCTACCTGCGACTCCCGTTTCAAGGAGATATGAACCTGCACACCAAAGTCGCATTGTTCAGCAACAGTCCCTAGGACCTTTCCATTAAATGTAGAAGTCCTGCTAAGATTTGCTTTCCCAAAATGCAGCACCTCGCATTTATCTGAATTAAATTCCATCTGCCACTTCTCAGCACATTGGCCCATCTGGTCCAGATCCTGTTGTAATCTGAGGAAACCCTCTTTGCTGTCCACTACACCTGCAATTTTGGTGTCATCTGCAAACTTACTAACTGTACCTCTTATGCTTGCATACAAATCATTTTCTGTAAATTACAAAATGTAGAGGACCCAGCACTGATCCTTGTTGCAATCCACTGGTCACAGGCCTCCATTCTGAAAAACAACCCTCCACCACCACCCTCTATCTTCTTCCTTTGTGCCAGTTCTGTATCCAAATGGCTAGTTCTCCATGTATTCCATGAGATCTCACCTTGCTAATCAATCTCCCATGGGGAACCTCATCAGAAGCTTTACTGAAGTCCATATAGATCACATCTACTGCTCAGCCCTCATCAATCCTCTTTGTTACTTCTTCAAAAAACTCAATCAAGTTTGTGAGACATGATTTCCAACGCTCAAAGCTATGTTGACTATCCCTAATCGGTCCTTGCCTTTCCAAATATATGTACATCCTATCCCTCTGGATTCCCTCCTACAACTTGCCCACCACTGTGGTCAGGCTCACCGGTCTGTAGTTTCCTGGCTTGTCGTTACCGCCCCCCTTCTTTAACAGTGGCACTACCAGTCTTCTGGCACCTTACCTGTGACTATCGATGATACAAGTACCTCAGCAAGAGGCCCAGCAATCAATTCTCTGGCTTCCCACAGAGTTCTCGGGTACACCTGAGCAAGTCCTGGGGATTTATACATCTTTACCCGTTTCAAGACATCCAGAATTTACTCCTCTGTAATTGACACATTTTGCAAGATGCCACCATCTATTATCAAATAATCTATACCTTCCAAATTCTTTACCACAGTAAATACTGATGCAAAATATTTATTAATATCTCCCGTATTTTCTGTGGCTCCACACAAAGGCCGCCTTGCTGATCTTTGAGGGGCCCTATCATCTCCTTAATTACCCTTTTGTCCTTAATATATTTTTAAAAACCCTTTGGATTCTCCTTAATTCTATTTGCCAAAGCTATCTCATGTCCCTTTTTTGCCCAAATGACTTTCCTCTTAAGATTACTCCAACTTCCTTTATACTCTACTAAAGATTCACTTGATCTATCCTGTCATATGCTTCCTTTTTTTTCTTAACCAAACTCTCAATTTCTTTAGTTATCCAGCATTCCCTATAACTACTAGCCTTTCCTTTCACACTGACAGGAATATACTTTCTCTGGATTCTTGTTATCTCATTTCTGAAGGCTTCCCATTTTCCAGCCATCCCTTTACCTGTGAAATCTGCCTCTAATCAGCTTGCGAAAGTTCTTGCCTAATATCGTCAAAATTGGCCTTTCTCCAATTTAGAACTTCAACTTTTAGATCTGGTCTATCCTTTCCCATCACTATTAAAAAGAATATATTTATGGTCGCTCTATCTCTCTGTCTGCCTCTCTGTCTGTCTCTCTCTCTCACTCACCTTAACCTCCAACACTAATAACACTGCACCCACCCCGTTTCACCCTCCTACCCTCCCTTTCTCCCATTCCAGGAGAAACATCCTGGAATAGGACAGAAAGGGCCAAGTCGGGTGGTGGAGTGACCGATATCCGTTCCCTCACCCTTCCCCGCGCCATATGGGGAGGACCCTGGTAGGAGCCAGAGAGGACCAGGACATCTCGTGTGGAGATTCTGAAACATCCACGTCCCACCGACCGAGTAAGGAGCAACGTTCAGTGAAGGGCAATTCTCACTTTAAACCTAATATCTGTTCCTTTCCCCCCGGCCTAACTTAGAAGCCATGGCCCTGATGCCATCTCCCTTTTGTCTCGAGCTGGTACAAATGGAATCCCCCCGGTCTCGGTGGGCAGGAGGGTGGGCTCACAACACATCGTCACCACCACCTCCCAGGAAGGGAGCACGGAGACTCCGTCCTACACCTCCCCCTGTAAACAGCTCAGGTACTGAAACTAATCTGTGATAGTTACTGCTCTCCCCACTTGTCCTGACATCTTCAATAATCTGTGCTTATATTCACCCAGCGTTGTCTGCTCCTACACCCCCTTTATAATGGTAGATACTGTTTTATATTGACTTCCAGATTTATTCCTACCAAGGTGCATCGTCTCATACTACTTTACATTGAGCCTGATCTGCCATAAACCTGAAAACTACAGCAACGTGTCACTTTCCTGTTGGAGTCCCACAGTGTCCTCCACACACTCTGCAAACATTGAAATTGTCCTACAGTCACACTGCACACAGAAATACTGACTCACTCACGATTGTGAGCAATTGCAATACTAACACACTCACTGAGAACAGATTTAAATGCTGACGCACATCAGACAGAATGATTGAATTATTGACAAGGTTACCATGGAGAAAGAGAAATACTAATAGACAACCCATGTCTGTCTTAGTTTCTGTGTATTAGTGTGTGTCTATAAGTCTCTGTATCAGTCTGTGTCTATCTGTGTGTATCAATGTGGAGCGAGTCTGGCAGTCTCTATGGTGCTTAAAGTGATGTAATATCCCCCTGACACGAGATCCGAGGAAGGGTCCTTTCATTTCTGTCAAAGATGTTGTCAGATCTGCTGAGCTTTCAGTCGCTGTCAGTCTCTGCTGGCCTCCCCACACCTCGGTACAGTAGGGATAAAGGGTGAAAATCCTCAGGGATTCAGTTTGAGAGGCACAGATGGAGGGCAGCATCTCACAGCACCATCAACACACACACACACACACACACACACACACACAGGCACACACGCGCACAAACACACACAAAGACACAGACACACACACAGATGCACACACAGAGACATACACACGTATAAACACACAGATACAGACACTCACCCACAGACACACACGCAGACACACACCCACAGACACACACACACACAGACACGCACACGCACTCACAGAAAAAAGGCACACACAGATGCAGGCACACACATAAACACACACAGAGTCAGACATAGATACACAATCCCAGAAACAAACACACACAGACGCAGACACACACACACGCAGACAAACACAGATGCATACACAGATGCACACAAACTCACAGAAACAGACACACATGCATACACACCCACAACTGCACACAGACACACACACGTACTCACAGAAACCCCACACCCACACAGATTCACCCACACACAAACCCAGAGACAGAAAGACACACAGATGCACAGACACACAGAGACATACACACACCGACTGATACACACGCGCGTTACTCCCCGCGCGCGCACACACACACAGACATACACAGAGCCACAGATTTAACCAGTTTCCTCATTTCCTCTCTCTCTCCTTATTCCAGATCCAACCCTCCAACTCGGCACCTCCTTCTTGAACTGTCCTACCAGTCTATCTTCCTTCTCACCTATCCACTCCAGCCTCCACTCCGACCTATCACCTTCACCCATCTTCATTTAACAATCATCTTCCCAGCTACCTTGCCCCCCCACCCACCCAGCACCACTCCCTCACATTTATCCCTTGGCCCACATGCCTCATTCCGAATGAAAGGATTATGCTCGATATTTCGACCATCCTTCTACTTGGATGCTGTCTGAACGGTTGTGTTTTTTTCAGGAACCCACCCTTTCAACACAGGCACATACACACACGCAAACACAGACACAGAAACACACACAGACACAGACAGACAGACAGACAGACACACACACACACACACACACACCGACACACGCACAAACACACAGATAACACACTTCCCACCCACGCAGGCATCCACACTCCCCCACACACACAGACACCCACACTCCCCACACACGCACACTCTCACACAGGCACACACATAGAGACTCACACAATCACACACAAACAGACAGATGCCCAAAACCACACCTACACAGACACCCACATTCCATACACACATGCACACACACAGATGTATACAGACACACAGGCACGCACTCACACCGACAAGGACAGACACTAACACACACCGACACTCACAGACACACAGAGAATTGCACGCACACACACAAGAACATACATACACACAACGGAACACACACAGACATACAGACACATAGGCACACACATTGACACACACGCACGCACGTACATACACATGCATCCTATAAGATACAATGCTTAGTCACTTACCCTTACAAATAATCTTACATCTAAGAAAGGATTGAAAAGTCCTAAAACACACCAGCAGAGCATGGCATTGTATTACTTTCAGCAAAAAAAGGGAGAGGAAGGGAGGATTTGAACCCCATTCAATGAGTCACCCCAAAACTAAACAGTTCCCATTGCACATAGATGCAGAGATGGAGATATAAACATGCATACACACCCTAATGCAGATCACACAGAGAGATAGATACACATCTAAATGCACACAAATCGGCAAGCCCGGACTGAAATTTGCAGATACAAACTTGGACATACGAAGACCCATGGAACCATAGAGTTATACAGGGGGTGTGAAAACAGACATATCAGCCCATACACTCAATGCTAGTGATAATTTCAAACTAAACCAGTCCCATGTTCCTGCGCCAGGTCCATATTTTTCAACGCCTTCTCTTATTATTGTACTTAATAAAATGTTTTTAAAAATTGTAACAACCCAAATGTATCACTTCTGAGAACGTTCATGCCATACAGGAACCAAACGATGTGTAATAAAAATGCACTTCATAGGTCCTGATCAGGTATACACAAGAACTCTGTGGGAAGCTCAAGAAGTGATTGTTGGAAATCGTGATGAGATGTTCTTATCATCAATAGGTGAGGTGCTGGAAGACCTGAGGCTGACTAACGTGGTGCCTTTAATATAAAAGCTGGTAAGGAAAAGACAGGGAACAATAGAACAGTGAGCCTGACATCGATGGTGGGCAAGTTGTTGGAGAGAATCCCAACGTCAGGATTTACATGTATTTGGAACGGCAAGGACTGGTAAAGGTGTCAACATGACTTTGTGCATGGGAGATCATGTCTCACGAACTGGATTACTTTTTCTTGAAGAGGTAGCAAAAAAACATATGAATATATATGAATGCATGACGCATTAGAAATAAGATGGATGAGCTTGAGGCTCATTTGGAAATTGGCAGATACGATGTTGTGGGGATAACGGAGACGTGGCTTCAAGTGGACAGGGCCTGAGAAATGAATATTCAAGGCTATACGTGCTATCGTAAGGACAGACTGACTGGTAGAGGGCGTGGGGTGGCCCTGTTAGTAAGGAATGATATCCAAACCCTTGGGCGGGGGGACCTAGAATCAGGGGATGTAGAGTCAGTATGGATAGAGCTGAGAAATTCTAAGGGTAGAAACACCCTCATGGGAGTTATCTACAGACCCCCAAACAGTAGTCTGTATGTAGTGTGTAAGTTGAACAAGGAGCTGAAATTGGCCTGTCGCAAAGATATTACTACAGTTGTTATGGGGGATTTCAATATACAGGTAGACTAGGAGAATCAGGATGGTACTGGAACCCAACAAAGGGAGTTTGTGGAGTGCCTCCAAGATGGATTCTTAGGACAGCTGGTGCTGCAGCCTACCAGGGAGAAGGCATTTCTGGATCTGGGGCTGTGCAACGAACCGGATCTGATCAGGGACCTCGAAGTGAAGGAGACATTAAAAGGTAGTGACCATAATACAATAAGCTTTAATCCGCAATTTGAACGGGAGAGGGTACAATCGGTCGTGACAATATTTCAGTTGACTAAAAGAAAGTATGGAGCTAGGAGGGAGGAGCTGGCCAAAGTTCAATGGTGCAATACCCCAGCAGAAATGGCAGTGGAGCAACAATGGCAGGTATTTCTGGGTATAATGCAGAAGATGCAGGATGAGTTCATTCCAAAAAGGATGAAACATCCCAAGAAGAGGCAAGAGCGGCCGTGGCTGACGAGGGAAGTTAAGAAACATATAAAGTCAAAAGAGAAAAAAGTATAACATAGCAAAGATAAGTGGGAAAACGGAGGAATGGGAAGCTTTTAAAGAACAACAGATGATAACAAAGAAGGAAATATGCAGAGAAAAAATGAGGGACGAAGGTAAACTGGTCAAAAATATAAAGGAGGAGGGGAAAAGCTTTTTTAGGTATGTGAAAGGAAAAAAAATTGGTTAAAGCTATAATTGGGCCCTTTCAGACAGAAACGGGTGAATATATTAGGGGGAACAAAGAAATGGCAGAAGAGTTGAATTAGTACTTCATATCTGTGTTCACTGGGCAAGACACACGCAATCTCCCAGAGATAATAGTGACTGAACGACCTGACTGAAGGGAATTTATATTTGCCAGGAAATGGCGCTGGAGAGACTGTTAGGTCTGAAGGCTGATAAGTCCCCGGTACCTGATGGTCTACATCCTAGGGTACTGAAGGAGGTTGCTCGAGAAATCGTGGATGCATTCGAGATCATTTTCTAATATTCTATAGCGTCAGGATCAGTTCCCCTGTGGATTGGAGGGTGGCTAATGTTGTCCCACTTTTTAAGAAAGGAGGGAGAGAGAAAGCAGGGAATTATAGACCAGTTAGTCTGACCTCAGTGGGGAAAGATGCTGGAGTCAATTATAAAGGATGAAATTACGACACATCTGGATAGTAGTAACAGGATAGGTCAGAGTCAGCATGGATTTATAAAGGGGAAATCTTGCTTGACTAATCTTCTGGAATTTTTTGAGTATGTATCTCTGAAGATGGACAAGGGATATCCAGTGGATTTAGTGTGCCTGGACTTTGATAAAGTCCCAAATATGAGGTTAGTGAGGAAAATAAGGGAGCATGGTATTGGGGGCTAAATACTGAATTGGATTGAAAATTGGTTGGCTGACAGGAAACAAAGAATAGTGATAAATGGCTCCCCTTTGGAATGGCAGGCGGTGACCAGTGGGGTATCGCAGGGATCAGTTCTGGGACGGCAGCTTTTTCAATGTATATTAATGATATAGATGATGGTATTAAAAGTAGTATTAGCAAATCTGCTGATGATACAAAGCTGGGTGGCAGGGTGAAATGTGAGGAGGATGTTAGAAGATTGCAGGGTGACCTGGACAGTCTACGTGAGTAGATAGAGACATGGCAGATGCAGTTCAATGTGGATAGATGTGTGGTTATCCGCTTTGGTGGCAAGAACAGGAAGGCAGATTACTACTTAAATAGAGTCAAGTTAGGTAAAGGGGCAGTACAACAAAATCTAGGCGTTCTTGTACGTCAGTCAATGAAAGTAAGCATGCAGGTACAGCAGGCAGTGAAGAAAGCTAATAACATGCTGGCCTTCATAACAAGTAGCATTGAGTATAGAAGGAAAGAAGTTCTTCTTCAGCTGTACAGGGCCCTGGTGAGACCACACCTGGAGGACTGTGTGCAGTTCTGGTCTCCAAATTTGAGGAAAGATATTCTGGCTATTGAGGGAGTGCAGTGTAGGTTCACGAAGACAATTCCCGGAATGGCAAGACTATTTTACATTGAAAGATTGGAGCAACTGGCCTTGTATAGCCTTGAGTTTAGAAGGCTGAGCCGGGATCTGATTAAGACGTATACGTTTGTTAAAGGATTGGACACTCTGGAGGCAGGAAGCATGGTTTCGCTGATGGGTGAGTTCCGAACCGGAGGACACAGTTTAAAAATAAGGGGTAGGCCATTGAGAACAGATTTGCGAAGAAACTCCTTCACCCAGAGGGTGGTTGGTGTATGGAATGCTCTGCCCCAGAAGGCTGTGGAGACCAAGTCTCTGGATACTTTCTAAAAAGAGTTGGATAGACCTCTTAAGGATAGTGGAATCAAGGGCTATGGTGATAAGGCAGGAACAGGACGATTGAGGATGATCAGCCATGATCATAATGATGGTGGTGCTGGCTTTCAGGGCAGAATGGCCTACTCCTGCACCTATTGTCTGTTGTCTATTGTCATTGATGAGGACAGAGCAGCAGTCATGATCTACATTGACATTAATAAGGCATTCGACAAGGGTCCCCATGGGAGACTGGTTAGCAAGGTGAGATCTCATGGAATACCAGAACTAGCCATTTGGATATAGAACTGGCTCAAAGTTAGCATACAGAGGATGGTGGTGTCGGGCTGTTTTGCAGACTGGAGGCCTGTGACCAGTGGTGTGCCACAAAGATTTGTGCTGGTTCCACTGTTGTTCATCATTTACATAAATGATTTGGATGTGAACACAGGAGGTATGATTAGTAAGTTCATATTTGACAACAGAATTGAAGGTACAGTGGACATAGAAAATGATTACCACAGAATATAACGGGATCTTGATCAGATGGACCAATGGGCTGAAGAGTTGCAGATGGAGTTTAATTTAGATAAATGTGAAGTGCTGCATTTTGGAAAGGAAAAACAAGGCTTGACTTCTACATTTAATGTTAATTCCCTGGGGAGTGTTGCTAAACAAAGAGACCTTGGAGTGCAGATTCATAGTACTTTGAAAGCGGAGTCGCAGGTATATAGTATAGTGAAGCAGATGTTTGATTTGCGTGTTGTTGTTGGACAGTGCATTGAATGTAGGAGTTGGAAGATCATATTGCGGCTGTCCAGGACACTGCTTAGGCCACTATTGCACACTTAGTGCAATTACGGTCTCACTCTTCGAGGAAGGGTGTGTGAAACCTGAAAGAATTCAGAAAAGATTTACAAAGATATTGCCAGGGTTGGATGGTTTGAGATGTATTGAGAGGCTGAATATATCAGTGTTATTTTCCCTGGAGCATCAGCGGTTGAGAGGTGATCATAGAGGTTTATATACTCACAAATGGAATGGATAGTGTCAATAGCCAAAGTCTTTTCCCCAGTGTAGCACATTCCAAAGCTAGAGGACACAGGGTGAATGTCAGAGGGTGAAGATTTACAAGGGATCTAAGGGACAGCGTTTTCAAAGAGAGGGTGCTTTATATGTAACGAACTGCTAGAGGAAGTTGTGGTGGGGGAACAAGTACAACATTTAAAAGGCATCTGGATGGGCACATGAATAGGAAGTGGTTCCGGGGATATGGGCCAAATGCGGGCAAATGGACCCACATTAATGTGGGACACCTGCTCAGTAGGGACGAGTCGGATAGAAGGGTCTGTTTCCATGCTGGACAGCTCTATGACACTATGTCTTCTGTAAAACTTTCTCCTGTCATCTTAAAATTATCCACAGTCCTGAAATCCACCACCCTAAGGAAAGGACACCTGCCATTCAACATTATCTATACCCGTCATTGTTTGATAAACCTCTATAAAATTGGCAAGGTCTCAACCTCCTACACTGCAGAGGAAACGGTCCCAGTCCATTGAGTCTGTCCTTATAACTGAAAAACTCCATTCCCAGCAAAAAACCCGGTAAATCTTTTCTGAACCATATCCAGTTTAATAATATACTCAATGTGACTGGGTGACCTGAACTGCACACAGTACTCCAGGAGAGACCTCACAAATGTCCTGCTCAACCTGAAGATAATGTTCCAGGTCCTGTACTCAAAGGTCTGAGCAGTGAAGGCCAGCAAGCCAAACTCCTACATACCCACCCTGCCTACACATGATGCAAACGTCAAAGAAATATACCAGGACCCTAGATCCCTCTGCTCTCCAATCCTACCAGTAGCATGACATTCAATTGTGTATGTCCTCTCCCTGCTTGTTTTATCAACTTGTTTTACGTTGCATTTATCGAAGTTAAACTCCATCTGCGACTCCTCAGTTCAATGAGTTATAGTGCTGGGGAAAAAAGGGGTGGAACGTAATCTGCTGTCTTAAATAATTTCATGATTTAAGCCGAGGGCAGTCACACATTACAGGCGGGAAAGAATGATTGGTGTTTTGATCCAGAAAGTATGCGCTTTCTTCATCTCTGATGTTCAGTGATAAATATCTATTCCAGATCCTTTATGGTGCAGTGTGGGTCTGCAGGATGTCTCTCCCTCATATTGCAGATGTCAGATAATAACCACTTAAGGTGGAAACCATAGCCAACCAATTAAAGATCTTCATAGTTTATCATGAAGGCAATATCGTACATTTGAGGTGAGTACCTTTCATCTGTTAAACAATGTAATTCTTTTAACTGTGTAATTCAGTAAAGTGAACCAAATTTTAATTAATCCATATCTAGCTGAAAGCTGATATTTAAAATGTGACCCAAAATCTGGGCATGGTTTAAGTCTTGTATAGTGGGTAACGCCCATGCCTCTGAGCCGGGGCTCTGGGCTATATTGCAATATCTGAACTTGCGTGGTGATGTCTCTTACTCTGGATCAGAAAGTTTGGATTCAAGTCCTGTCTGTCACGGAGGTATGTCACAGTATTTCAAAACAGGCTGATGAATAAACACAGAGGTGAAAAATGTTGCAGCTTTAGGGACAATTGCCAAGTGGTGGTCGTGTGCCTACCTCTGAGCTCAAAAGTCTAGATTCAAATCCCACAGAGATATTTCATAATGTGGCGGAACAAGTTAATTAAATGATTTTAGAGTTGTGATGTGTTGTAGAAGGAAGAGGTTCAGTATTGAATTTCAGAACTTAAGCCCAGGTTGACAGAAAGCACAGCCACTCGTGTTGATTGGAGTCACATTTGCATATTCTGGAGGTTTATAAAATCTTGAAGAGCATGGTAGGGTGAACATTCAGGGTCTTTACCCCAGTGCAGGGAAGTCCAAAACTAGAAGACATAGATTTAAGGTGAGATGGACAAGAATTAAAAGGAATCTAAAAGGACGATTTTCACACCTAGGGTGGTTTGTGTATGCAATGAGCTGCCATACGTAGTGGTGGAAGCTCTTATAATCACAACATTTAAAAGTCATCAAGATGGGGACATAAATTGTAAAAGTTTAGAGGGATATGGAACAAATGGTGAAAAATGAAACTAAGTTAATTTAAGACGTCTAGTTGTCACGAATGATTTGGACCAAATGGTCTGTTTCTGTGCTGTGCAACTCTTGGAATCATCGATCCAATTTGTAAAGCTCTCTTTGTAATCGTATGTAACCTTCTTCACCTTCCACTATATAAGTAATCTTGGTGTTATCTGAAAACTTGCTCACCATGCCTTCTATAATTCTCATCTAAATCATTGCTAAAAATGACAACCAAAAGTGGATCCAGCACTAATCCCTGCTGAACTCCGCTGGTCATAGGCCTCCAGTCCCAAAGACAACCCTCCTCCACCACCCTCTGCCTCCTGCCAATAATCCGAGACACACACACACGCATACAGACATACAGAGACACAGACACACTTCTGTCTTTAAGACACGGATAGATATATTCTGATTGATAAGCAGAGCCAGGATTACAGTGAAAATTTGGGAGAATTTTGTTGAGACACATGTCAGCCATGATCGAACAGCAGATCAGACTCGATGGCTCAAACACTATAGTTCTGCACCAATGTCATATGTTCTGTGGTTTACGCTGTCTGAAAGTTCGACCCAAAAGAGCAATGGAGGCTGAATTTGATAAAAACTTTACTGAACAGAGTAAATGAGAATGTGGGATAGGTTTGAGGGGCTGAATGGTCTATGTATTTCCTATTGGTTGTGCCTTCATTTTTTTTTTAAAAAGAGACGCTGACTGTGAGGTTCATACACTTTTAAATTTAGAAGTTCTACCATTTAAGATTGAGATATAGATGTTCGTATGTCTTTAGGGTTGAGCTGTCTGTGGTATCCACAATTCTGGATTAGTGGTGCTGGAAGAGCACAGCTGTTATTCACAACCTGGGTATTCACAACCCCAGGGAACAGTGAAGACTGGGCCATAGTGTCAAGAGTCATAGAAATGTACAGCACAGAAATAGACCCTTCGGTCCAACCCATCCATGCCAACCAGATATCCCAACCCAATCTAGTCCCACGTGCCAGTACTTGGCTTATATCCCTCCAAATCACTACTATTCACATAGCCATTCAGATGCCTTTTAAATGTTGTGGTTGTACCAGCCTCCATCACTTCCTCTAGCAGCTCATTCCATACAAATACTGCCATCTTTCTCCTCCCACCCTATACCTATGCCCTCTTGTACTGGACTCCCCCACCTCAGGGAAAAGACATTGTCCATTTATCCTATCTCTGCCCCTCATGATTTTGTAAACCTCCATAAGGTCACCCCTCAGCCTCCGATGTTCTGGGGAAATCAGCCCTAGCGTATTTAAGCTCTCCCTAAAGCTCTAATCCTCCAACCCTGGCAACATCCTTGTAAATCTTTTCTGAACCCTTTCAAGTTTCAAAACATCCTTTTCGATAGGAAGGAGACAGGATTGAACGCAATATTCCAACAATAGCCGAACCAATGTCCTGTACAGCTGCAACATGACCTCCCAACCCCTGTACTCAATACTCTTACCAATAAAGGAAAGCATACCAAATTCCTTCTTCACTCTCCTATCTACCTGCGACTCCACTTTCAAGGAGCTATGAACCTGCACTCCAAGGTCTCTTTGTTCAGCAACACTCTCTAGGACCTTACCATTAAGTGTATACGTCCTGCTAAGACTTGCTTTCCTAAAATGCAGCACCCCACATTTATCTAAATTAAACTCCTTCTGCCACTTCTCAGACCATTGGCCCATCTGATCAAGATCTCATTGTTATCTGAGGTAACCTTCTTCATTGTCCACTACATCTCCAATTTTGATGTCATCTGCTAAGTTGCTAACTATACTTCTTATGCTCACATCCAAATCAGTTATGTAAATGACGAAAAGTTTCGGAGGGTCATTGAAGATATTCAAGGCTCAAATGACTGACCTTTGTTGGACAGGGGCGTCAGCGTTTATTGGCATTAGACAGGAAAGGGGTTTTCAGCCGCCAAGATACCAGCCATGATCTGTATAAACTGAGCAGCTGTCTAGAGCTGTTGTTGCTCTATCCCATGTTGTTCTTTCTCTGCACCCCTTGAGGCTGTAACAGAGGGAGACGAAGACCCCATTCAGCAAGTCAGTATCACTGCAACGAGGTAGGAGGAACCCCATGCTGCCTCTCTAAGGAGATACACGGGAATAGAATGAAGGATTCAAGTCACAGAGCAATAGAGATATACATCAACGAAACAGACCCTTTGATCCAACTCATCCGTGCCAACCAGATGTCTTCATTTGCCTTTGTTTCGCCCATATTCCTCTGAATCATTCATTTCCATTAACCCATCTGGATGACTTTTAAATGGTGTAATTATACCAGCCTCCAACACTTCCTCTGGCAACTCATTCCACACACACACCATACACTGTGTGAACAAGTTGCCCCTAAGGTGCCTTATATATCTTGCGCCTCTCACCTTAAAACTACGCCCTGTCGTTCTGGACTCCCTTACCCAAGGGAAAAGACCTGGCCTATTTGCCATATCAATGCCCCTGGAGATTTTATAAATGTCTATAAGGTCACCTTTCAAAGAGAATAATTTATTTCAATGTGTAGTGACTGCGGCAATTATTCAACACAACAGCAACAACCAACAATGAAATTCATGATGAGGATTAATGGTTGTGTTGTGAAGGAGACACATGTTAATCAGACTATAGGAAATCTGCCCCCTCCTCAGTGAATAAAGCTCAAAATTGAGCACATTACTGATATTCTAGAATGATTCTATTGTTCCTTCAGAAAGACAGCATGTTTGACCAGGTCACGATACCCCCAAATGTTAGTCTATATTCTCTGCTCACCTCTTAAACACTCAGTTATCAGGAACATTTAGAGCATGAACCCAACATGATTATCTGACAACAAGTGGCCAGAAGGAGGATCACTGAGATCAGAAGCAAATCGACAACCAGCTACAC
Organism: Chiloscyllium punctatum; assembly: GCF_047496795.1. Classification (NCBI taxonomy): domain Eukaryota; kingdom Metazoa; phylum Chordata; class Chondrichthyes; order Orectolobiformes; family Hemiscylliidae; genus Chiloscyllium; species Chiloscyllium punctatum. The sequence goes on along the minus strand of NC_092759.1, from coordinate 85,528,862 downwards.
TGCATAGCAGGAGGCCATGCTACATTTCTAGGCTGCTACACAGAAACAGGGAGTCCTGGTCAGCTACCAGGAAATGCAGAATGGAGATAATTACTAATTTTCAGGTTGGAAAGCTGTCAGTATTGAAATTCCTCAGGGATCAGTGTGAGTTTATCAACGGTTTGCAGTCTAGAATAATGATTTGGATGACGGGACTGAATGGATTGGAGCTCAAATTGCCCATACACCAGGATCGTCATTCAATTAGATGTCAAGTCGAGACACAGCGTCTGCAAGAGGATACAGACAGGGGAGGGTGGTTGGCAAACCTTCAGCAAAATAAAAGTATGTACAATGTGGGTGATGGGAAGTTTGTGTTATGGATGAATCATGATGCAACAGTAAATTATGTAACTGGAGGCAGAATGCAGAACTCGGTGGTACAAAGGGATTTGCGTGTCTTGGTACATAAATCACAACAGGTTCGCCTGTAGATGCAGCACGTGATTTGGAAAATAAATGGAATGATACTTTTGTCTTGATAAAGAGTATTGTGTCTGATCTGAAGGATGGTTTACTGCATCTGTACAGGCCGATGTTGAGACGGCATCTGATGTACTGTGTGTGGTTGTAATTCCATTGAAGTGAAAAACAAATTGCTTTTGAAATGTCTCACAGATCTTTCTCTCTACTCGTTTTTGCGATGAAGGCATTGTGTTATGAACGATTCGAAGTTTAGGCCTGAGAATGAGAAATGTTCTTATTGACCACTCAAGATTTTGAGCTGGTGAATACCTGATGAATATGTTATATTCTATGGGAGAATAAGACTGGGGAGCTAATTTAAGAATAAGGTGCATTCATTGAAATGCAGATATTGTGAAGATATTACAAGTTGTATTATAAAAGTATACGGGAACATATACACACGTCTTCAAATCTAGTGGCGCTATTTGTTCTGATAGAAATGGCTGGGTGTCCAACAGTGATGTATCTACATGGAGCAGGGACTGTGATGGAGTCGTGCAGTTCAGGCACTGTTCAAATAGACCTCATTTCGTCCAGTTTGGGGTAGGATAATGTCATTGTGTGATTCAGCTCAAGGAGGGAGAAAATGCAACCTTCCTGAGAAGGAACAGCCTGTTGCTCCCTCTCTCTTTGTGTTCCTCTTCCCAGCAATGTGTATGAGCTGAAAACTCCTCCGTCATCTTTACCACTCATGGAGGATTCCTGTCGAGGATTCACTGGAATCGCCTGACTACCTGAAGTAAAGGGAAGTCAGCTAAATCCACCTGTTCCAGGAAGTAATCCCATTGCCAGTAGATAGTAAGAGCAGAATAGCTATATAAGCTGAATGATATTTGGAACTATCACTCACGTTTCCTTTCGTCATGAGTTCAATTAATATTTAGGCACAGTTCTTTCAAGTTAAAATTCTGCAGAGATTATATTTTTCAGTTTGCCATCAAACCTGTGCATGTGTCAGTATTTTTAGAGAGGGAAACATCGACGCACAGATTTGCAATATTCAAACCGTTTGTCATTCATCTTTCCATTGGAGTATGAGTAACTTTGTTTCAGTCATAAACTTGTTAATTTTAGCAGATTAAAAAAATCCTGCCTGACTTGTTCCTAAAACTCACATGCTCTGAGACCTATATTGTTGGTCATATCACCAAGACGCTTGCATTCACATTTGCAGTGAGCAGTGGAAGTGTGGGACGCGAAAGAGGAATAATGTCCTGAACTATCGATCAGTGAGCCTGACGTCATTGGTGGCCGTGTTGTTGGAGAGCATTGAGAGGGTCAGGATTTACATGTAATTGCAGATGTAACACCTGACGAAAGATCGTCAACATGGCTTTGTGCATGGGAAATCATTTCTAACAAAGTTGCATTTTGTGAAGAGGTGACAAAGATGGTTGGTGATGGAAATGTGGTAGACGCTGTCCATATAGACTTCAGCAAGGCATTCGACAGGATTCGGCATAGCAGACAAGTTAGTAAGGTTAGCTCATAAATTGATCCAAGATAAGCTAGCCAAATGACTACAAAATTAGAGTGAAGCTAGGAGATAGAGGGTGGTAGAGGACTGCTTTTCAGACTGGAGGCATATGACCAGTGATGTGTCACAAGGAGCAGTGCTGAATCCACTGCTTTTCATTATTTATATAAATGATTTGAATGTGAATACTCGGCTGTTTATGATGTTGACAGATGATATTAAAATTGGAGGTGCAGTGTCCAGCAAGGTTTATGTCAGAGTACAATGGGACCTCGATCAGATGGGCCATTGGACCAAGGAGTGACAGATGGAGTTAAATTTAGATAAATGTGAAGGGTTGCATTTTGGTAAGGTAAAACCGGGCAGGACATATACAAATAATGGTGAGGTCCTGGGGAATGCTGCTGAACAAAAGTGTGCAGGCTCATAGATTCTTGAAAGTGGAGTCGCAGGTGGACCGGGTGGTGAAAAAGGGGTTTGGTATGCTTGCCTTTATGGATCAGTTCATTGAGTATGCGAGTTGAGAGATCATGTTGCAACTGGGCAGGATGTTGTTGAGTACAGATTTAGAATACTGTGTTGAATTCAGTTCGCTCTGCTACAGGTAGGATGCTGTTAAACTTGAGAGGGTGCAGAAAAGATTTTTAAGGATATTGCCGGACATGGAGTGATGAGCTGCAAGGAGAGGCTGGGCAGACTGGGGCTTGTTTACTCTGGACCATCGGAGGCTGAGACTGAATTATCGATCAGTGAGCCTGACGTCATTGGTGGCCGTGTTGTTGGAGAGCATTGAGAGGGTAAGGATTTATAGAGGTTTATAAAGGTTATAGAGGTTTATAAAATCATGAAGAAAATGGATAATCTGAATAGCCAAGGTTGTTTTTTCAGGAAGGGGAGTTCAAAACTATCGGACAAAGGCTAAAGGTGAGAGGATAAAGATAGTAAAGGGACAATATTTTGATGGAGATTGTGGTGTCTGGATGGAATGAGCTCTCAGAGAAAGTAATGGAGGCTGGTACAGTTACACCATTTAATAGGCATCTGGATACACATATTAATAGGAAGGTGTTAGAGGGATATGGGCCTAATGCTGGCAAATGAGATTAGATCAGATTGGGACGTCTGAGTTATGTGGACAGGTCTCCGTGCTTTATGACACTGTAAGAGAGATGAACAGAAATTCTAAAAGGACCTTTTGAGTGGGAAGTCTCATCTCCGGAGGTATGTGGTGCTTCTTTGTTCACATTTATCCAAAGCTGAGTTAGTTAAATATTTGACAGGGAAGTGAGTCATAGATAATTGGATGCGGACAGGAAAGTGGGGCTGAGACCATAACCTGATCAGCTACAATCTTCGTGCCTGGTGGAGAAGTTTCATTGTGTCCAACAATCTAACTCTGCTCCTATTCTGATGTTCCATTTAGACTCTCTATCCTGCTAGACAGGAACAGGTGGAGGCCACTTACTGCTATAGCTCCCCTGACTCTCTGGAATAGAGAATTCCTGACATTCACTACCCTCTGTTTGAAGAAATCACTGCCTGCTCCTACATCATGGCCTATCAATATGAGTGATAGAGTACAAGGGCCTACCAAAGAGCGACTGGCCCTGATATCAAGGCAGTATTTAATTGAAGCTGAAAATGTGTTGCTGGAAAAGTGCAGCAGGTCAGGCAGCATCCAAGGAGAAGGAGAATCGACGTTTCGGGCATAAGCCCTTCTTCGGGAAGGGCTTATGCCCGAAACGTCGATTCTCCTGTTCCTTGGATGCTGCCTGAGCTGCTGCGCTTTTCCAGAAACACATTTTCATCTCTGATCTCCAGCATATCCAGTCCTCACTTTCTCCTCGAAGTATTTAATTGAAGATGGCATCAAGGAGACTGAGTAAAATTGAACTTCATCAGAATCCATTGCAAACTCTCCAGTGTTTGGAGTCATTCACAGCACATTGGAACATGTTTATCATCTCAGCCGTGGAACATCTCTGCAGGAAATCCTCAGGGTAGGTAGCTCAGCCTTAGCAAACCCAGTTTGTCAGCAAGGAATCCCTGCTGTGAGGAAGCAGCCGATTGATTCCACATCGATCAGAACTGGGGATTTTTTACTGTATGTTACACGATATTCAGAAAGCTTCGTCATCCCTGTTCTCCTGATGCAGTCTGTGTCCATGTGCAACAAGACTGAGACAACGTTCAAGCCTGTGCTGTTAAACTGTCGGCAACATTCATGAAACAGCGCTGCACATTTCCACAGTAAACGGAGGAGTTCACTCAGTACCTCAATCTGACTTCACAAGAATATGGGAAAGGCATTCAGCCCATCAAAGCTACTGGACCAGAAGAGGGACAGCCCATTCAGGCCAACCTGCCGCTACACAGGAAGACAGGGAGTCTGCTCACGCCCACATATCACTTACAGGGGTCAGAACATGACTATTTCACACCTGGAGTCACTTACAAGGGAACAGGAAGAGATCATTCAGCTTCTCAAGTCACTAACACAGGAAGAGGAATGTGTCAGAGATGCTCCAACATAACAAACAAATGGATCATGGGCTGCACAGATGGACTGTTCCATGGCATTCCTCGTGGCTTCATTACTCATTGTACATCTGTGTTATGTTAGCATGGTTTTCTGGCAGTGGGACTGAAACGATGTTTTAAACCAGTTTCAAAGGCATCTTCCATTGTTGAGAGAGCAGACCTGCATCCTATCTGAAAGTCAGAAGCTGTTGGAGAATAGCTAACTGTTTCAGAATGAAGGTATCGTGGCTGCTGACAGGATTGTGAACAATAAAACGTTGAGTGGAGGGTCACACATTAACTGTTTATTACAGTGTTCAGAGTACATTCAGAGCCTGTACCTCTCTGTTAATAGAAATGAGGTCTCTGCACAGGCATGTAAACTATTGGGAAACGTGCATCCCATGGAAAGTATGGAATTTCCCTCCTTATCAATGGCTGTTTGGGACATAATAAGTGTCTGTACATAACCATCAAGTTTCAACTTCATATTCTCTCACAGTGCTAGAGGTTAAACACATACTTGCTGCACTCTCTCCTGATAGTACCATCATGCCAGGGTTCAATTATTTATAAAACAGACTCAGTCTGTACACAATACTCCAAATACTCTTTCAACAAAACACTACCATTGAGGAAGGTATATTTACTGTGGTACTTCCAGTATTTTGCATGCAAGACCAGATATCATTTTAAGTTATAATTACTTCTGTCCCATAACGGACAATCTCCACAACTACAGCAGGTTTATCAAAGATCAAAATCAACTAGTCCGAATGTAATCATATCATTATGTTCCAAGTGTCTAGTTGTCACATTCCTTATAAAAGGTTACAATGTTTTTTTTCTCACAGCTGACATCAAGCTATTTAGTTTTCTGTTGACCCTCTCCATCCTGTTTTAAATATTTAGCAAAACAATAGCCGCTCTCCAGTCTGCAGTATCCCTCCAGAATCTAACAAGCTTTGAAGAATAATCAGTAATTCTTTCAGTAGCTCTGTTGCCACCTCCTCAATTCTCTGGGATGTAGCTCATCAGATCCAACAACATACCATGCTTCAATTCGAATAGATTTTCAAATACATACTCTTCATTAATTCTAATTTCGCGCATCCCCTAAGTTTCACCAGGACCCCTGTTCCCTAGTATGTCTGGAAGTTAGTTTCTACACCTTTCTCCGTGGAGAAAGAACCAATATATTACTCTCAGCAGGCAGATAGCTTCCGTCAGCTAGTGTTATATCGGAGGACTGCACTCCAGATATGTCACTCACTCCTCCTGTAAAGTTCCAGAATCAATACAATACACTTCATGGTGATGTATGTGCCTCCCACTCTTCCCAGGAAAGCTCCAGAATCAATTCAGTTCTCTTCATGGTGAGTGTCAGCACATTCCTGTCCCTGCTGTGAGTTTACAGTCTATGTTTAAGAAGGGGAAACCGCTCAGTGACCACCTCCTTTTTTAAAGAAGCTGGTTTCACATTTTACGTTTGGAATGGGCCCAGCTTAAACAAATGTTCCTGGAAATCCCAGGGAGGATCATGCAGTGCCCTGCCCTCTTTGTGTACGGAGCTTCCCTTCTGTGTAGCCTCGACTCCATTTGTTTACCTTGGACCCAGAACACTCTGTAAATGCAGTGTTCATATCTCAACCAAAGTGGGGTCACCATACCATTGGATATCTGAATGGAAGCGGCAGCTGATATCGCAATCCCGAGAAAAGGGTCCACAGAACCTCCCTTTATTCTGTAATGACAGGAGAAGTCAAATCCCCACACACACAGTGCACCCATTCAGTGCTGAAAATGTTTCTGTTCTTAGCAGAAAAAAACAGTTACATCGCTGCACAGTCCTTCAGTTACAGTTCCCTTCTTCATAAAAATCAGTTGACAATGTAACATTCCGTTTCTATGTATCTGAGCAACTATAAGGGCAGCCCCAGTATTGCCTATGGAGTTGATCATCACACTCAGAGGAGAAAGACAGAGGGAACATAACTCAATGTAAACAGGCACACATCTAAATTGACATTATATTCAGGAATATGGGAAAAGTGGACATTTTAGAATAAGCTTTATTTTCCTTCTGGTTCATTATCAGCAGTTTCTATATTTGCTTTTCATTTCTCTCTCTCTCTCTCTTTCTCGCTGGACTTTTCTACATCCACTCAACTAAGCTCCCCCTCACTCATCCGACAATTAATATTATTTCCCAGTTGCTTTCAGTTGTGATATAGGGTCACCAGATTCAAAACTTTATCTTTTTTTCTCTTTACAGCGGCTGCCAAACTTGCTGAGATTCTCCAACACTTTCAGACGCTGGAGAATTTTATTTCGGATTTCCATCACCCACAGTTCCTTGGTTTATTTAACCTTTAATGCTGTCATTTGACAGGATGTCAGCATCACTGGTAAGGGCAGCATTTGTTATCCGTCCCTAATTGCCGTTGACTGCGAGACCATTTGTCAAGATAATACGGAGCGAATCACTTTTGTCGCAATTAGTTTTTTTTTAAATCAAAGGCTATCAGTGAAATAATAAAAGAAATCCTAGTGATTTATAGTTGTCGTTTGTAAAATGAGATTTTATTCCAATTGTTGCCATTCGAATTTAACTTCTGTCATCGGCTGTGGAAGGATTTGAAACAATGCATTTAAAGTCATAACTTGTGCCTTTGAATTACACGGCCAGTGACATTATTACTCTGATATGAGGTCCCATACTATGAAATAGATAGAGTGGCAAGAACAAGCTTGTGGTCAAAATATTTGTAACTGGAAGAGTGGTCAGAAAAGAAGTGCAGCCATAAAATCAGAAGTTAACAAGGGGGAAGATGATGGCTAATTCAGCAACAGCATTGAGGCAGAGATGGAGACTGGGGATATTATCGAGATGGGTGTAGGCAGGTTTGATGGCAGAGAGAATATAGAGTATAAAACAGTTCAGGGCAAACGGAAGATCAAGGGTCAGAACAGTCTTGTTCCTTCTTAGATGTTTATGAGTGAGGACTCTGAAATTGTTGGAAATGAGTTGGAGTTTGTGACTGAAACTGAAGAGAGCAGATTATGTATTTGTTAAATATAAATAACTGAAATAGCAATAACCTTCACCCTCATTTATCGAATTGACAGAGATAGGCTTACCAGGAACACCAACAATAGCGAGGATGGGATAGTAACCTGCTTGAATACTCATCAATATGTCTTGTATCCGCAACTCTAACCATGGCCAATCTAGAGAAAGATAGTAAAGACCATCAGAGAAACTCTTGTCTATTGTTGTAACATTCCAGTCCAATGTTCTCAGATTCTGAGCCATTGTTGGAACATTCCAGTCTAATGTTCTAAGATTCTCTTCCTCTCCCTCTCTCTGTAGCTGCTGAGCCCAATCGTCTTGAGGATACTATGGCATAACAGGTTGAAGGAAGCCCCTTACTAATAGAAACCCTCTAATGACACAGTTAGGATCCATGGAGACTGACATCAATCGCAGTCACAAATAGCTCCAGTAAACCCTTTTCACTACAACCCTCATATGTTACAACAATACTTGGTCTGGTTGGGATGTTGACATCGCTGACTATTGGACTAATAGCACACCTCCATTTGTAAAGTCAGAGGTGAGGTAGAGTGATGATGCTTTCTCTTCACTAGCATAATGATCCGACTATATTTTGGCAGGATTGGAATAGCTGGGGTCCCAAAGCAGTCTGTGTCTGATCACCAGGCCTTCTGCATCCTTTCATTTTGTTTATTTATATTTAACTTTGACATTTATCTTACAATCATTTTAAGGCTTAGGTGAGGTTAGGCATTTTTGAGAGGCTCCTACAGTGGCAAAGACGGTGTATATACAATGCATTCCTTGTGGTCCTTGCAGCTTTGGCCTGGTCCTGTGGAGTGACAGTCAAACTCTCACGGAACCAGGATTCTTAGTTTTGCCTTTCAGCAGGTATTGCTGGGGTCTCAGCAGGGTGGGAAGGTTGGAAATCGTTCCTGGCTGTTATACACTCTCTCTGAGATTTCTCTCAGAATTGGCTTTTGCTGTTCTTTCCTCCTGGATTGGAAAACTGCATGTGAGACGATCTGTTTCCTGAATTTGTTTTTTCACTAGTGTATGTTTATGGGATGTTACTATATTGGAGCAGTTACTGTAGAGTAGGTAAATAAACGCTACTTCTTTTAGGTTTTCCAGTAGAATTAAGGCATTCCAAGTTCTTCTTGTTGGTGTTGTATATAGATTGTGTTTTGCTTAAAGTCAAATATTTTGACCAAGCGAATTGTAGCTGAAACACAGCACCTCATATTTACCTTTAAAATAAGAAAATGTTCGAGTCGAGACTAACTTCATCATGTGTTGTGAGGGGCGGTCTGCTCGGGTCCATAGCATAAAGGAAAGATTTTGACGTTTTAATTGGAGAATTACTTAAAGGACAACATGTTGCAGAAATGCGGGCTTTCAAAGCGGAATGCACCGAGGTGGAGGAGTGATAGCTCTATCAGGAATTATATTGCACACAAAATCCACCTCACAGATCCAGCCCAGACATGTGTAAGCCCAGATGATATATCTGTTCAGCATGGTGCACTGTGTAGACCAGGCTCAGTACAACCAAGCAATCTGTCCAGGATGGAGCACTGTGCATACCAGGCTCAGTATAACCCAGCAATCTGTCCAGGATGGAATACTGTACAGACCAAGGCTCAGTACAATCCAGCAATCTCTCCCGGATGGAATATTGTGGAGACCAGTCTCAGTACAAACCAGCAATCTGTCCAGGATGGAGTGTGGTACAGCCCAGGCTCAGTCCAACCCAGCAATCTGTCCAGGATGGAGCACGGTACAGCTCAGGCTCAGTACAATACAGCAATCTTTCCAGAATGGAGCACTGTACAGACCAGGCTCAGTACAATCCAGAAATCTGTCCAGGGTGGAGCACTCTGCAGGTCTCACCGGCCCACTAGCTATCTGTCCAACATCGGGAGCAGTGCAGATCACACCGGTGCATTGATTCAGAAACCCGGACGAAACTTTCCGTCCAGCATGGGGTGATATGCAGCCCACACAAACATTTTGCTCAATAAACATGAACAAAGAACCTGTTCATAATGGGGAGTTGTACAGTGAAGAGCAGTGAATTGATCTGTAAACCTGAGCAGTTACCCTCCCCGCATGTAGAGCTGTGTACACCAACCCAGTACATTGATCAGCAACACTGTATTAGATCCCTTCCCAGTGTGGGGAAACTTGCAGCCCATGCAGAAAGTGACAGGATGTGGAGCTCCCATCCATTTACAGCTCCACATCTCCATTGTACCATGAAAAGGGGGCGCTGGGGGTGTGAAAACCACTGCCATAAATAGATGGTGAGGGAATCGGTTTAAATTCCAACAAACAAAACGATTTTGGGAAAACGAGAAAGGAGGATTGAGAGATAATTTCATGGAAGATCGCAGTTTTCAGAATGCTGAAATGAGGATATTTCTACAGGCTACTGCAATGTGAGACAGTATTCCCAGGAGTGATGGGTGAATGGGATATTGGTGTGAGTTCAGATGATGGATTTTTGGATGAGCATTTGTTCTGTAGCTTTTTAACTGTGAGTGGGCACAGCAGAGTCTATGACTTGTTGAGCTGAATGTAACAACAATTTATCTCAGCGACATTTTTATTGAGTATGACAGAGGGATAGTGTGCACGCGGTCGAGCTAGTTTCCTGGTGCGATCTTATCGAACTCACCTCATTAATTACCCAACCTTACCCCATGGTGTCCCTCTCATTCAATAGGAGCTCGTTTCTCCCACCCGTCATGGCCGGAGGTACTAACCATCGCCCGGATAACCCTGGTTATACCGTGATCCCTGGCCCTGGTGCAACCTTCAAAAGATCAACGGGCACACCTTTGAGCTTTCTCAATTTGGAGCCTCCCTTCACAGTTTACCCCGAGCATGGCAGATACGAGGCAATTACACTATGATTTGTCGACCGGGATATGTGGATGGGCTAGTACAGAGGGTACCATTCTCTTCTCAGGAGGTTGCCACACTAGCAGACCCACCGAACATGGTCTGAGCTCACCACCCATCTCAGTACAGTACCTGCAGTCTGAAGAAATGCCCAGCAATGCAGGACAAGCATCAATAACTTTCCACACTCTGTCAGGAAAAGGGTCACCGTATTCTCCCTGCTCCCTCACACTCACTGTATATCTGATATAGCACCCACCCCCAAACAAGGCCAATGCTCTACCACTCTCACTGTGGCATACAGCACCTTCCCCATCTCTCTCTCTCTCTCCTCTCTCTCTCTCTCTCTCTCTCTCTCTCTCTCTATCTTGCCTTAGCAATACCCCCACAGGGCAATAGAATGTTCGACACAATGCCAATTATGGAATGTTCCAGATAAATCTTGCAAATAATTTCAGGTTTCAGGAAAATGTCAATGCCCAAGGAATAGCGATGCATGTTATTCAATACACAGATGATTCAAATCCATCATGAGGTCATTCAGCCCTTCAAACATGCTCTAGCATATAATGAGATCGCAGCTGGTCTGTTGCTTCTCTCAGCTCCATGTTACAGGAACTTTCAGTCATTCAGCTCCCCGGGATTCTGTCACTGAGCACATGACACTGAGGCACATTTACCCTGGTTTTCTTCAAGCGCCTGTTCGAGGGCATTTTTCATACAGATGGACTCCACTCACAACATATTCCATCGGCTTTGTACTTTTGTGTAATGATAAGCACATTTTACACAGAACAATAAAAAATATACACTTATTTTATTGTTATAGATATCCAATTTTAATTAATTATTCTGGTATTTCACTTGTCTCATCTTATTGTTTTCAGCCAAAGACCACTTCTAACCACTGGGCTCATTATAAAGTACAACTTCTAGCAGAGAACATTTTCTTCCTTAGCCGTTCCCTTGACCGTTACGTGAGTTGCACCTTTATCGTGTTATGAATGTTTCTCTTGCCCTTTGTCTGTGACTGTTTCTGTCTGTAACAGTTACACGGTCTCCCTCTCAGTTGGCTAGACGGCTTGTTTGTAAACAAAAGGGACGCCAATAGCACGAGTTCAATTCACACTAACAGAGGTTACCATGAGGTGAAGTGACCAGCAACGTTGAGGAGTGCAGGGTGGTATACATGGCCGAGATGGATTCCAGTCAGGCCTTCAGTAAGCCTCCACATGGTACGCTGCTCTGGAAGGTTAGATCACATGGAATCGAGGGGGAGCTGGCAAATTCTATAGAAAACTGGCTTGATGGGGGGAAGCAGAGGGTAATACTGGAAGAATGCTGATCAGACTGGAGATCTGTGACTATTGGAATGACTCAGGGGCTGGCGCTGGGAACACTACATGTTACATATATCTATGATTTAGATGAGAATGTACAGGCATGATTTGTAAGTATGATGCGGACACTAAAATAGGCAGCATCATGCAGATTGAGGAAGGTTATCAGAAATTTAGAAATTACAGCAGTACCCTGATCAGCTGGGGAAGTGAGCTGAGAAATGGCAAATGGATTTTAATATAGATCAGTGAAAGTTCTTGCATTTTAGAATGTCAAATCAAGGTTGGAATTTCATGGTAAATGGTTGGGTCCTAATGAGTGTAGTGGAACAGAGGGACCTCGGAATTCATGTGCATGGTTCTCTGAAAGATGATTCAGAGTTAGACAGGGCAGTGAAGAAAGCTTTTGGCACACTGGCCTTAATCAGTCTATTTCACTGAGTATCGAAATTAGGGAGTTATGTTGCAGTTATACAGGATGCTGGTGAGGCCATACTGATAGCATAATGTTCAGTTTTGTTCACTGGGAGGCAAGCAATGATTGTTGGAGTCATAGATGTTATTAAGATGGAAAGAGTGCAGGAGAAATTTACAACGATGTTGCCGTTTCAATGATCTGAGTGATAGGGAGAGGTTGGACAAGCTCGGACTTTTTACTTTAGCGTGCATGAGACTGAGGGGGGTCTGATACAAGTGTATAAAATCATGACAGGCAGGGGCAGTGTGAATGCACTCAGTCTTTTTTTCTAGGGTTGGGCAATCACAGACTCGAGGGGATCAGTTTAAGGCCAGAGGGAAAAGAATAAAAGGGAACATGAGGAAGAAATTTTTACACAGGAACTTTTTACGCATATGGAATGAGCTGCCAGTGGAAGAGGTGGAGTTGGCTAATTTCACAACCTTTAAAAGTCATTTGGCTAAATACACGGATAGGAAAGTACTACAAGGAAATGGGGCAATGGCGTGGGGTTAGCGTGGATGGATATTTTGGCGGAATGGACTATTTTGGACCAAAGGGTCTGTCTACGTGCTGTGGGACTCTATGACTCTAACAACCATTGCTTGCCTCTCACTGAATGTTTTATTGTACTTTCCCAATTCACTGGAGTCAACTTGACCCTCTAGCCTCCAGGCTTCCATGATTTTTAACCAGAATGATCAAGCATTCTATATTGTATGCAGACACCGTGTAAAATCCACCTTATTAATATCACTATTTCTTAAAAGCTGCTTCAGAGCAAGGTTAGTATTTCGTCCTTCTGACAACACAACACCAAATCCGAAATAACCTGCTCTCTAGTTTGCTTCACAATATACTTTTCAACCCACCTCATATAAACTTACAGAACTTATTTTGCACAGCATGAGCAGTCACTTAGTTAATTCAGTTTAGTTGCAACTTGAGACCATCCAATAAGATGGGCAGCACGGTGGCACAGTGGTTAGCACTGTTGCCTCACAGCGCCAGAGACCCGGGTTCAATTCCCGCCTCAGGCGACTGACTGTGTGGAGTTTGCACGTTCTCCCCGTGTCTGCGTGGGTTTCCTCCCACAGTCCAAAGATGTGCAGGTCAGGTGAATTGGCCATGTTAAATTGCCCGTAGTGTTAGGTAAGGGGTAGATGTCGGGGTATGGGTGGGTTGCGCTTCGGCGGGGCGGTGTGGACTTGTTGAGCCGAAGGGCCTGTTTCCACACTGTAAGTAATCTAATCTAATCTAAAGACGGCGGTATCCACAATACTTCCATATCTAATTTCCAGAGTATGTGATGCTCAGATTTTCTGCTACCGTTTTGGTTTTGATAAATAGCACACCAATGTTTGCTTCTCCTTCCCATTTATAAGCTCTACCAAAACTGATTCTGTGGAATTTGAGGGACAGGTCTTTGTCATTATTAGTGCGATACATAGACAAGACATTCGGGGAGACTCACCTCGACGCTGAGATGATCTGAAAAATGTCCATCAATACAGGACAAGCATCAATATCCTCCCCACTCTGTCAGGATAAAGGTCACCATATTCTCTCTGCTCCCTCACGCTCACTGTATATCTGTTATTGCACCTACCCCCAGACAATCCTCATGCTCTATTTCCAAGTAAGGCTCAGGCACTACCACTCTCATTATTGAATTCAGCAACTTCCTTCCCACACTTTCTCTGTCACCCACGCAATACCACGCCCTCCCACACTAATAACACTATATGGATTCAAAACTGTCGACCGACTCAATCTGGACACCTCACAATTCCCCCCAGCCCCACCTACACCAGCACAAAAAGCAGGGCCACCCATTCCTGCTCTCACTCACTCCCTCCCTTTCTCTTATTCCAAGACAAACAGCCTGGAATAGGACAGAAAGGGCCAAGCCCGGGTGGTGGAGTGCTCAACATCCATTCCCTCACCCGCCTACCCCCCGCCATGTGGGGACGACCCAAGTACAAGGTGGAGTGGACTGGGAGGGCTCACATGGAATTTCTGAAACATTCATGTCCCACTGACTGATTAAGGTGCAGTGCTCAGTGAAAGACAATTCTCACTTTAAACCCACTGGCAGTTCCAACGACAGTCCTTTCAGTCCCCCGAAAAAACCACAGATACTTTACTGCACAGAGATGCAGACACAGAAATACACAGAATTATTGGTAAACACCGCGATATACGAACAAACACAATATATACAAGGGGATAGTCATGCAGACACGTAGAATCAAACACAGACATATAGATTCACCCATAAATAGACACAAACATAGATAGAAATATACAGGCTGGTACACAGAAAGACAGACGTAGACACACAACTACACAGATGACAAGCAGATGGACACACACATATGAGCACATACACAAACACTAGTGTCATTATGACGCAAATATGTAAGTTTTTGATTTTTAAGGGGATCAAGGATTCTCGGGGGAGGCAGGAGCATGAGGATAAGGAACATAGAAGAAATTATTGAATGGCAATAGTCTGTATCAAAGATCTGGAGGAAGAGGAGGGAATGGCTTGGATCTCAATTATCTCATACATCAAAATGGTCATTCAATGTGTCATCAAATGGATGGAGTGAGTCTGCAATGTGATACAGACAGGGAAGGTAGGTGTGCAAACCTTCAGCAGTAAAAAACATAAGGTAAGTTGTATATTTTAGCATGAAGGATGAAACGATGGTAAACAATTTAAATGGAGAGAGATTGCAGAACTCTGTGATACATGTTCCTGGGACATGAATCATATGAAGTCAATCCACTGATGCAGAATGTGATTTGGAAGGTCAGTGGAATGATGTTATTTTTGGCAGAAGGTATCAGGTTTAAGCGCAGGGATGTTTTATTGCATCTGTACAGGGCTTTGCTGAGACCACACCTGATGCACTGTGTGAAATTTTGATCCCCTAAACTAAAATAAAAGGATATAATTATTATCGCAGATTTTCAAAGAGGTTTCCCTTTATCAATCCTGGAATGCCAGCCTTTTGTTATGGGGGATTATAAGTTTTGACCTTAGCTGAGAAATAGTATTGAACCATCCATGACTTTCTGAAAAGTGCATCATCTGGATGCATATTATCTCCTGTCAGGGAGACTAAAGCTAGAGAATAAACTTTAAGAAAAAGATGTCTTGATATTAACACACATACTATGAAGACACCTACCAATATTTAGAAATTACACAGACACATGTAAGCATGTCATCAAATTATAAAATGGGGACTTTTTTTGCGAGTAAAAGGAATTGTGTATAAGAGCAATGACGCACCTGCATATAATCCACAACCATATTTTCCAGAGAATGTTCCAGGAGAGCACATCTGGACCAGTTTGATGTTCAATTGACATTATTATATGTTTCAACACAGAGAGGGATAAAAATGTTCCCCGTCTGAGAAGCAGCAGCCAATTGAGCTCTCTCTCTTACTTTGTTCCGCCCGATAGCAAAGTGTGAGAGCATAGAATCCCTGAGTTATCTGTACCACTTGTGAAGGATTCCTGGTGAGAATTCATGGGAATCTCTCCACTGATGAAACAAAGGGAATTCAGCCAAATCCAACTGTTCCAGGAAGAAAGCCAACTACCAGTAGCTTGTCTGAGCAGAATAATTTCAAAGCAGAATAACGTTGGGGCACTCTATCATTTTACTATTTGTTATGAGCTCAACTTTCTGTGTCTTATATTTTTCTAGAAAATGACCTACTCTGAGACCTATATCACTGGGCACCTCTCTAAGCTGGTTGCATTTAAGATTGGTGCAATCAGTGGAGGAGTGGGACTGGAAAAGGAAACAGTGACCCTCCAACATTGAAAATTTCTCATTTGTCTTCCAAGCAAAGGGCTGTTCAAGTGGGAATTCCCTTCCCCAGAAGTTTGTGGTGCCTAGATGTTTGCATTTATTCAAAGTTGTTTTGGGTGACATTTGACAGACAAATGAATTTAGAAAAATGGTATACAGACAGAAAAGTGCTGCTGAGACCACAATCACATCACCCATGATGTCTATTCATGGTGGAGCGGTTACAAAGAGTCTAATGGCCCACTCCAGCTGCTCAGTCCTATGTTCCTTTCAACGCCTCGCAACTACTGTGACGTGCAGATGGAGGCCACTTACTTCAAATACCTGGTCCATAGTAACACAGGATCTCATTCAGTCCCTCCAGACTGTCACACACTCTTTGGTGTGGGTTGGAAAAGACACCTCTGGTCTCTATAGAGTATGCCCTCTCTACAATTTGTGCTTCATTTGTTTGCCATGGTGTAGACCAAGATTCATTGTGAATGTAGCCCCCATACCTCACCCAGAGATGACTCACAAAATACTTTGCTCTCTCTGATTGCAAGGTTCAATAACAGATCGTTCAGGAAAATTACAACCATTAACTTTGGAATTACAGAATATGAGGACAAAAGGAACATGATCAGGTAATTCGGACGATCAAGCCGTTGTATCCCAACATTGCTGTTCTACTGTTGACATTAACTCCTTTTAATGCCCAATTCTTCACACCCCTTGGCTCTCTGACAGTTCAAAATCCATCTGCCTCCTCTTTAAATACTTTCAGTGCTGTAGCTCCCATAACTCTCTTGCCCAGATCATTCCTGACAGTGATTGCCCTCTGTGAGACGAAAACACTTCCTACACATACACCGTCACCTATTCATATGAACAAGAGGTGAACGCAGGGGCACAGGAAAGAGTGAATGGCCTTGATATCAAGGCAGTATTTGACTGAGGATGGCATCGGGACCACCTACTTATTTGAGATGAATGGGAATCAGATGTAACCTTCCAACTTGTCTGGGTCTTTCAGAGCACAAAGAAACATATTTGTGTATGGTGGCCAATAATCCTTTCAGTTCCGGGACATCTCCTCAGGTTAGCCTCCTCAGCACAAACACCTTCAGCTGTTCCATCAATGTCTTTCCCCACAATAAGATCTGAAGTGGGGATGATGACTGAGGATCACACAGTGTTCAGAACATTTTGTCCCCCATCATCTCCTGAGCCATTCTGTGTCCATGTGCAGCAAGACCAGACAGCATTCCGGTTTGTGCTGTTAAAGTATCGGTAACATTCATGCAACAGCACGGCCAGACATTGCACATTTTCACAATTAAAAGAGGAGCTTATTCAGCATCTCAAACTGGTTATACACTGATATGTGGAAGCCATCGAGCCCATCGAAACTACTAAACAAGAATAAACACTATTACCAGATGAAGGAGCGTTGCTCCGAAAGCTAGTGTGCTTCCAATTAAAGCTGTTGGACTATAACCTGATGTTTTGTGATTTTTAACTTTGTACACCCCAGTCCAACACTGGCATCGCCAAATCATGACTAAACAAGAAAAGGGACAGCCCATTCAATCCTCCTGCTTGTTCCACGGGAAGAGAAGGGGTCTGGTCAGTACATCGAGCTGTTAAACAGAAACAGGCAAAGCACAATCAGGCCCTTAAACCTTTTCCATGAGACCTGGAGGAGGCTATTCAGCCCCAAAAGATAGTTATACAGTAACAGGAGGGTGTCACTGATACTCCAACAGAACAAACCAATGAAACCGAGACTGCACTGATAGAGGGAGCCATGATGCTAATCATGGTTCCATTGGTTGTAGAATATGTGCTATTTTAACACGATTTGCTGGCAGTGAGGAGGGGAGTCAACTGTTTTGTGTCAAGTCTCAAGGAGACATCTTCCATCTCCGAGAAGACACGCCCATGTTCTCCATGGAGGTCAGAAGCTGCAGGGAAGACTTAACTCTTTTATAATGAAGGTATTGCGGCTGCTGTCAGGATTATGGATAACATGATGTTCATTGCAGCATCACGCACCAATTGGACTGTTTTAATGTTGGGAGATTTTATTCGAAAGCATGGGGCCCACTCTCTCACACACACTCATTCTCTCTCTGTCTCAATTGAAATAGGGAGTGGGTTTGGTTGGGTCTTTCATTCTCAAAGGCTCTTAAACTATCGATAATCATGTAACCCAAGTGAAAAGAACAGTTATGGAATTTATCACCGTAACAGTGTCTGTCTAGAACATCATGAGTGATTGTCCATCCCCCTTAAAGTTCAATGCAATCACCTCTTATTCTCTCACTGTGCTTAACTCACTGCTCATGGTGCCATCATCCCAGGGATTAGTCTGGTGAAAAGTGAGAGAAAGTCAATCCACAGTACCCCAAATCCTGCCTCAACAATACTCTCAAAGATGATCGCAATAATTCTCTTCTCTCACTTAGATATCGCTGTTTCTTTCCTGTGCCACAAAAAGCCATTCCTTCTCTATGCCCTACGACTGACATGGAATTTATAAGTTCCTTACATCTGTACGTCAGCATCAATAAAGGCAGCCCCAGATATGTCTATAGAGATGTGCATCACTCTCGGGAAGTATTTCAATGAGATTGAATCCACCTAACATAGGGGATGATCACCTACCTGAATGGAAATGAGCTGTAGGAATACGGGAAACAGACAGAGGAAGGGAGCTATCTTGACTTCTGTTCTTCTCTCACAGAATGTATGCAGCCCTGGTCAGGGCAGCATGTTCTGCTGATCTTGAACTGAGTGGCTGGTTTAGCTGTTCCACAGGACAGTAAAGAGTAAAACGCATTGCTGTGGGTTTGTAGGGTTACAACACAGGAGCAATTCTCCTGCTTAATTAAAACCAGCAACGGAGAAAAGATTTATCCAATGCAGTCATCTGTGATAATTCTGGAGTGATAAAAATATTTAAAGTAAAAATTAACAACTTTATTTCTTAAAGTATAACAGAGAATAATGAACGAACGACTGTTTACAGCTTCTTCCTCTAACCTATCTTTGACCTTCCCCCTCCACAATACTAGGCGTATTAAACTCCTAATTAAGATTTACAAAACAAGACTTCTTAACTCAAAACCAGGAAGCTTTCGGTTCTTCTCCATATTCCTGTCTTCTTTTCTTCTTGTGGATTCTGCTTCACTAGTTACTAATCGATACAAAGTACCTTTAGGAGAGTTATTTTTCAGACAGTCTTTGCCTGCTGGTAGCTTGGCAGTTCTCCTCTGAACTGTTCACTTTTCCACGGTCTTGTACCCCAAACCACCGGATTGTGTCATTGGTTTTTAAGATTGTCAATATATTAAATTCAAACTTGGTGATTGGAGGTGGGTACTTTGGGGTATAATTTAAACTGTTTGGCTGAATTTGTTTTTGTCTCGGGACAATGAGCTCATTGAGTTGTTCGACCAAATGTTACATTATATCCATTTTTCAGAACACTTGGTGCTGTCAGTTAGTTATTGCTGGCTTTTAATTCTCCTCAAGGTACAGTACACCCACAAGTTCATCACCGAAGTCACACGGAAACCTGACTAGGGAAGCATGACACACATTAACTTTGCGAAAGGACTCGAGGCAAGCAGATGGTTTTTTATAATAAATCATAATGGTTGCTTTTAAATTCCACCAATTTCCTTCATGGGATATCAACAGACTATTATTTTGTGGTTCTCAATTATGAGTCAATGGAATGACCACCATAAACTATTTTCCCATATGTGCAGAGAACAAGTTAAACATCCTCAAGAGCAATTATTGATTGACAGACAAGCGGTTAGAAAGAACTTGAAGCTGTTGCCTCCGGATTGAACAAAAGCACAAATATAATTGGTTGAAATATTGTAGAAGTGGTGAGGCAAGTTGCTATTTCATGCAGAGTATGGTAGGGATCTGGGAGTCACACGTGGAAGTAGATTACAAGCAGAAACTCTCAAACCATTATACAAAGGTGCCTGGATCTGCACCTGCAGGCCTATAGTCTCCGGGAGACAGAAGTAGGGCTTTTAGAAAACATTACTTCTTGTGCAATGCAGACAGTCATCTCCTCTACACTGTGCTATTTTCTGGTTTTTTTTGCAAAGGTTACCAATGTCTGACAGGATCAATACGCAGGGATGAGGGGCGGGGGCCGGGAGGAGCAGTGTGTAATTTGATTAGCATCACAATGATACTGCTCCAATTCTTTATAAACAATGCCACTTCACTGTGTTGGCCTTTTTGTTCTTCCTGCACAAATGGGGAAACCTTTGATTATTCAGTTCTCAGGCGTGATCACACTGCAGCCACATCTCCATAATGACATCTCCACCTGACCTGGTTCATACTATTTAAATCTACCATTTCATTGGCATTGTTGAAACGTTCGGAAGGAATTCAGGGATGGCAGCAAGTGCAGAGACCAGGGTGGCTGTACGCTCCAGAGGAGGTTACAGAGATAGGAAGCTGTGTGAAGGCGGGGGGATATTACAGGGATATAGTTTGTTCTAGAGGCAGAAGGAGCTTGCAAAGACAAGAATAGTTTTAGGTTTTCGTTGAAATGAAAATGGAGCTGGACCAGCCAGATTAATACTCTGGTTGCAAGAGTCTTGTAGAGAGAAAGCCTCCCCAAAACCTGATAAAAATCTTACCTGAACAATTTATCAGATTATATAGCTCTCTCTGTCTCTGCACCAGAAATAAACATTCTGTCCACTGTGCCTACAAACGGCTAGTTCTCTGGAACATCCTTCATGTTCCATGACCCTTCCCACTTCTGTAAACCCACTGGTTTCTACAAATATTCTTTTTTGTGTAAAGGTCTCCATGCCCTGTGAAGCTCCCTGCTTCAAAAGCCCCTTCATCCTTATGGAGAATTCGCACACAAACGGCGATCGAGTTTTTGGAACGCGGTGAGAGATTAGTAAGAGACCTTCTGCGTGGAGGACGCTGTAGAAACCAGGAAAAAAAGCTTGTATTGGTCCTGCAGGAGATTGATAACAGGAGGGTCGACTGAAAGGGACAGGACTGTCCTCGAGAAATTTTACAGGGACAGCGTTGGCGAAACTGGAGGAAGTTTCAGAAACGAGGAGATTTGTAGGTGTTAATGAACGTTAGAGATACGTGGAGTGTTTTTACATTGATTGGAATGGGGTCAGTCAGGTAAACCTCATTAATACATGTTCCCTGATTGGGACTGTGAACCTGGTCCAATCAGGGAATCCTGGCTCAGAAATAAGCAGAAGCATCAGGGGCTCTGTTCACTATAGGAGCCGGCTCTGAGCTAACGTGGGTCACTCCCATGTATCGTGCATGTAGAAACAAAAGGTGATTTGGTGACGAGATACCGGCCTCTGTGGAGTTATCTCAGTTTTAACATCTGGTAGATATTACAGAGAGAGGGAGCGCTGGAGGTGTTTCCACAGATTAGGATGGATTTGGAATCTGGAGGTTGCAGAGACAGTGAGCTGTGTCAGGTCAGAAGGTGGTTACAGAATCGGAAGCACTATCGGGACTAGAAGATGTTACACAGCTGGTGAGGCATTGGCGTAGGTTACCCAACAGGGAAAATTGTAGGGACTGGAGCAAAGAAATGAGATGGGCAGGCAAGTCAGTGCTGGAGGAAGTTGGAGATGTAATGAACACTGTAGTGGCTGGAGTTTATGGAGATACTGCAACCTGTCAGGTCAGGAGGCATTTAGTAACTTTGGTTGTGGTATAGATTCGAGGAGATTGTACGGATTCGATTTCTATGGATCATATTGTTGCAGAGAAGGTTGAGAGCTGTAAAGAGTTGAGAAATTCTACAGAGAATAGATTATTGAGGCTGGAGGAGTCTCCAGAGAAATGAGGTTTATAAGGCCTGTGTGAGTTAAAGGGATAAGGAGTGCTGCATTGGCTGGTGGAGGTTAGAATATATCATACAGGATCGACGAGTTACAAAGACAGGTTTTTGTGGACTTGGAGAACTCTCAAGACATCACACTGAAAGACACAGGCGCCAAATGACACAGAAGGGGGTCATTTGGCCAATCATGGTTACACCAGCTCTTCAACTGAACTCTCTGCTGAGTAATGATCTCCTCTTTACCTCACATCGTTTCACATTTATTTTGCATCAAAATCATCCAAACTCCTCCTGAATAATTCAGTCAAACATATAGCGAAAATGCATCTAAGTGTATCTGAACTACTTGCGGAGATCTTTTTCCAGGTATAAATCTTCTTTCTAGTTTCAGTCTAGCCTTACTCCATCTTTTTATAAGCTCACTGTGAGGTGCCCACAGAGGATTCAGGGACATCTCGATTTTGGCTCTCAGTTTTCCCACAATTCCACTCCCCCCGCTCTACTATCTCCCTCTGAACCTTCAGCATTCCTCCTGTTCCCCAATCGTATTCTCCATTTGATACCAATTCTATTGTTATTCTCCATCACCATCTTCACTTTCCCATTTGAGGGGCAATTCCTCAAATGGACCCAAGCCATCTCCTCTTTGACGGAGCCTATTTTTCAGTTTATCTTTTTCTGACAAACTTGGTGTTCCAGTCAAACCTTCCCAGCTTCATTCTTTCCCCATTAAAGGCTGCTCTGATTCAACTAATGTTTCTCACTCTCAATTATTGCATATCATTCTCTACCATCATCCTGAACTTTACAATAAAATGATCGCTGTGCCACAAAATTTTCCCTTACTGATACTGGATCCACTTTCCCCACCTCTTTCCCAAGGATCAGTTCCAACAGTACATGCTGTCTTGGGCTGGACACATACTCCTGCTATAAGTTCTCCTCCATGTAATCCAGGGACACTTATCCCTCATGACGCTCCACCAACAGTAACCCAGTCAATAAATTAAGTTTTTTAATTTAACTACTCTGTCGTATTGTTATCGCTCTCAAATGGCCGTCTCGATCCTTTCCAATGATTGTTGGCTGACGGACTGTACCTCACAGTGTAACTGTATACTTTTTTATTCTGTAGCTCCAGCCAAATTCATTTTTCCTTGGACGGATCCTCTTTCCCTTGGACTCCTTAACTAACGCTAATCTAAACCAATACTTTTACCTTTATCCTTTCCCTTCCGTTCTAGCTTTTTGGAATCCTTTATACCCAACAATATTTAACAGCCAGTCCTGCTATTCCTTGAGCCAGTTCTCGGGGTTCAGGATATCAGATTTCCACAAGAATAAAGAAATTTGAGAGCTTTCTAACACAGATGGGAATGGAGGAGGTGAGATATTGTGAGGAACTAAAAGAATTATAAGTCAGGGAGGATGTCAGATATAAAAGGGAGAGCTGCATTGTCTGTGGGCAGTTAGAGACATGAGGAGTGTTGTAGCGCCTGCTGGAGGCTACATGGATAACAACAGTTCCAACGGCTGGTGCAGTGGCTCAGGAAGGCAGCTCACTACCACCTTCTCAGGGACAACTCCAAATCACCAATAAATGCTGGCTCAGCCAACAAAGCTCATGTTCATGAATGGATGAAGGAATAAAAGATCTACAAGTAGCTCTGAGGTCACTCAGGCTGGCCCTATCAACAGCACTTCATAAACCCGGAATCACTATACCCTGGAAAGACAGGTTCCTCCAGGTGCACGGGAACGCCAGCATTTCCAAGGTGCCCTCCAAGGCACGCTCCATCCTCCCAGCACTGTGTCTGTCCCTACACCCAAAGGACTGCAGTGGGTCAGGAAGGCAGCTCCCCACCACCTTCTCCAGGGAATTACAGATGGGAAGGTAATGGGGAAACTCTGCTGTTTACAGCCAGACAGAAAAATAAATCCAGCAGTGGGTGTGAAATGAAATTTCCCTGTCAGAACAACATGCTTAGCATGGAGAGAGGATTTGTCTGATTGGCACAAGGCAGAGAGTGTGAAGAAAGGGGTCTTTTTCACGATGGGAACTGGTGATGGGGGAGCTCTGCAGGGGTTATACGTTATACATTAAGAGTCTGAACAAAGGATATGAAGGGGTACGAGAAATAGGTTTCCAAGAAAGATGCCAGGAATGAAATACGGGTCATATGAGGAGTAGGTGAAGTCTCTGGGTCTGCACTTGATGAAGTTTCAGAGGCAGCGACAGAATCTCATTCAGACTGACAGAACACAGAGGGGTCTGCATGGAGTGCACGGTGGTGGGGGGGGGGGCGCGAAAATATTTCCACGAGAGGAGAGACTAGGGGCCAAGGGCACAGCGTCAGAGTGAAGGGACCCACACTTTAGAATAGAGAAATGGAGAATGTATTCAGCCAGAGGGTGATGGATCTGTGGAACTCACTGCCTCATGGGACTGTGGATGCTAAGTGATTCAGTGTATCTAAAACCGAGATAGCTAGGTTCTTGATGAGTAACGAGATCAAGGATTGCAGGGAGTAAGTGAGAGAATGATGTTGAGAAATAATTCAGCCATAATCAAATAGTGGAATAGACCCGATGGAACGAATGGCCGAACTCTGCTCCTGTACACGATGGTATTATGGATTAGGCCTTTTCGATAGGTCTCTAACTGTGCAGTTATAATTTCTGGTATATCAGTTACCAAACATTCCAGCACTTTCCGGATTACTGCTGTCATCTCTTGGTTTCAGATCGACTGCAGAAAGCTACATCATAGAGTAACGTGGGAATCCTTGTGTATAAATCTGAGAAAGGTCGCATACAGGGCCAGCAGGACAGAGAGAATGTAAATGGAATGCTGGCATTGATTTCAATGGTAATGGAGAATAGAAATAGGGAAGGCTTGTAACAACTATAGACGACTCCAAACAACTCACAGTGAGAACACTGTAATTAGGTTTGCTGACCTATCTGGAGAGAAAATGTCCTTGCATTGGAGGCAACCCAGAGCAGGTTCACCAGGCTGGTCTTCAAAGTGGAGGGATATTGATGAGAAGAGGTGGAGAAGGTTGAACTTGCAGTCGTTAAAATTTAGAAAATTAGGCAAATTTATTGATACAACGAAGAATTTCGTGTTCCTACAGATTCAGTACTGAGACATTGTTTCCCTTAGCAAGGATGTTTAACCAGAGATAAAGGGGAATACAGACACCAGAGAAGCTAACAGAAAAAAGATGGGTTATAGAGACTGGAGGATGTTACAGAGTTCAGGTGGTTTGAGATCACTGTTAGTGGTTAGAGATCAGATAGGTTGTCGGGCTGAAAGATGTCAAGTAGAGTTACAGGGTTATCAATCCTGAAGGAGTTACAGAGATCGGGAAGAATATAAGGACTAGAGATTACACAGATAGGGGTGGTTGTTGGAGCTCCAGGATATACAGAGACTGGGAGGGCTGTCGGGATTGGAGATTACACAGATGGGGTGGTATTTGGAGCTACAGAATTTTTAGAGAAAGGGAGGGTTGTAGATACTGGAGATTACACGGATTGGGATGGTAGTTGGAGTTGCAGGGGTTTATAGAGAAAGATTTAGATTGTTGGTGCCTGGAACTACACTGACATGGACAATAGTTGGAGCTGCAGGAGTGAGTGAGATAGGGAGGGTTGAAGGGTCTGGATCAGTTCACACAGCCAGGGAGAAGTGTAGGGATTGGAGGAGCCAGAGATAGTGAAGGTTGCAGGGCTGCAGGAGTTCAGAGAGTTAGTGACGACTGTGAAGGCAGGTTTGCAGCATTCCCATCAGTTACACAGAGATGTGGAGTGCTGTTCTGGAGGAATTTACAGAAATCAACAGGGTTGCAGATACGGAAAATATCACAAAGACAGTGAGCTGTAGTATTTGAGGAGGTTACAGCGACAGGATGTATTGAGGAGTTGGAGGCCGCTACAGGTGTTAAACATTCTGCAAGGAATCAATAGCCTGAAATCGATCGGGGGATTTGAAATTCTGGAGATAAAGAATGAGAATTGCAGCGACTGAAGAATATCAGAGAGATGGAGAGTAACACATGAGTTTGAGAAGTTATAACAGAGATGATCTGTCGGCAATGGAGTAATAGAAGATACAAGGTGATCTGAAGGGACTACAGGTGATCAAAAGGACAGTGAGGCTTCTCAGTGTCGGATTGGGACAGTTTACGCAGACATTTATGGAATGTTGCAACTTACAAAGATTAAGAGAGTTGTATAGAATTGAGGAACAAACAGAGGTATGGAAGTTCATGAAGACATTTGTTGATTTCGGATGCTAAGGTTCTGGAAATTAAATGGAACGGCAAGCTGGACAATCTGTCAGAGCTGACAGAAACAGGAATAGAGCCTGCAGACACTAACACAGATAGGGAGCATTGCACTCACTGGAGGAGGTTTCTGCTTTAGGGATGGTTGTAGGGGAGTGTAACGTTTACACAGATAGGTGTGTAAGAGCTGGAGAAGGTTTTGGAGATGATTAGATTGGTGGGGAGACCACAGGGGCTTACATTGAAGGGCGGGTGATAGCGACGGGAGGATGTTACATAAATAGTAAGTCTTGTAGAAACTGATCGGGAGAGTCACAAGCATTAGAGCTGGTTCCACAGATCGGGGCGCTGCAAGGACCTGAGAAGATAAGACAGATCGGGAGGATTGCAGGACGTCCACATTTTCAGAGTGTTTCAGGATTGGAAAAGGTTACACAGTTAAGGAGGGATGTTGGAGCTGTTGGAGTTCACAGAGACTCGGAGGTTTGAAGGGTCTGGGGCGGTTTATGGATAGAGGGATATATTTAGGGACATTAATATGAACGCAAAGGGAGAGATTAGATTAAATACCCTACAGCATGGAAACAGGTACTCCGGCCCAATAAGTCCACACCAAAGAGCAACCCACTCAGACCTACTTCTCTCCGACAACGCACTGAACACTATGGGCAACTTATAATGGCCAATCCACCTGACCTGCACATCTATTGACTGTGGGAGGAAACCCACGCAGATACAGGGAGAAGTTGGAAACCCCACACAGACAGTCACCCAACACTGGAATCGAACCTGGGTCCCTGGTGCTGTGACACACCATTGCTCACCACTGACCCACTGTGCTGCTCCAAATTGCAGAATTACACAAAGAGAGCATGTTTGAGGTGCTGGGCGGGCTGTAAGGAGTGGAGGATAAAACAGAGATGTGGAGTGCTGCTGTGGCTTGAAAAAGGTCTGGAGATGTTTATATAGATATGAAGGTCGGTAGGGATGGAAAAGGTTTACTGAGGTCATGCGGTCCTTTAGGCCAGGAGGCAGGAGTGTTATAGGGCCTGCAGAAGGCTAGTGATATTATGTTCTCCTGGGGCTTGAGGAAGGTACACAGGTGGGTATTTTGGTCCAGACTGGAGGATTTTACAGAGACGAGGGCACTGTAAGTATTGTGCAAAACTACAGAGAAATGAATTATTGTACTGGGTGCAAGATGAGATTATTGGGATTGGGCATGTTATCGAAACTGGAGCAATTTACACAGAGGGAGAGTCGTCAGCATTGGAGTAGGTTTCAAATATACAGCGGGAATATGGGAGGGGTGGAGTTTACAGAAATAGGAAAATTTCTGGGAATTACATTGGCGCAAATTAGTTGGACCGAAAGGCATGTCTCCTTGCTGTATGACTATCACACGACTGACAAAGTGTGAGAGGGGGAATATAGAACAAAGATCCCAGGATTCAATGCCATCTCCTTGGGGGAGGCCTGCTTTCCCCTCTGTTGTACTGATCCTCACTAAGACAGCACAGGCCTGTATTGATAACTGTCAACTTCCTATATTGACATAGGAAGGCTCAATGCAACAGAGATGAATGTTAACAAGAGGGTGGGGATTGAGCCTGGGACCATCATGCTCTGTGTTCGTGCTTCAACACTGTATCGATGTCATGTCTTCTAGACCAAAGTTCGATCCCTTAAATACACTCTGCTCTGTTCACTGTGAGTGATCTTACCGGCTGCAGGATTTACTGAAGGCTCACTCTCCATCTCTCCGGCTGACCAACTGTCTTCAATGTGGTGATGGACAAGACAGGAATTGGGAATTCTGCTGAGTCAGGAACTTCCTGAGTACCTACAGGAGACAGAAAAAATGACGAAATGGGAAATGAGACTGATGCAGTGAGGGTTACACATGGAGAATGGCACCGAGTCCTACAGAGACCTGGAAAATCCCAGCCTCCATCCCTGGCCTGTGCTGCACGTCTCTCTGGAGTCGAGAATTCTGTTGCCTCAGGATCTGGACTGGCTGCAAAAGGTCCAGTCACCGGCAGCAATTAGATCCTCACAGTGACAAATACCACATGCGGAGATACTGAGTGATATCACCAGAGTGCAGGTAGGTATCAGGATCAAACCACGGTCAGGAAAACAGGGGTTTGATTCATGGTGTACTGGGATCCGCACTGAGGAATGAGTGAATATAAAATGGGCCAGGCAATGGCCTAGTGTTACTCTCACTCCACTCTTCATCCAGAATTTAATGCCGGTAGCAGGGATACCCATCTGACTGCTTAATACCCTTTAAGTAAGGAAATCTGTTATGGGCTGCCAGTCTGGCCAACGTATGAATCCAGACCCAGAGCAAGGAGGCTGAATCTCAACTGCCCAGTGAAATGACCTGGCGAGCCACTCAGCTCAAGGGCAGCTCGGGGGTGGGCATGAAATGCTGGCCACTCAGAGACAGCAGCATCCCACGAGTGAATTTAAAACAACACTACTGTGACTAGCGTCCTGGCCAATCATTTCGGTAGGTTTATGGACAGGGCTTTAAACTGACAGAGAGGATGCTGGGACAGGATTCAGGTGAAAGCAGCTTTCCCCATCCAAAGATAAACGATGACGCATCAGAACAGCATGGGAATGTGACCGAAGACGAGCAGAAAGGAATAGGAAGGAACAGTGAATTAGGCTCTGACAGGAAATTCTGGGAATGAGTCAATCACAGTTTTTTTGGGGAATTGTCAAAGTATCGGCAAGATTTGGTCACCAGAAAGATGTGGTTACAGGAGAAACTGTGTTGTACTCTTCTGTGTTCTAAACAGGGAGGGTTACAATGGCAGGAAGGTGTTTCAGGAGTCTGGAGAGGATGGCATCTGTATGAATAGACACATTTAGGAAGGTTTGCTTGGAGTGCCAGCGGTAACAGAAACACCAATGGCCTGATCTGAAGCAGATGACCCAGACTGGGATGGGTGTGGGAATTGGTGGTGATTTCACAGGGGAGGGAGGACCATTGAGTCACAGGAGGTAACAGAAATGCGGAGAGCTGTCGGGCCTGTAGGCGTTCATGAAGATGGAGAGGTTGGGAGGGATGGGCCAGTTGACAGGGATAAGGATGTTGGTTGGATGGATTGGTTTATACAGTCAGGAGTGTTTTAGGCGAATCGAGCAGATTACAGAGATCCAGTGTGTTGTATAGGCTGGAGGAACAAACAGAGATATGGAGGGTAGTCATGGCTGAAGATGTTTATAGATACAGGAAGGTTTAGACTCTGCAGATTATTTAGATATGGAGGGTGTGGAGTCTGCCAGAGTTTCCAGACAGGCAGTAATTTTGGTTGGAGACAATTTCACAGATAAGGGACCATTAGTAACCTCCTCCAGAATGGTCAAAGTGGGAAGGGTTGTGGGGGATTTTCCTTCACACTAACAGGGAGATACTGGATTCTTGAGATCAAACTTTTAAAAACCTCCTATTTGCGAGTAATTCATTTTCCTTCAAACAGACCGACCCATGATTTGAACGTGCCGGTGTTGGACTGGGATGGGCAAAGTTAAAATCACACAGCACCAGCTTACAGGTACAATAGGTCTATTTAGCGGCACTAGATTTCGAAGTGCTGCTTCTTCATCAGGTGGTTGTGGAACACAGTCATAAGATACAGAATTTATAGCAAAGGATGGCAGTGTCATGAAATGAAATATCAAACGAGTTTTGATTAAGTCTTTCGTCTTTTAGAATGACCACCAGCGCTTCCAAATCTAGCACTTCATAACACAGACGGACCTCGACTATCCAAATATCAATTATCCCAATATCGGATTATGCAAAGGAGACCTCGAGGTCCCGATAGAAACATTACATCAAAGAGCTGTTTCAACCCTGATTGTGTTTTATTTTGTTTACACTGATTAAAACTGATCTCGGCTCACTGAAATGCTGCCGAGAACAGTCCTGGACATCGAGCCCAGGTACCATCTCCAAATGACTGACCTCCCACCCTCTCTGGCTCTCCCCACATTGAGCCTGGAGTTCTACATAGGGGTAAATCCTAAATCCCCCTTCCCCAGATATTCTCTCGAACATTGTATACAGGGCAGACGTGGAACTTTTCGAAATGTTAAACGAAAACTTGTGTGTGTCGCTAAGTGTGCATGTATGTGTGCATGTGCACGTGCGTGTGTGTGTATGTGTGCGTGCGCTATTTGGAGACCACCAAAGGCAGCAGCTGTCTTACTGTTGTTGCCTATTCCGGCTGCCCAGGAGAGAGGGGGAGATAATGGGGGCAAGGGGGCAGGGCAGCTGTGGGTATGGGCGTGAATGGTGGGCGGGGCGGGTGGGGGTTGTAATGTTGGATGAGTTTGGGACTGGGTGGAGGGCGCTGTTGGAGGCGGGCGGGGGCAGTGTTTGACAGGTTTGGGGGCGGGCGAAGGGTGATGTTGGATGGATTTGGGAGCGGGCGGGGTGATCTGTTGGAGGCGGGCGGAGGGTAATGTTGGATGGGTTTGGGATAGGCAGGATGCTCCGTTGGAGGCGGGTGGAGGGTGATGTTGGATGGGTTTGGGACGGGCAGGGTGCTCTGTTGGAGGGCAGGAGGGGGGTGATATTGAATGGGTTTGGCAGCAGGCGGTGTGCTCTTTTGGAGGCGGGCGGAGGGAGATGTTGGATGGGTTTGGGGTGGGTGCAGTGCTCTGTTGGAGGTGGGCGGGGCTGATATTGGATGAGTTTGGAGGCAGGCAGGGTGCTCTGTTGGAGGCAGGCGGAGGGTGATGATGGATAGGTTTGGTGGCGGGTGGGGTGCTGTGTTGGAGGCCGGCGGAGGGTGATGTTGGATGGGTTTGGGGCCGGCAGGGTGATCTGATGGAGGCGGGCGGGGGATATGTCGGATGGGTTTGGGGTGGTTGCAGTGCTCTGTTGGAGGTGGACGGAGGGTGATGTTGGATGGGTTTGGGGGTGGGCAGGGTGATCTGTTGGAGACAGGCGGAGGGTGATGATGGAAGGGTTTGGTGGCGGATGGGGCGATCTGTTGGAGGCGGGCGGGGGGGTTGTTGGATGGATTTGGGGGCGCGCAGGGTGATCTGTTGGAGGCGGGCGGGGGGGTGATGTTGGATGGGTTTGGTGGCGGGTGGGGTGTTCTGTTGGAGGCGGGCAGAGGGTGATGTTGGATGGGTTTGGGGGCGCGCAGGGTGATCTGTTGGAGGCGGGCGGGGGGTGATGTTGGATGGATTTGTGGGCGCGCAGGGTGATCTGTTGGAGGTGGGCGGTGGGGTGATGCTGGATGGATTTGGGGGCGGGCGGGGGGGATGTTGGATGGGTTTGGGGGCGTGCGGGGTGATCTGTTGGAGGCGGGCGGGGGGGTTGTTGGATGGATTTGGGGGTGCGCAGGGTGATATGTTGGAGGCGGGCGGAGGGTGATGTTGGATGGGTTTGGGGGCGCGCAGGGTGATCTGTTGGAGGTGGGCGGGGGGGTGATGTTGGATGGATTTGGGGGCGGGCGGGGGGATGTTGGATAGGTTTGGGGCGGGAGGGGTGATCTGTTGGAGGCGGGCGGGGGGGTTGTTGGATGGGTTTGGGGTGGGCGGGGTGATCTGTTGGAGATGGGCGGTGGGTGATGTTGGATGGGTTTGGGGTTGGCGGGGTGATCTGTTGGAGGCGGGCGGAGGGTGATGTTGGATGGGTTTGGGGGCAAGGTTGGGTAGCGTTGGACGGTTGGTGGGG
The DNA here is from genome assembly GCF_047496795.1 of Chiloscyllium punctatum. Classification (NCBI taxonomy): domain Eukaryota; kingdom Metazoa; phylum Chordata; class Chondrichthyes; order Orectolobiformes; family Hemiscylliidae; genus Chiloscyllium; species Chiloscyllium punctatum. The sequence goes on along the minus strand of NC_092759.1, from coordinate 85,496,902 downwards.
GCGGGCGTGGGTCAGAGTTGGAAGGGTTTGGGGGCGAGCAGCGGGGTGTTTTTGGGCGCTGGTGGGGCGTGAGGGCTCATGTATGGTTTGCTGCTGCCTAGTCACCTCAACGGGGACTAGACATTACCGAAAACCCAGAGGCCCAGAGGAATGGCATTGAATCGATTAATCGAATAATCAATTATCCGAATGTACTATTGGCCGCCCATCTCGTTCAGATATTGGAGGTTCCTGTGTAAACCAGCTGGATAATAACCTGGTGTTGTGTGATGTTTACCTTCACCCAATCAATCCCTGCTCGATCCTTCTGAATGGCCCAAATATTGACGCTGTTCCAGATTAAGAGCTTAATCTGTGTACCTGCCTGGTCCTCTTCCATAACTATGTTAAAATGAAGACAGTTGTGGTCACTGGACCAAAAGTGCTCTCCAACTGACACTTCAGTCACTTGGCCGACCTCATATTCTGAGGGGAGGTCCTGTGTTGCACACGACTGAGTAGCATAGAGCTCTCTACATCTTGATTTAGGAAACTGTCTGAGACATATTTGACAAATTCTACCCCTCATGGTACTTTTACACTCTGGGTGACGCAGTCAATCCATGGGAAGTTAAAATCTCCATCCAATACTACTCTATTTTTATTGGTACCTGCAATCTCACTGCGCATTTTCTCCTCTTGGAACCGCTGGCTATTTGAAGGTCCGGAAAACCATCCCAGCAGACTGACCATCCCCTTCTTGTTTCTAACTTTTAAATATATGGCCTCATTTGATGACCACTGAACAATATTTTCTCTAAACACTGTTTTTATGTCCTCCGTAATCAATAGGGCAACTCTCACTCCTCACTTACTTGTTCTTATGTCACGCCTGTAGCTTTTGTACCCTGGAACACGTAGCTGCCAGTCCTGCCCTTCCCTCAGCCATGTTTCTGTTATGGCTGTAATATCCTAGTCCCCGGTGCTAATCCATGGTCTGAAATTGTCTGCCTTACCAGTCAGGCCTCGTGCATTGAAATTAATGCCTTTTAAGCCAGAAGTCTTTTCCCTCCTTATACTATTCCCGGGTATCCTGGATAGATTTTCCCCTGACTAGTTGATGGCCCCTGTCTTATTCAGAGTCTCAACTCCCTGCCAAAAAAGTTTAAAGCCTACCGGGTAACACCAGCAAATCTCCTTCCAGGGATACTGGTGCCCCTCTGCATCCAGTGCCATCCATCCCCCGGTACACGTCACCTCTACCCCAGAAGAGATCCCAATGACCCAAGAACTGAAAACCCTGCCCCCTACAACAGCTCCTCAGCCACACATCCATCTGGCCTAGCTTTCTATTTCTATCCTCACTGGCACGTGGCACTGGGAGTTACATGGAGATCTTTCACCTCAATATCCTTTTTTTTAAACTTCTCACCTGACTCCCTATACTCATTTCACAGGACCCCATCACTTTGTCTAACTCTGTCATATGGACCAATGTGCACAATGACCTCTGGCTGTTCGCTCTCCCCTTCAGAATATTCAGAAACTGCTCAGAGACATTCTTCACCCTTGTACCCGGCAGGCAGATCTGGGGTCTCTTCTGCAGCCATCCAGTCTCCTGTCTGTCCCCCTCACAACTGAGTCTCCTATCAGTATTGCAATCATTAGACAGGACCTGGCAAACAGAAACAGGGAGGAACGACCTGCAATTGGGTCGATATTAGGAAAGTGGGAGTAGTTAAATGTGATGCTGAGAAAGCTCGGGGCCAGTGGGTTCCTTGAAGAGTGAGTAGTAAAGGCAGCAAGTATAGCGAATACTGATCAAGTGATATTGTCAGTTTGATAAAGAAAATCCAGTTCAATAAAATGTAAAGCCATTCACAAGTATAGAACATAGAACAGTACAGCTCAGAACAGGCCCTTCTGTCCACGATGTTGTGCCGACCACTGATCCTCATGTGTGCACCCTCAAATTTCTGTAACCATATGCATATACAGCAGTCTTTTAAATGTCCCCAATGACCTTGCTTCCTCAACTGCTGCGGGCAACGCATTCCATGTTCTCACAACTCCCTGTGTAAAGAACCCGCCTCTGACATCCCCTCTATACTTTCCTCTCACCCCTCGTGTTAGTCATTTCTGCCCTGGGAAATAGTCTCTGGCTGTTGCCTCTATCTACGCCTGTCATTATCTTGTACACCTCAATTAGGTCCCATCTCCTCCTCCTCTTCTTCAACGAAAAAAGTCCGAGCTCAGTCAACGTCTCCTCATAAGATAAGCCCTCCAGTCCAGGCATCATCCTGGTAAACCTCCTCTGAACTCTCTCCAAAGCATCCACATCTTTTCTATAATAGGGCGACCAGAACTGGACGCAGTATTCCAAGTGCGGTCTAACCAAAGTTTTATAGAGCTGCAACAAGATCTCACGACTCAAACTCAATCCCCCTGTTAATGAAAGCCAAAACACCATATGCTTTCTTAACAACCCTGTCCACTTGGGTGGCCATTTTAAAGGATCTATGTATCTGCACACTAAGATCCCGCTGTTCCTCCACACTGCCAAGAATCCTATCATTAATCCTGTACGCAGCTTTCAAATTCGACCTTCCAAAATGCATCACCTCGCAATTATCCAGGTTGAACTCCACCTTCCACCTCTCATCCCATCTCTGCATCCTGTCAGTGTCCCGCTGCAGCCTACAATAGCCATCTATACTGTCAACGACACCTCCAACCTTTGTGTCATCTGCAAACGTGCTGACCCATCCTTCAATTCCCTCATCCAAGTCATTAAAAACAAATTACAAACAGTAGAGGCCCATGGACAGAGCCCTGTGGAACACCACTCGCCACAGAATTCCAGGCAGAATATTTTCCTTCTACTACCACTCGCTGTCTTCTGCTGTCCAGCCAATTCTGTATCCAGACAGCTAAGTTCCCCTGAATCCCATTCCCCCGAACTTCTGAATGAGCCTTATCAAATGGTGAACCTTATCAAATGCCTTGCTGAAGTCCATATACACCACATCCACTGCTCGATCCTCATCAACATTTCTCGTCACATCCTTGAAGAACTCGATAAGGTTTGTGAGGCATGACCTGCCCCTCACAAAACCATATTGACTGCATTTAATCAAGCCATGCTTTTCCAGATAGTCATAAATCCTATCCCTCAGAATACTTTCTAACACCTTGCAGATGACACACGTGAGACTTACTGGTCTGTAATTGCCGGGGATTTCCCTATTTCCTTTCTTGAAGAGAGGAATTACATTTGCCTCTCTCCAGTCCTCAGGTATGGCCCCAGTGGAGAGTGAGGATGCAAAGATCTTTGCAAGTGGCGAAGCAATTGCATTTCTCATTTCCCAAAGCAGCCGAGGACAAATCTGGTCCGGGCCTGACGACTTGGCAATCTTAATGTTTGACAAAATTTTCAGCACATCAGCTTCCTCTATCTCGATCCATTCCAGCATGTACACCTGCGCTTCAAGAGGGCAAGGGGATTGTAGAAAATGAGGGACAAACAATGGTCATGAAATACATTTGGCAGATATAACTGAGGAAAAACCAGAAGGTATTTCGTCACCATCGTTAACATAGGAGGTTTCCCAGCGAAACAGCGAGGCCTATTAGAAACCGAAGGGACAATCTGTGCATGGAGCCAGAGGAAGTAGGTGAGGTCTTCAATGAATACTTCCCAACTGTATTCACACAGGAGAAAGATATTGTAGCCGGGGATCTCAGTCGGGATGGTGAGGTTCCAGAACACGGTAAGATCAATAAGGCGGGGGTATCAAATGTTTTCACAGGGATAAAAAGGTGGAGAAATCCCCAGAGCCCAATGAAATGTATCCCAGGTTACTATGGGAGGTAATGGAGGAGATTGCTGTATCCCTGGTGGATATATTTAATACTTTACTGGCCACAGGTGAAGTGCTGAATGACTGGAGAATCGCTAATAAGATTCCTTTGTTCAAGAAGGGAAGCAGGGATAGGCCAGGTAATTACACAGCAGATAATCTGACAGCAGGGGGGAGGGAAAGTATTGGAAACAATTCTGAAGGACAGTTTGAATTGATAACTGGAAAGACAGGCATTGATTACAGTTAGTCAGCACGGATTTGATACAGGAAGATCTTGTCTGATGAAATCAGTTCAGTTTTTTGACCTGGTGTCTAAAAATATTGATGAGAGCTGTGCAGATGATGTGGATTCCATGGAGTTCATTAAGGCCTTGGACAAGGTCCCACATGGAAGGCTGCTCCAAAAGGTAAGAGCCCATGGAATCCAAGGCAATTTGGCAATTTGGATCCACAATTGGTGGAGGGCTGTTTTTTGACTGATAACCTTTGCCCAGCGGGTGTACCACCGGGATCTGTGCAGGAGCCATTGCTGTTCATTATGGACATTAATCACTCGGATGTGAAAGCAGAAGTTATCATTAGCAGGTTTGCAGATAACATGAAAGGTGAGGGTGTTGTTCACATTGAGGGGGACGGTCTCAGGCTGCAGTCTGAAGGTTGAGGCTGGGACATGATTTCAACAGAGTAATTTCAATTGATAAGGCAGGTAAGAGCACAGCAGGCAATAAGGGAAAACTGATGAATTAAGCTGCATTTACTTTGATGCAAAATGCCGGACAGATGAGGCAGATGAACACACGGTGTGGATGGGAACATGGGACTGGGAAATGACAGGAATTACAGAAACACAGCTGAAGGAGGGACAGGGCTCGCAGATCATTGTTCCAGAGGACAGATTCAACAGGAAGGATAGATGGGGAGGCAAGAGAGGAGGGGGAGTGGAGATTTTGATCAGTGAAAACATCACTGCAGCACTGAGAGAGGATATTCCTGGGGATCACCCAGTAAAGCTATGTTAGTGGAACTAAGAAATAAGAATGAGTAATCAGTTTGATATGACTGTTCTACAGGCCCGCAGTAGTCAGCGGGAAATTGAACAGCAAATATGTCGGAGATCTCAGATATCTGTGAGAAGGATAGGGTTGTAATGGTCGGGGATTTTAACTTTCCAAACCTAGAATGGGCCTGCCAGAGTGTTCAGAGCTTGGATGGGAGGAATTTTGTTTTTACATTAGATTACTTACAGTGTGAAAACAGGCCCTTCGGCCCAACAGGTCCAGATCGACCCGCAGAAGCGCGCCCAACCAGGCCCCTTCCTCTACATTTACCCCCTCACCTAACACTATGGTCAATTTATCATGGCCAATTCACCTAACCTGCACATTTTTGGAGGTTGGAATTGAACCCGGGTTTCTGGCACTGTGAGGCAGCATTGCTAACCACTGTGCCACCATGCCATGTTCAGTGTTTTCAAGAAAACTGTCTCAATCCGTATGTGTCTGGTCCGACTGGAGGAAGGGATAAATCCTGACCTCCCCTTGGGAAACAAGGTAGGGAAAGGGGCTGTTTATGGGGGAGTACTTTTGCAAAGTCACCACAATTGTGTTAGTTTTAAAATAGCGATGGAAAAGGTACTCCACAAGTTAAAGGTCAAAACTGGCCTTGGCGCAATCTCGAAGGTATTAGGCAAGACGTTGATTCGTGGAGGCTATTTGCAGGTAAAGGGACGTTGGCAAGTGGGATTCTTGCATAAGAGAGATAAATTAAGATTTCAGGGCCAGCATATTCCTGTTAGTGTGAAGGACAATGCTGGCACAAGTGGGAAACACTAGATGACTGGGGATATTGAGGCTCTGGTCTAAATAAAAAGGGGGACATGTCATATATAGCCAATTGGATTGAAGGTATCTCTTGAAGATCATTATGGGTGTCGTAGCATTCTAAAGAGGGGAACCATGAGTGCCCAAAGGGAACTGACAGAGCTTTGGCAGAGAAGGTTCAGGAAAATCCAGAGAGATTCTCCAAGTATATTAGCAACAGAAGATAAACTCTGGACAGAATGTGATTCCTAAAAGATTAGTGAAGCTCTCCATGTGTGAACCCACAGGAAATGGGTGAGATCCGAAACAAACACTTCACGTCAGAATTTACTGTGGAAAACACACTGGGGAAGTAGGGAAATAAACAGCGATGTTTTCAAAAGAGTCCACATTGGAGAACAGGAGGTGCTGAAGATTTTCAAACACATTAAAATTAGACAACTCCCTGGGAACTAATCAAGTATGTCCCAGGAGATTGGGGTAAGTTAAGGAAGAAACTTACAACGATTGTTCTATCATTGACAGCCACGGGTGGTGAGCACAGAGCCTGGAGGTTGCCTAATGTGCCTATATATAGGAAAGGCTGCGACGCAATGCTAGGGACATAAACACCAATTAGCTTGATGTCAGTGGTGCGAATGTTGTTGGAAGCAATTCTATGGGACAGGAGTTACATGCATTTGGAAAGCCAACGATTGATTAGGGATATTGAGCATAGCTTTGTGCATACAAAGTCGTGTCTCTCAAACTCGATAGAGTTTGTTGAAGAGATGACCAAGAAGATAGATGAAGGCAGAGCAGTGGACGTTGTCTATCCTGACTTCAGCAAGGCCTTAGGCAGGGTTTAGCATGGTGCACTGGTTAGTAAGGTTCGATCACACGGGATCAGGGAGAGCGAGACAAATGGACACAAAATTGGCTTGACAGTAGGAGGCAGAGGGTAGTGGGAGAGGGCTGTTTGCAGACCGGGGCCCTCTGACCAGCGGTGTGCCATACGGATCGGTGCTGGGGCCATGCATGTGCATTATTGAGAATATATGAATTAATGTTAGTAAGTTTGTGGATAGTAAAATACGTGTTATAGTGGGCAGTGAATACAGTTATCAAAGGTGATCCTAACCAACTGAGCCAGTGGGTCAATAAATGAAAGATGGAGCTGAATTCAGGTATTGGATTTTGTTAAGACAAACCAGGGAGGACTAACACAGTTAATGGCGGAGCTTGGACAGTGTTGCCGAACAGAGAGAGACCAAGGGATGCGTTGACATTGTTCCTTGTAAGTGGCATCACAGTTGGACTGGATGGGGAAAGCGACATTAGGCACACTTGCCCTAATGAGTCAGAGTATTGAGTACATGCGTTGGTACACCATTACACGTCTGTATCAGACATTGCTGGGTCCCGAGTTGGGGTACTGTGTACAATTCTGATCCTCCTGCTTCAGGAAGCATATTCTGAAACTGCAAATGGAGCAAAGATTGATGAAGATATTACTGATGCTGGAGGGTTTTCCAGAAACAGAGAGGCTGGATAAGCTGGAAAGCAACATTGGGAAATGAGATAGATTTGGTAGATAAGGTGAACGAGAATCCAAAGAAATTCTACAGCATAGAAGGACAAAAAAGCTACTAGACAGACAATAGAGCTCCTCAAACCTCACTGAGGCCAACCATGCCCGGAACCACTAGAGATGGGTGCGAACCAAAATGAATATTTCATGTCAGAACGTACTGTGGACAACGACTAGGAAACAAAAGGAAAGAAATAGTGATGTCTTGAAAAGAGTCCCCATTACAGAAGAGGTGGTGCTGGAGGTCTTAGAACACAAAGGTAGAGAAAGCCCGAGGTTCTGAACAAGTGTATCCCAGAACATTGTGGCAAAGTCGCAGTGGGGACTGTGGCAGAGATATTTGTATCATTATCCTTCGTATTTCCATTGGGTGTAGGTGGCTGAGGAGTGACCTAAGAAAGGTTTATAAAAAAACATGAGTGGGATATAAAGGGTGAATAGTGAAGGTCTTTACCTCAGGGGAGGAGAATCCATAAATAGAGGGCATAAATATGAGGTGGGAGAGGAAATACTAAAAAGCGACCAGAGGGGCACATTTCCACACAGAGAATGGTGCACATATTGAATGAGCTGCCGCTAATGTGGTAGAGAAAAGTACAATTCCATCATGGAAAAGACATTTGGGCAGGTACATGGAGATGAGAAAGTTTGACGGGATAGGGACCAAACGCAGGCAAATGCGACTCGTTCAGGAACCGTGATCAGCATGGACTAGTTGTTCTGTTCTGTTCTGCATGGCTCTTTCTCCAGTTATTGGAGAAGGAGAGTACCGAGATAAGGCGCTGAAGCAAGTTACAACAATAGATAATGTAGTCTAGAATGGAGTATACTTCAAACATGTGGAGGGACTATCAGGACGGGAGGACGTTACAGGGAAAGGAAGTGTTATAGGAGTTAAAAATTATTGAAGACACTGGTCCACGAGACATGGTATATGTACAGTTGAAAGATCCCAGGCAGCATTCCCACAAACTCATGGGAAGCCTGTTTTCCCCTCTGTTATACAGATGTTCACGAAGACATCACAAGAATGGATTGATAATTGTGACATTCCCAATGCTGTCTCAGTACATCAAAACTTACAGTAGGGGTGGTGATTGACCTGCGGTGTGTCTGTACTGTGCTCCCCCTCCAGCACTGCATCTATGTCATGCCTTGTTAGCCGATGTTTGGAGCCCTCTCAATGCTCCCTTTTCTGTGCACTGTGAGTGATCTTACCTTGTTGCAGGATTTATTGAAAGCTCCAGATCTCCCTCCCCTTTGTCTCTCTGGCTGAACAACATCTTGAATGAGGTGATGGACGAGGCACCTAGCAGTAGGGAAGTCCATTACGTCAGGAACTTCCTGATTACTTACAGAAGACAGAGAAATAGACAGAATGGGAAACTAGACCGATGCAGTGAAGGTTATACATGCAGAATGGTCCTCACTATCACAGAGATCTGGGAAATCCCAGTGTCCATCCTTGTCCTGTTCGGCCTCGTCTGTCTGGAGTAGAGAATTATGCTGTCTCAGGATGTGGATCAGCTACAAGAGTGAGAGACGTTAACAGAGGCAGCAATTAGACCCTCACAGTGAGGGGTACCACATGGAGAAATACTGCGTGATATCACCAGACTGCAGGAAGGTAACCGGATCAAACAATCATGAAGGAAAAACAGGTTTAGCTTCATGATACACTGGTATCAGTGCTCAGGGATGAGCACCCTGTGAGCTTTTCCCTGAAGCCCTTAAGTGATGGAACAGCATTAGCCACCCTCCAGTCTTCCGTTACCTCACTGTGTCTGTTGATCATATAAATATCTCTGTTGGGGATACTTCAATCTCTTCCCTAACTTGCCGCAATATTCGAGGATTGATCTACCTCTATTTGTTTTAAGATTCCAGCACTTTCTCTTCTCTGTTGAGGATTCTTTCCAAGACATCACTATTTATTTCCCCACCCTCCCGATCGTCCGTGTCTTTCTACATAGTAAATTCAGACAAGATTTTGTTTTGTTGAAGATCTCACCCATCTCCTCTGGTTCCACACATCGGCGACCAAGATATTGATATTGAAGGGGCCCTATTCTCTTCCAAGTTATTCTTTAGCCCTTACTGAAACTTGCATAAAGGCTTCGGAAAATTCAAATAGTACACTTCCCCCATACCACCATCCCCTACACCCTTATCTATTCTGCCATTCATATTCACATCAACAAATTAAATCCAACAGACTCAAAAATACATTCTTCTTTAGAAAATGTGTTTCGAAGGTTTCAGTTTTTTTTTAATTGATAGGTCCTTTCTCACCCATTTCAGTATGCTCCTGACTTACTGTCAGCCTGACATTATTGGGTTTCAGACAGGTAGCAGAAAGGGTTGTGAGAGTTCTTGTTTATCAATCTGTAAAAGGTAACTTACAGGGTCATCAGGTAATAGAGAAGGCAAATCAAATGCTGGCATTTACTACAAAGGGAATGGAGTCTAAAAATAGGAAGGTCTTGCTAAAACAATACAAGATGCGAGTCAGACCACACCCAGAATACTACGAACAGTGTGAGTGCCCAAAGGAAAGAAAGATATTCTTCTATTCGAGGCAGGTCAGAGAAGGGATCGTTTGGTTGATCCTGGGAATGGATGAATTTTCTAATAAGAGGTGGATTAGATTGAGGTTGAACCCATTAAAGTTTAGAAAACATGAGAGAAAAATTGAATGTAAAATTCAAGATTCAGAAGAGCTTTGATCGGGTAGATGCTGGGAAATAGGTAATTAGAAAGTACAGCACAACAATGGGCCCTTCGGCCCACCATGCCTGTGCCAGCCATGATGATATTCTCAACACATGCCATCTGCCAGCACATGGTCCATATCCCTCTATTCTCTGTCTGTTCAATGATGTTATTGAAAACCATCCATTTTAGCCATTACAACACTGACACTTTTTAGTAGTCTCGTGCGGATGGAGACCAGTGTCACACACAGTTACTGTACTGCCCTTGCTGCAAGTATATTCAGTGTCCTGACTGTAACCATATTTGCATTCCCATCACTGGTTGTCCCTATGAAAGAATTCCGGCCAATGATTGCTGCTGCCTGTTTATTCCCAGCTCCATCCAAATCGCCTCCAAATTTTGGACTTCAGTTCCACGTGGCAATTTCATTAATGCATTAACCTCATCCTTTCTTCACACCTTGTTGGATTTTTGCCTAGTCTGTCTCGATCCCAACAACGCTTCAATATTCCCTTCCCAGCGATGGTCATTCTGCAGCTACATCTCCAGAATGACAATTCCATCATATCTATTCACTGTCATTCCATCTGCCTTATGGCGAATGCAGTGAGTCATTCCTCAGCAGTGCGGGGGGGGGGGGGGGCGGGGAGGAGTTGAACAAATGGTACAGATTACAGGAGATACAGAGGCTTACAGGGGCTCGAGGATGTTAGAGGTAAAGAGAGTTACATATTGTCCACAACGTCAGAGGGACAAAGGGGTTTGGGTAATTGGAGGAATTTGATGAGATAGAGGGAGCTGGATTAGCTTCTGTCGATAGGGATAGGGATGGATACAGGGAGAGGCAGGCAGACTGAGAGGCACAAACAGGGGCTGTTTCTGGGAGAAGATTATTGTGTGTATTAACAGAGATATGGAAGGTTGTAGCGACTGAACACGTTCACAGATATAAGGCGGCTTCTAGGTTCAGGAAGGCTACATAGATAGGAAGGCAGTGGAGAATGCCAGGTTGCTGGGTTGGAGACAGTTACACAGATGGGGAGGGTTGCACAAATTGGAAGAGGTGCCTGAGGTCAGGCGGGTTGGTGGGGACAGGGTGAAGGTTAAATAGATTAATATTGAAGGTTTGGAGAACGATAAGGAAGTTACGATTTTTTCACAGAAAAGGAAGGGTTGTAGGAGCTGGAGAAGTTTATCCAGATAGGGATGGATGGAGAGGTTAAAGGCAAATACATTGACAGAGAGAGTGGTGTTGTTAGGAGGGGCTTACAGGGACAGACAGGACTGTGGGGTTTACAGGGATGAAGGAATTTAGTATCACTGGAGAAGTTTTGGGATTAGGGTGTTAGGGATTGGAGAACCTGACGGAGACAGAGAGCATTGTGTGGACGAGAGAAGCTTCCACACAGAGAAAGGTTTATAGGGACTGGAGGATATTACAGAGATCACGAATACAACATGGGCCAGGATTGATTTTTGGGGCTTCTGTGCTGTCTCAGTGAGAACTAGTACAGCAGAGGTGAAAGCAGGAGCCTCACAAGATGGTGGAAATGAAGCCTAGAATGTAGCTGTTCTTTGCCCAACTCTGTATCTGTGTCCTGTCTTCCGTGTCTGAATACAGAAGGCCACAAACCCCTCCATTTGCTGTTTACTGTGAGTGGTCTTACCGGCTGCAGGATTTATTGAAGCCTCCAGACCTCCCTCTCCATCTCTCTCTGGTTGACCAAGCTTCTTCAATGAGGTGATGGATGAGACAGGAGTTAGCAACATTCTGATTACCTGCATGAGACAGAAATAGATAGAATGGAAAATTAGACTGATGCAGTGAGGATAACTCATGTACAGTAGCACCTAGTCCAGCAGAGATCACAAAATTCCTATTCTCTGTCCCTGGACTGTGCTATTGCTGATCAGAGGATTATTTTGGCTTAGGATCTCAGACCAGCTGCAAGAGTGAGAGAAGCTGATAGAAGCAGCAATTAGATCCACACAGTGAGGGGTACCACATGAAGACATAATGAGTGCTATCACCAGAGTGCAGGAAGGTCTCAGGATCAAACAACGGTCATGGTGAAAGGGTTTCGATTCATGGTGCACGGGGATAAGTACTCAGTGACGGGTGAACTACGAGTGGGACAGGTGATGACCTCAGGTTATTCGCACCAGACTGTTCATACAGAATTTAATGCCAGAGTCAGCTCAACCCATCTAACTGCATAATATCCTTTAAGGAAGGAAATCGGTTATCGACAGCAGGTCTGGCCTACATGTGACTCCAGACGCAGAGCAAGGAGTTTGACTCTCAACTGCCTCCTGAAATGACCTGGCAAGCAACTCAGCTCACGGGCAGCTCGGGGTGGGCATGAAATGCTGGCCAGAAAGAGACAGCAACATCCCACGAGTGAATTAAAAACAACCGTGCTGGGAGCAGTGTCTTGGCCAATCATGTCGGTAGTTTTATGGACAGGACTTTAAACTGACAGAGAGGATGCAGGGACAGGGTTCAGATGAAAGGTTCTTTCCAAATCCAAATAGAAAAGGTGAAACATCGGAACAGAATGGAATGTGCTGAAGACAACCAGAAAGGTACAGGAAGGGATAGTGTTTAATTATGACTGTACGTCAGTGAATTAGGCTGTGACAGGACATTCTGGGAAAAAGTAAGTTTCTTTGGAATGGACAAAGTACCTGTCATAAGGTATTAGACATGTGACACAGAGATAAATAAAATTCAGTCACCAAAAAGATGTGGTTACAGGTGAAACAAAAGGTGGAACATAAATATTAAATTGTACACATCCTTGAAGGGTCTCAGGGAGTGCAGGATGGGCAACCCTGATATTAATGGGTAACAAAGGCATCGCAGAGAAAGTATTTGGCATTAGATGATGCAGCTGAATCAACCTGAATGATTATGAATAATACATGTCAAAAACACAAGCAGAAGAACAGTTTTTATGTTGCCTAACAATATTTCATTGCTGAACACTGTTACACATTCCAATGAATTCCTGTGTAATGCAAAGGCATTGTGATAATTTTGGGAGACTTCAGTCTTTGGCAAAAACGACATTTTCAGAACTCCTCTCCAAATGTTTTTGTCAATGTTTCTTTGAATAACACATTGTGCAAATGGCCAGGGATGTAATATCTCAGATCGATTGTTGGGTGAAGAAGCTGAGTGACGGAGTAATGTCACACTGAGATATCCTCGGGGAAATTGTAGTGTAGTGGAATTCAAAGAGATGATGATTTTTTAAAGTGACCATAAAGCACACCCAACAATCACAACCAAAGCCATTCACATGTGTTTGAGAGGAGAACTGACCAAAGTAAACAGGGGAAACAGTGAAGTGTTTGGCTGGTAATGGACAGTAAAAAACATTTACAGTCATAGAGATGTACAGCACAGAAACAGGGTCTTCGGTGTCCAACTCGTTCATGCCACCCACATATCCTAACATAATCTCGTCTTATTTGCCAACACTTGGGCAAATCCCTCTCAACCCTTCCTGTTCGTATACCCATCCATATGCCTTTTAAATGCAGTCTCCACCACTTCATCTGGCAGTTCATTCCATACACGCATCACCCTCTGCCTGTAAACGTTGTCCCTTAGGTTCCTTTTGTATCTTTCCCCTCTCTCCCTGAAGCTAGGCTGTCCGGTTCTGCACTCCACTACCTCAGGGAAAAGATCTTGTCCGTTAAACCTATCCATGCCTCTTATGATTTTATAAATATCTGTATGGTCGCCCATCAGCCTCAAATACCCAAGCCCATTATTCCTCTCCCTGTAGCTCAAATCTTCCAATCCTGGCAACATCCATGTAAATCTTTTCTGAAACCTTTAAGTTTACACAACATCCTTCCGATAGGAAGGAGACAAGTATTACACACAATATTCCAAAAGTGACGTATCCAATGTCCTGTACAGCCAGAACATGACCTCCTAACTCCTCTACTCAATGCTCTAATCAGTAAACGCAAGCATACCAAATACCTTCTTCACTATCATATCTATCTGCGACTCCACTTTCAAGGAGCTATGAACCTGCACTCCAAAGTTTCTTTGTTCAGCAGCACTCCCTAGGAACATACCATTAAGTGGGCAAGTCCTGCTGAGATTTGCTTTCCCAAAATGCAGCACGTCACATTTATCTAAATTAAACTCCATCTGCCACATCTCAGCCCATTGGCCCGTCTGATCCAGATCCTGTTGTAATCTGAGGTAACATTCTTCGATTTCCAGAACATCTCCAATTTTGGTGTCATCTGCAAACTTACTAAATACACCTCCTATGTTCACATCCAAATCATTTATATAAATAACGCAAATAGTGGATCCAATGCCGATCTTTGTGGCACTCCACTGGTCACAGGTCTCCAGTGTGAAAAACAACCTTCCACCACCACCTTCTGTCTTCTACCTTCTAACGAGTTCTGGATCCAAATGGCTGGTTTTCTCTGTATTCCATGAGATTTAACCTTGCTCACCAATTTCCCATGTGGAAACTTTGCGAACAACTTTGCGAACACCATACCACTCACATTGACTGCTCTGCTCTCATGAATCCTTTTTGTTATTTCTTCAAAAACGTCAATTCAGTTTCTTGAGTCATGATTTCCCACACACAAAACAATGCTGGCTATCACTAATTAGACAATTCCTTTCCAAATACATGCAAATCATGATTCCCTCCTTCAACTTGCCCACCACTGACGTCAGGCGAACCAGTCTGTAGTTCCCTGGCTATTCCTTACCATCTTGTTTAAATAGTGGAACCACGTTAGCCAACCTCCAGTCTTCTGGCATCTCACCTTGGACTATCGATCATACAAATATCTCAGCATGGGGCACAGCAATCACTTCCCTTGCTTGCCAGAGAGTTCGAGGGTACACCTGATCAGGTCCTGGTGTTGCTGAACAAAGAGACCTTGGAGTGCAGGTTTATAGCTCCTCGAAAGTGAAGTTGCAGTTAGATAGGATAGTGAAGAAGGCGTGAGGTATGCTTTCTTTTATTGTTCAGCATATTGAGTACGGGAGTTGGGAGGTCATATTGCAGCTGTACAGGACATTGTTGGAATATTGCATGCAATTCTGGTCTCCTTCCTATCAGAAAGATGTCGTGAAATTTGAAAGGGCTCGGAAAATATTTGTTGCCAGGGTTGGAGGATTTGAGCTATTGGGAGAGGTTGAACAGGCTGGGGCTGTTTTCCCTGGAACATCGGAGGCTGAGAGGAGACCTGCACATCTTTCGAGGTTTACAAAATTATGAGGGGCATGGATAGGATAAATAGTCAAAGTCTTTTCCCTGGTATTGGGGAGTACAAAATGAGAGGGCATAGATTTAGGGTGAGAAAGGAAGAGATATAAAATGCGACTGACTGTGTGGAGTTTGCACGTTATCCCTGTGTCTGCGTGGGTTTCCTCCGGGTGCTCCGGTTTCCTCCCACAGTCCAAAGATGTGCAGGTCAGGTGAATCCCATGCTGAATTGCCCGTAGTGTTAGGTAAGGGGTTAATGTAGGGGTAAGGGTGGGTTACGTTTCGGCAGGTCGGTGTGGACTTGTTGAGCCAAAGGGCCTGTTTCCACATTGTAAAGTAATCTAATCTAAAAGAGACCTAAGGGGCAACATTTTCACACAGAGGGTGGTACGTGTATGGAATGAGCTGCCAGACCAAGTGGTGGAGGATGGTACAACTGCAACATTTAAAAGGCATTTGAATGGATAAACGAATAGGAAGTGTTTGGGGGGATATGAGCCCGGTGCCGGCAGGTGGGACTAGTTTGGGTTGGGATATCTGGTCGGCATGGATGGTTTGGATCGAAGGTTGCTTTTTCATATTGTACATCTGTATAACTCTATGACCTGATAAGGTCCTGGGGATTTATCCACCTTTATGCATTTCAAAACATTCATGTAATATGGACATTTTGTAAGTTGACACCATCTATTTCCCTACATTCCTGTATCTTCCATGTTCTCCCCACAGTAAATACTGATGTAAAACACTTGTTTAATATCTCCCCATATCCTGCAGCTCCAAGTGCAGGGTGCCTTGATGATCTTCAAGGGGCCCTATTCTCTCCTTAGTTACCATTTGTCCTTTATATTTTTACAAAAACCATTTGTATTCTCCTTAACCATATTTGCCAAAGCTATATCATGTCCCCATTCGCCCTCCTGATCTCCCACTTTAGTATATTCCTCCTGCCTTTATACTCTCCTAAAGATTCACACTCTCTCCTGAGATACGTTTACTTCTTTTTCAAAACTTAAACCTCAATTTCTCTCCTCATCCAGCATTCCGTACACCTACTGGCCTTTCCTTTCACCTTAACAGGAATATGTCTCCTGTTGCCGGACTGCCGTCCTCATTTTGGAAGTCTTCCCGATTTCCAATGATAAAGGCTTCTTCATTCCCTCAAAATGGAAACTCCCCGATTCCTGCTTCTCGCAACCGGTCCGCTAGAAAATAGTGACAAAAAAAGAGCTTTCCAAAGAAAGGCTTCGATGAGGTGAGTTCTGGTATCTAACATATATCTGGAAGTTACCAAAAGCACCAGGTCAGTATTAGGCACACAGACAGAATGGGCAAATAGATTCACATCGGACCTCACATCTCCCAGCCTGGGAACCTGAAGAATGCACTGCCATTCTGGAGAGTTATGCAGCTATCAGGAGTATTGCTGTAGCAAATAGAGGTTACAGTAATTTTGAGGGAAGATACTAATAAAGGAGGTTACAGCGCTAAGGAGGATTGTCGGGACTTGAAGAGGTTTCGCCATGTACGAGTGTTGTCAGGATTGGAGGAAGATCCCAAGTTAGGGAGGTTTTAAGATTGAAGAATTCCAAGGACAACCTTTACAGGGAGAAAGGCGGTATTCTTGATAGTGCAGAGGAACAGAAGAATCTTGGGGTCCACGTCCATTGATCCCTCAAAGCTGCTACTCAAGTTGTTAGCCTTATTCAGAAGGCATGTGGTGTGTTGGCTTTCATTAGCAGGGGGATTGAGTTTAAGAGCCAGGAGGTTATGCTGCAGCTCTATCAAGACCTGGTTAGACAGCACTTAGTATATTGTGTTCAATTCTGGCTGCCTCATCATCAGAAAGATGTAAAAGCTAAAGAGAGGGTGTAGAGGAGATTTATCAGGATGCTGCCTGGACTGGAGGGGAGATCTTATGAAGAAAGGTTGAGGGAATTAGGGCTTTACTTTTTGGAATGAAAAGGGACAAGAGATGACTTATTGAAAGTGAATGAGATGATTTGAGGCTCAGATAGAGAGGATAACCACATACCTTTCCCATTGCAAAAATGGAAATAACGAGGGGACATAAATTGACGGTGATCAGTGGAAGGTTTATAGAAGATGTCAGGGGTAGGTTCTTCAAAATGGTATAGCAGGTGTGTACAATGCACTGCCAGCAGTGGTAGTAGAGTCCGATACATTTGGGACATTTAATCAACTCTAAGATAGGCAAATGGCTGATGGTACAATGTAGGGTCTGTAGGATAGAAGGTCAGCACAACATTGAGGGCCGAAGGGCCTTGCGCTGTGCTGTACTATACTAAATAGGAGAAAGTGAGGACTGCAGATGCTGGAGATCAGAGCTGAAAATGTGTTGCTGGAAAAGCGCAGCAGGTCAGGCAGCATCCAAGGAGCAGGAGAATCGACGTTTCGGGCATCAGCCCTTCTTCAGGAATGAGGAAAGTGTGTCCAGCAGGCTAAGATAAAAGGTAGGGAGGAGGGACTTGGGGGACGGGCGTTGGGAATGCGATAGGTGGAAGGAGGTCAAGGTGAGGGTGATAGGCTGGAGTGGGGTGGGGGCGGAGAGGTCAGGAAGAAGATTTCAGGTTAGGAAGGCGGTGGTGAGTTCGAGGGATTTGACTGAGACAAGGTGGGGGGAGGGGAAATGAGGAAACTGGAGAAATCTGAGTTCATCCCTTGTGGTTGGAGGGTTCCCAGGCAGAAGATGAGGCGCTCTTCCTCCAACCCTCGTTTTGCCATGGTCTGGCGATGGAGCGGAACATTTCAGAGAACACCTCTGGGACACCCGGACTAACCAACCCAATCATCCCGTAGCCCAACACTTCAACTCCCCCTCCCACTCCACCAAGGACATGCAGGTCCTTGGACTCCTCCATCGCCAGGAAACTCAGGCAAAATGGACGACGCCATCAACAATGGATACCAAAGGCATTACAGAGATAGCATGTGGCATCAGATCATGAAGTAGAGTCAGTCTGAATGTAAATTCTCGGTACTACTTACCAAGGAAACAAGCAGCAGAACAGTTTTAGTCACCGAACAGCATTTCATTGTTCATCACTGCAATAAACAGGCATCAATTGGAATTTTTAATAAAAGCATTGTGATAACTTTGGGAAACATCAATACTCCCAAAATCTAGGACATTCACACTGACAAGAGCGATATTGGAAGAGGAGTTCAGAGAATGTTTTTTCAGTGTTTCTTAGAGTAACACACTGTGCAACTGGCAAGGGACATAACTATCTCAGAGCGACCGTTGTGTGATGAAACTTAGTGAATGAGTAATGTCACCTGGAGAGATCCTCTGGGAAATCGTGAGAAAGTGCAGTTTAAAAGAAATATATAGTTTTAAAGTGAATCATAGAAAGGACAAGCTACAACTAGAAACAAAAATAGCCAATGACATGAGTTTGAGAGGAGAACTGAACAAGATAAACAGGCTAAACAGACTGAAACATGTGTCTGTAAATGAACAATGGAAACCATTTGAAGGAATAATGTAAATCATTCAAGTAAAGGACATTTCATTGAAACAGACATAACTTCAACAAGAAATCCCCACAGCTCCCTCACTCAGGACAAAAGGGTTCATACTAGATTATGAAGCTGAGAAGATCACCAAAAAGTACTTAAAATCCTGAAGTTAGAGAGTGTTTTAGGAGTAAGTTTTAAAGGGATTGCAACGGGTCTGCTAGCAGGGGGAGGGCATTGGGAAGGGGAAACATTGTCAGGGCATGTTGAAACGATAGGAACAGGGAGAATTGAAAGTGCTGGAGGTGGTGAGAGTGTTATAGAGAGTGGTCATGGCATGAACGGTGTTACAAAGCCAGTACGAATTGTTGCAGCTGGAGGGGTTTTTCAGAGGTAGGGAGGAAAATATATATTATTATTTATTCATTCATGGGATGAGGATGCCACTGACTGGACCATCAATCTTTGCCCCCACTGCTAATTGCCAAGAGTATAGCACAGAGTCAGCCATGTTGCTGTGGGTCTGGAGGCACGTGTAGGCCAGACCAGGTTAGAGTATCAGATGTCCTTCACTAAAGGAGGTAAGTGAACTAGATGAGTTCATCCTGCTGATCAACAATGGTTTCATGGTGGCCTCGCCAATGTCTTGTACAGCCACACCATGACATCCTTCTCCTACTTTCAATGCTCTGACCAATGAAGGTAAGCATCCCTTCACCAGCCTGTCTACCTGTGACACCACTTTCAAACAACTGTGTAACTGCATCCCTGGGTCACTGATTGACAACACTACCCAGGGCCCAAACACTAACTGTAAAAGTACCACCCTGGTTTGTTTCACCAAAATGGAACACTTCACATTTATCTAATTAAACTCAATCTGCTATTCTTCAGCTCACTATCCCAGCAGTACTGTTCATCCAGTTGTATCACAGATAACTTCATCACTGTCCACTTTACCACCAATTTCAGTGCCACCCAAAAAACTTTCTTACCACAAAACCAATATTCCCATCCAACCATTTATCCAAATGACAAACAGCTGTGGATCCAATACACCGCTAGTCACATGCCACCAGTGAGAAAAGCAACATGTCCCCCATCACCCTCTGCCTCCTACCATCAAGCCAATTTTGTACCCAGTTGACTAGCTCCTCCTGAATGCCATATCCTTTTACATTGATCTGAGCTTATTACCCAGTTTACCATCCAGACACAGAACACAGAACAGTTCAGCACAAGACCCTTAGGCCATGATACCATGCCAACCTTTTGTCCGACTGTATGATCAAACTAACCTCCATTCCATTCATTTTATTATCATCCATGTGCCTATCCAGAAGTATATTAAATGTCCCGAAAGCATCCAATTTTACTGCCAGCGCTGGCAGGGCATTCCGCTCACCCATCACTCTGTATGTAACGAACCTACCTCTGAAATCTCCCCTTAACCATCCGCGAATCACCTGAAAATTATACCCCTTGTATTAGCTATTTATGTCAGGGTAAAAAATATCTCTCACTATTCACTCTCTCTGTGCCTCTCATCATCATGTTCACGTCTACCAAGTCACCCCTCACCCTTCTTCACTCCAATGAGAAAAGCCTTAGCTCCCTCAAGCTTTCGTCATAAGACATGCTCTCCAGTCCAGGAAGTATCCTGGTAAATCTCCTCTTTACCCTCTCTGAAGCTTCCACATCCATCCTGTAATGAGGGGACCAGAACTGAACACAATGTTACAAGTGGGATCTAACCAGGGCTCTATAGAGCTGCATCATAACTTCACGGCTTTAAAACTCAATCCCCCAACTAATGAAATCCACCATAATATATTCCTTCTTAACAAGCCAATCAGCTTGTGTGGCAACAGTGCGGGATCTATGGACTTGGAACCCAAGATCCCTCTGTTCCTCCACACTGCCAAGGATCCTACCTTTAACCCTGCATTATGCATTCAAATTCAGTCTTCCAAATTGAATGACTTCATACTTTTCCAGATTGAACTCCATCTGCCACTTCTCAGCCCAGCTCTGCATCCTGTCGTTGCCCCGTTGCAACCTCCAACAGCCCTCCACACTATTAACCACTCCATCAACCTTTGTGTCATTGCCAAACATACTAACCCACTCTTCCACTCACATCCAAGTAATTTATAAAACCACAAAGAGCAGAGGTCCTGTAACCTCTCCCTGCAGAAAACCTCTGGTCACTGTGCTCCAGGATGAATGCTTTCCATCTATCATCACCCTCGATGTTCTTTGGGCCAGGAACTCTGTATGCAGACAGACAGGTTTCCCTGTACCCCATGTCTCCGTACTTTCTGAATGAGCCATAAAGTTCATTTGTCACATCGTCAAAGGACTCAATAAGATTTGAAAGGCATGATCTGCCCCTTACAAAGCCATGCTGACTATCTCTAATCAAGCTATGGTTTACCAAGGAATTATAAATCCTGTCTCAGAGTCCTCTCCAATAATCTGCACACCACAGACATAAGACTGACAGGTATGAAATTTCCAGCATTATCTGTATTCCCTTTCCTGAACAAGGGAATAACATTTGCCACCCTCCAACCATCTGGTACAACTCCAGTGGACAGTGAGGGCGCAAAGGTCATCGCCAAGTGCACAGCAATCTCTTCCCTCACTTCGTGTAGTAACTTTGGGTACATCCCGTCTGGTCAAATAGACTTACCTATCCTTATGTTTTACACAATACTCAGCACATCCTCATTCTTAAATCAACCTGTTCACATATATCAGGCTGTTTCACGCTGTCGTCACAAATTACAAGGTCCCTATCAGTAGTGAATACTGAAGCATAATATGCATTAAGGAAATCCCCTACCTCCTCCGACTTCAGGCACAAGTTGCCTTCACTATCCCTGATCGGCCCTACCATCACTCTGGCCATGCTCTTGTTCCTCACATAAGTGGAGAATACCTTACGGTTTTCCTTAATTCTTCCCAACAAAGTTTTTTCATGCCCCTTCTAGCTGTCCTAAGTCCATTCCTCAGTTCCTTCCTGGTACCTTCAGTGAATCCCTACAGTGTGGAAACAGGTCATTTGGCCCAAAACCTCCATATCAACCCTGCAAACAGTATCCCACACAGACTAATTCCCCCACCCTGTTACTCTCCAATTGCCCTGACTAATGCACCAAATCTACACATCCGTGAATACTATGGGTAATTTAGCATGGCTGAGTCACCTGACATGCACATTCTTGGGCTTTGAGGGGAAACCAGAGCACCTGGAGGAAACCCACTCAGACACGGGGAGAATGTGCAAACTCCACACAGACAGTCGCCTGAGGCTGGAATCGAAATGGAGTCCATGGTGCTATGAGGTAGCAGTGCTAACCACTGAGCAATCGTGCTGTTCCATGTTACACTCTAGAAACCTGTCTGACCCTTGCTTCCTCAACCTTAAATAAGCTTTCTTCTTCCTCTTGACTAGATGTTCTACACTCCTTTCAACCTTGTTAAAAGCTTCGCTGTCCATGTGGACAAAAGCTTCACTGCTCTGCCTTCATCTGTCTCTTGGCCACCTCCTTAAAGAGTCAATCCAGTTTGTGAAACACGGTTTTCCACTCACAAAGCCATGCTGACTATCTCCAATCAGCCCTTGCCTTTCCAAATATACATAGCTCCTTTCTCTCAGAATTTCTTCCAACAGCTTCCTATCACACGGCTCACTGGTTTGCAGTTTCCTGGCTTTTCCCGGCAGCCCTTAAGTGATGGAACAGCATTATGTTCCCTCCAGTCTTCTGACATCTCATTGTGTCTGTTGATAATATAAATATCTCTGTTAGTGACACTGCAATCTC